>NW_026590859.1:4678493-4695502 GCF_907164565.1 Psammomys obesus | reverse complement strand
GGGGGGGGTGATGGTGGGGATGATGAGGGGTGATGGTGAGGATGGTGATGGGTGATGGAGGGGATGATGAGGGGTGATGGTGAGGATGGTGATGGGGTGATGATGGGTGATGGTGGGGGTGATGATGGGTGATGGTGGGGATGATGAGGGGTGATGGTGAGGATGGTGATGGGTGATGGGTGATGGAGGGGATGATGAGGGGTGATGGGATGGTGGAGATGGTGGTGGGGATGGGGGATAGGGAGAGGATGGTGGTGATGATGGTGATGGTGGGTAATGAGGGTAGAAGAGATGAGAGAAGTGCACATGGTGGTGGAGGAGGATGGGAGGCAGAGGAATGGCAGTGTTGGAGGTGGTTACAAGGAAAACAGCTACCATGAGTGCTGAGGAGGTGGCCCGGTGGCCAGAGCACTCGAATGAGAAGCAGATCCTTAGCATCCATGAAAAGCTAGGTGTGGACGAGCACACTGCCAGCCAGGAGACATGAGACACACAGCCCAGATGGTCACGCAGGACGGGAACGCCGTGACACACACTGCCGTGGCTCCCTGACCAGCCAGCCCAGGGAGCCACGGCAGGCCCCAGGTCAGTTAGACACCGCCTCAGTGGAGGAAGGCATCCAGCGTCTACGTCCGTGTATTCACACCCAAACACTGCTGTGCACACACATGTCCCACAACTAAAGAGATACCTGCTTCAGTGGGTAAAGGTACTGAACACCAGGCTTCACCACCCAAGCTCGATCCCTAGGACACACACAAATAAATGTAATAAAAATTTTTTCTTTTTAAAAAGGAATAGTTAACGAGGAGGTTGAGGCAGGAGGATCATCGTGTGTTTGTAGTCAGCCTAGACCACAGAGTGAATTTCCCCATATTTGTCTCAACCTAAATATAAAGGGAAGGGAGGAGGAAGGGCCTGGTATTTGGGTATTTGACATTTGCCACCATTCACTGCTCAGAACTTAGCAGTGTTAGTTCGAACAGCTTTCAGTTGTACCCACACAGGGAAACACGAGCACAAGAATGAATAATATGGCACCAGCGACAAGGTTCTCCATCCTGGCACAGAGCTGCCTCCTAAAGCCCTGGAAGGAGGGGCAGATCCCTTGCCCGCACCTGCTGTGGTTTTACACAGTGAGCGTGCATAGTGAGCAGAGGCTCCCCCAACGGGGAGGAGCCCGGGAGAGGCATCCTGACTCAGGCTGTGTGCCCTTTCTTTGCCCTTGCAGAAGGTGGAAGTGCCCACGATGCTGAGGTTCCTCAGGGAGCAGAGGATGTTCATGATCCAGACCATTGCGCAGTACAAGTTCGTCTACCAAGTGCTCGTCCAGTTCCTGCAGAATTCCAGGCTCATTTGATCCCCGGATGCAGCTCCGCAGGAGGGACCCAGCTCTGTCGTGGAGGGGGCGCCACTTCCAGACAAGGTCTGCCTCCAGAGCTGGGAGTGGATGGCGGCAGCAAGCGGGAGCCAGAGTTACTTACAGACATCGTGTGTATTATTTTATATGAGATAATTTATTTTTTCCCTCTTTGGAATAACTTCTGTGAGTTATTATAACCCTTTTTTTTTTCACAATAATATAGTGCTTCTCGTTTGAACCACACTTTGACTGATCTGCAGTGTAAGCCTGCGGGAGGGAAGGTGGGGGCCCCACGGGGCGTGGTAGACACAGAGGCATAAAGGAGCACATCTCTAGTGAAGCTGAGACAAATTAGTGATGCCCCAGTCAAAAGTGGCAGGAGAAGGAATTCATCCTCTACTGGAGCTGAGAGAGGCAAGGCACCTATGCGGTAGCAGCTTCCTCTCTACTTCCGCCCTCGTCCTCAGGGACTCTGTTCCTAATCCTGGGGTGAAGGGTGGGGTCCGCTGGAGAGCACAGTGCCTTTAAGGGTGGCGAGGCTGGTTTTGGTAAATGGGGGACGCTGCTGTCTTTGCATTCGCTCCTTGTTCTGGGCCGGAAGTCTGCTGTGGTGATGCGCTGCAGGCTGGGTGTCTGCCACTTTGTCTTGTGTACGTGGAACATGGTGGCCGTGGGCCCGGCCGTCTGTGCAGCGCAGCCCCTTGCCTGAGGAGATGGTAGACCAGGGTGGGAATGGAGCTGGGTGGGGCCTGGGTGTGGAATCTTAACTAAATAATGTTGAGTGTAGTGGATGGAAACTTGGAGGATGAGGTTTGGGGTACATTTCGTTTTCCTGTCTGTTGCTAAGTTGTTAGAAGTATCCTAAGGGAAACTGTTAAGGAAACACGTCTGGGAGCTGTCTGGCACTTAGTTGTAGGGCCCTGGTTAGGAGGTACACATCTGGGGGGGCCACACACCTGGGGGCACACATCTGTGTCCAACTCAACTGTGGGCCATTTGGTTCTAGGCTTTAGCTGTCAAGGGCTGACTTGATTCCTCTTAGGGCTTCATTGTTGTCGTCCTGAGTCAGGGTTCCAGGCTGATCTTGAACTTGATGTGTAGCCAAGAGTGTGGCTCCCAGTCTCCCTGTCTCCACCTCTCAAGTGCTGGGATTTCAGATGTGAACCACTAACACACAGGCCATACTCCCCTTGTGATGAATGCTGAGACTTTTGCCAAATCTTCCATTGCCTGCCTGCCTTTCATTGTGCTGCCCGTTCTGGCCATGGTGGCATTAACCATGCTCAGTTTGAAGCTCAGTTTCCTGCCTACGTCTCCTTTTTCCTGAGTATGATTTTCTAATTGCAGTTCGTGGAAGTCAGGTCTTCTTCCACCATTACATTTTCCTGTTTTCCTGAGCTGAAAAGACCAATCAGTGTGCCTTTGTGGCTTCTATCCCCACATACTAGAAGATGCTTATGACAGCAGATTGCCCATGGCTCTGGAAGATGAGCCAGGCTGTCTGCCCTCTGGGCCAGGGTGGTGCTGATGCTGACATTGATGAAGAGTCCGTAGGTGAGGGCTCCCACCCTCCCTCCCACGTGGTGCACTGTGACCCACGGGGTGTGCGTGTGCCTCATAGGCCTGGTATACTGGTGTAAATTCTGACAGGTACTTTTGGGAAATGGAAGAGACTATTAAGAAAGAGGAAAGGCTCACTTCCTTGGCTGTCCTCACCATGGGGCCCACTTCCAGTTTCTTTATGTGATGAAGAATGCTGCTGCTCGCCTGTCTCTAGCCTTAGTTTGCTAGGATGTCTCGCAGGGGCAGCGAGGAGACACGCTGCCCTTCTGAACTCCTCACTCAGGGCCCGTCTCTGCCTTACACTAGCAGAACGAGGTACAGGAAAGACACATGTTTGAGATCCAGTTCCTAGCCAACACGTGATGAGACCCACAGGCAAACATTTAAGTGTCCTGCAAAGGTATTCCGTTCTTAAACACCCTTGCTTCTGGTTCATCAGTACATCCTTTTCCCTTCCGCAGTAAGTCCCCGTGGATCTCTGGCTAAATTATCAGCAGGCATTTCATGTCCTTTCAGTAGTATCTGCATAACGATTGTGCAGAGATGCTTTCTGTCTGGGAATTGAGCCAAGGAATAAACCTTGAAGCAAAGTGTATTAAATTAGTTTTCCAGTTAGGCCTTTTGGAAAGGTTTCCTGACAAAGTGTTGGGACCAAAGTTGGAGTTGCCAGGGCCCAGTGCTGCGGCTTGGATTTGAAGGGGGAGAGAATTAAAACAGGAACCAGTAAGAGCCATCCCATCTCACAGCAGAGCAGTTCCCCAACCCTGGTCTTGAGGTTTTCAGTTGTACCCCAAATTCTGTCTTTCACTCACTCATTTGCATATGCTCACCTTTTCCTGGTTCAGGGTCTCTGCCTCCTGGCTGCTTAAGATGGCGCCCTCATCCTGAGGGTGAGATGCTAGTGGCAAAGCCGAGGAGGGTCTGGCAGAGCTATGGCTGGTCTTGTGGCACTAAGGTGGCTCCAGGTGGAGTAGGAAGCCCGGGGACCTGCCCAGGGGTCCTGCCCATCGGCATAAGCTCCTTCCCCAGGAGGAGTAGAGAAGAGAGCATCTTTGGGAAGACGAGCGGCTTCCTCTGCTCACATGGAGGTGAGCCGCAGATTCCGGGGAGGCTGAGAGCACCTCACCTGTGCTGAGCTTTGATTTAATGCACATACTTGGGGAGACCTGTGAGAAAGGGACAACTCACTGCTCTTTGGTTAGAAGCAACCTGCCCCCCCAACACACACACACACACACACACCCCAAAGTCTTGGGCTCTCTCAGCTACCTCCACCGCCTGGACAAAGGGTCCTTGTCAGGGCGTGGTCCGTATGGGGACACAGCAAGCCATATCCTGCCCTCTTTTGGCTTTTGCTTTCAGCTACTGCCTCCCCCTTGCCAGCATTTTCCTATCTTTCATAAGTTAATGTAGATTGCCCCATGTTGAATCTCTGGACGGAGTGGACATACACCACTTATTTCCTCCCCAATTCAGTAAGGATATAACAACTCGTGCCTTTTCTGCAACTCACAGCCAGGGGACACAAAACTGTTCTTTGTGATCTGCTGCCTAGCTGTGGTGGCCTTGCGTCTTGTTGGGCTGGGAGGCGCCCCTGAATGCTGATGGGTGTCTTGGCAGACATGTTGTTGTGGGGTCTTTCTTCCCTGGGTGCTGGCATCGTGTTACCTCAGGCCAGACGTTATCCATGAGCTGCAAACCTCTCCTCAGGCACCAGGTGCCCTGGGCCTACCAGTCCCTCCCGTTTCTAGTAGCCTGTCCAATGGAGAAGGCAGGTTTAGTTAAGTGGTTTCTGTCTGGAGAAGATGCGCCAGTGATTGAGGTAGCAAGGGCAAGAATACCAGGGTTTTCTAGAATAAACTTCAGGGACACGGTTAGCTCAGACGCCTGTCTGTAACCATTCATTTCTTCTCAGTATTAGGAATGACCTGTCCACAGAGTGCCAAGTCACTGCCATTGAGCGGCTTCCTCCTTTTACCATAGATTCTGCTGCAGTGTTTCTTGCCAGAGCTCTGGTCAGGCTGCCGTCAGGTTCCCATAGGTGTCTTCCTGCCTGGTACTCCAGCTCACTCAGCTTCCGGTAGAGAGGTTTGGATCTTCCTGAGAACTGCGCATTCCCTGGTGGCTGAGCTTGGTGGCAGACTCTTTAGCTCTGGAGGGTGGATAAGTCACAAAGAGCCTGCAGGGTTACTGCAGTCCGAGCAAGGAGGCAGAATGGCGGGCCCTGGCCCACACCGCAGCTTCTGAGTCCTTGGCTGGCAAACTGCCTTCCTGGATAGGCCTGCTGAATGTAGTGTCCACTGGGGAAACAGGGTGTGCCCAGCCGCATGCTGCCAACCCGGCTTGTCCAGATGGCGGTTATTCTAGGGAGCTCGGACGCTGGTCCAGTCTTCAGCCTTTCTTCCCTCTCCTCAGCTTTTGCGTTTCCATCTGGGGAGGAGAGTGTTCTCACCCAGGGTTCGCGGCCCTAGTAGCCTTTGCAGCTTCATTCGGTGCATCGTCTTCCTCGGACGCTGCCTGACACGGTCTCCCTTCGGCTGTTCGTGAGCAGCATTGCAGAGCGGCAGCCTTCAGTCTAACACATGGATGGTGTATTGTTGTTTGGCAGTGAGTTCTTGCTGTCCAGAGCCGCGGTCAGCCTCCCCACTTTAGAGCTAAATTAAAGGACACTGAGCTGCCAGGCAGGAGGGCCAGAGCAAATGCCAGCGTAAATGTGGTTAACTCTTGCGTGGAAAGTGACTCCTGCTATACTCTTGCCGGCGGGACCATCATGTATTAACAGAGCTTGTCCAAAGACACGGTGGGGAAGAGGTTAGAGCACTCCAGAATTTCTTACCCAAAACTCATTGTGCATACCAGTCAGTTTGAACCCTGCAGTGCTGTCAGACTGGGAAACCATGATGTAACAGTCCAGGGAAGACCATGGTCCAGTGTTGAGATCTACTCCCCCTGGGCTCCTTGCCTGCTGCCTGCCATGCGCTGGGACATGTGTTCTCTGTCCCTGGACAGTGGCTTCGGGGACCCCTGTCCTGACACTGTGCGCCTGTGAGCAGAGAGCTCTGTCCTTACATGCTATTCCCATGGAGAGTATTCGCAGTCCCTGTGCAAGGCACTTGTGTTTAAAGTATGCACACTGAGTTGTGCAGTGACTGAGCATTCTTGTTGTGTGGGCTTGAGGTGACCCCCTCGGGATGTCACTTTGTCTCCTCGGAACACCACCAATTTCCCTTGCTCGCTCGCTTTCCAGATCAGCTCTCTGACGCTCGCACTTCATTTCCGCTGCCCTGTCCGCGAAGCCCCTATACAAGTTGAATCTGGCAAAGGAACATGGTCTTAAGCTTCTCTACAGTGTCCCCAGATCAAGAAATGGGATCTGGGAAGATGAGTGACCAGAATGAAAGTGGTAAAAGACGCCTCCTCAGGCCTTCTCCGTCCTGTCGCCACCTGGCAACATGGTCCCTTAGTACAGAAGAAGAAAGAAGGGAAAAGCAAAACGATATTAGTACGATTAGAATACCCCTGGCAGCAGGGCTTCCTGTTTATGTTGGGGTGCCCTTGGCAGGCTTTTTGGTGAAGGCACCAGCGTGGTAACCTGCAGCCTAGCCTATTTCTGGCTTGCTAGACCGTTTGCTTCATCTCTCTCCCTGCTGGCTGTCACCTGGTGAGACAGCCGCCCCGCAGAGCTTCCCCTGAGCCCCACAGGGTATGCTGTGGTTGCAGTTAGTTCGTGATAAACTATCTGTGCAACCCCTCTTCCCTGTTTAATTTTTCTTCCCCAACCTCTTCCTTAAGGGACACAGATTCTGTCTCAGGTGGAAGGCTGAGAGGAGATACAATGAGCATTTCAGATGGGGTTTTTCCATGCCTTGGGGTGGGGCCTCTCGCTAAAGCCTCAGGAATGCTGCTTGAGTTTGGCCAGGTGGCCCAGGGCAGGCGCCTGGCGTTCTTGGCATTTCTCTGGGGCCTCCTGCCCCCCTCAGTGCAGTGTTAGCTAATAAATACCTTCAGCATTGAGCCGAAAGCTGTCCTTCACAGCCATTTTATTTACTCAAACGCTATAAAATTTTATTGCAGTTCCTTGCCACTACTGGGAGTCCTAAAATTCTTTCACCGCATCCTTTCAGATACAAGCTCACTCTTCATTAGAGATGGCTTCCCGTGTATGCCCTCCGTCCGTCAGTGGTCAGCTGGCCTGGCTGAGGGTTCCCTGGGAGGCAGGTGGGGTTTACATGTGCAGATGACTATTAAAAGTGTAACCTTTTGTGACTTGTTACCTACATAACTGGCTAGTTTGTTTCACTCGTATCACTCCTTCATTCAGCATTTTGATGGTTTCTTTTGGTCATTTCTATCAGATGTTGTGAATTTTGGTTTCCTTCAAAATAATTGACATTTTATAGCTTTTATTTTATATACACCCTGCCCTCAGAAACCAGCTTTCTTTAGGGCTCTGGGGTCGGCCCACAGGCCTCCACCATGGCTAGAGCGCAGTGCTGTGTCAGATGTGTTTGGCTTTTGTGGGCCATCCTGGACCTAGCAGCCACTATGGTGTAAGCTGTTAAAAAAAAAAAAAAAAAAAAAAAAAAAAAAAAAGGCATTCCAGGTTGGGACTCAGCCCTCTTCCCGGCAGCCACCTGCTCCTCAGCAGTCAGTGGTCAAGCCTTTCCCAGCAAACTGCAGCTGAGGGCTGGTGAAAGCGGACAAGAGGACATTCCTTGCTAAGTTTCCGATGCTCACGTTGACTATACTTTGGCACAGACTTCCCTGTCACACGGATAATATGAAATAAAGCTGTGCGTGCTGTTCCGTGAACTGTCGTATGTATATCAGTAATAAGCTTCTGCCTGCCAGCCGCTTACACAGTTCTGAGGTGTAGGGAGCTGACTTTTGACAGTATTTTTTTGCACTGTTTCCTGTTTTTACAAAGTCTTATTTAGATATTGGTCCTCGAGGATGTTGTCTGTGTCCTCGTCGTTGCTGTAAAATGTTTCCTATGTGCCTTTACAAATGTGAGATCTTTATTCTAGCCTTTTTTTGTAAAAGATATCTATTGCAATAAACCTTGTTTTGTTTTGAGAGAAAACACCTAGTCCTTTCCTAACAGCGGCACTAGCTGAATGCACCGGCTTCCCTCACTTTGTATGTTTGTGCACATGTATGTGCATGTTTGTGTGGGTGTGCATATGGTGAGTGTGCATTCACATGTACCTATGTACCTGTAGAGACCAGAGCCAACCTTGGGTATCTCAGGAGCCATTTACCTTTTTTTTTTTTGTTGTGGTGGTGGTTGTTTTTAACTGGGTCTGTCATTGGCCTGAGACTTCCAATCCAAGCATCCCAGGGTATCTTGTCTCTGCCACTGGGATTACACACGTGTGCCACCAAACCCTGCTTTGTTTCATGGGTTCTGTGCTCACATGGCCAGCACGTAACTGACTGAACCATCTCCCTGGCCTCATTGTCTCTCCTAGGCAAAGACCTGGAGGAGAAAACCTGCCTTCTGGTTTTCTTCAGAGAGGTCTATTTTCATTTGTTTTTGTTTTCTCTTTTTCTTTATAACCCTTGTATAACCTGATCTTGACATAGATTTTGTTTGCAATTTCTGCTGTCCTTCCTGTGGAAGAAGCACACAAGAAGCAAATTGCTAGGAAAGTGGGGAAAAATGGCCTAGAAGTGGGTCTTGGTCACAAATTCAGAGAGAACCCTCATGAAGCCCGAGGCCCCTCCCCTGCTTCACTGTCCTCCACTCACACTTTAGTGGTGTGAAGGGGAGGGTGCTGTAGAAAGCCCACATTCCTGTTTTGGTCCTACAGCTTTGTAAAAGCTCAACTCATCCCTGGGTTTAAAGCTGCCTCCCTCCGGGCCCCTCCAGCAGGTAGACAGCTGCAGTATGGTTGGTGGGCCAGGGTTGGCAGCTTCTAACCCCAGCTTGCAACACCTGTTAGTGGGAATGCTGAAAGCTGCTGGGGCAGCAGGAGATGATCGTTTTAGCAAACATGAAGATACTTCTGTATGTACGGTGACCTTGTCAATGGGACAGTCATAACTCTTGAAATAAATGCTACATGATATTTTTAAAAGGTGCAACACAAAACAGGTCATAGGTAATGGATGTCAATGAGGCATGGTGGAGAGAAAAGTTCGTGTTACACTGAATGAGCCTAGTTCATTTTCCTTGACTGATTAAAAAAAAAAAACCAAACAAATAATTTTCAATATACAGTTGAAAAATGAAACCACTGACAAGAAGGCTGGACACGTGGCTCTGAGGTTAAGAACACTGGCTGCTCTTGCAGAAGACCTGAGTTGAGTCCCAGCACCCATATGGCCACTCACAACAGTCTGTAATTATAGACTGTTGCAGCAGATCCAATGACTACTTCTGGCCTCCTTGGATAATTCCTGCATGTAGTACACATACATACATGTAGACAACACTCATAGACATAAAAATTTAAAAATGTTAAAGCTATCAGTTTGTCTCCAAAGAAAATATTCATAGAGCCAGAGGAATAACCTTTTTAAATATTTATTTTTAATTATGTGTACCTGCATGTCTGTATGAGTGCAGTGCCTGCCGAGGCCAGAAGAGGGTGCCAGGTTCCCTGGAACTGGAGTTTTAGGTGGTTGTGGGCTACCAAATGGGTGCTGGCACCAAACCCTGTACTCTACAAGAGCAGCACTCACCTTTAATCACTGAACCATCTCTCCAGCTTGAGAAGAAAAAAAAATTAAAAAGAATCCCTCAAACCAAAGAAATACATGCATATCGATACCTGCATTAAAGGAATAGATGCATTGTGGAAACCACCTCTGTAACTTTTACATTTATTTCCCTCAGCTGTAGAAAACGCACAATTGAAAAGAACAGTTTAGCTGCGCGGACAACCAAGCCCTTTCTGGGGCAAATCTACACACATTGACGAAGCCCTCGCGTCTGTGAACAGGAGCGCTCTCCGTCACAGGCTGTGATGTGGCCCAGAAAAGCCCCTCAGCAGCTCCCTGGGTGGGAGGGAGAAAAGAACCAGCTCACGGTCCTAGAGTTTCTGAGGATGGGCACTGGAGAGAAGGCTCAAGTTAGGGGTGTGCTCTGCTCTTCCAGAGGATGAGTGTGGACCCCAGGACCCACATCAGGCAGCTGCCAAGGGCCTGGACCTCCAGCTCAGGGGAGCCCACATCCTCTTCTGGCCTCTGGTGATGGTGGTTATGTGCCCTGCTGGAGGAAGTGTGTCTCTGCACCTGGCCTCATGCCCAGCTGCCTCTTGCTCCTGATACATGCTTCCCTGCCATCTACCAAGCCTTCTCCTCTCACAGTGGACTCCATCGCTCTGGACCTCAAAGCCCTAATAAGCCCTTTCCCCCTCAGTTGCTGTTAGGCTGGGTATTTTATCACAGCAACAGAAGCTAAACTAAATGCATTAAACAATCCTCGGTAGAGCACAGACACTGACTAAAATGCTGTTTTCTCCATTAAAGAAGAAAACAATCTGCTTCTTTGTTGGCTATTCATGCCGACTCAAGCGGTTTCCCTGAATTGGGCTCACTTTGTAAACTTTGTAAACCCTCAAGGCAGGAAAGCGGCCAGGCCTGCCTGAGGAGCTCCAGCAGCCAGGCCCCACCTCCGGACTCCCTTAAGAGTCATTTTCTGTCATTCTAGCCCTGAGGCAGGAGAGTGCCCAAAGCCTGCCCTGCAAGAAAAATCCCACCAATCCCTGAGCTCCCCCAAGCTCAGGACTTGAAATCCCACCAATCCTCAGGCTGGAAATCTCTGCTCTGGACAGCTCCACCCCTAATAGGTCCTATATAAGCCCTGCCTACTGTTCAGCTCCCTGCTGGCTTCTCCCTGGAGCAGACTCAACCACCTCTGGATTCAACCCTCTAAACCTAGCCTTCCCTCCCAGTAAATCTCTCTTGTGAGATTTGGTGCGATTCTCTCAAGGAGGCCAAGAAGCCCAGAAGAGAAGAGGGCGGAGTTACTCCGCTTAGCAAGGGAGTGGGGTAGAGTGCTCTGCTGAGGAGCCTCCTTTCAGAGCTCCCTTCCACTGGGGCGCTGCCCACCTCAGAGCTTCTGGGCTTCCATCCCAGGCTACCTTTCCATCCGAACAGGAATGCCCACACTCTCCCCATGTGTCATTAAAAGAGTGGGGTAAAAGGAGTTTAACAATGAAGACCAACACCCCAGTGTGCCTCAGGGTCGTAAGCTACAGAAGACAGAGACAAAACCAGGCAATGGCCAGTGCAGATCCTACCAAGGAGTGTGTTCTGAGTCTCTTGTTCTTTCACGCAGCTCCAAAACCCCTGGTGTTTCCTGAATAAAAGTCCTAAGTTTCAGGAAAGAGATGGTTGGTGCTGCCATTGCTCCTGGCAAACACTACGACCGAGATCCTCCCGACCCAACAGAGAGCCCTGACTCAGAAAAGAACTGGGTAAAACGTGTACCCATAAAATGTGTCCTGAGGGAACTAGGACTTACGCACTGGAACACTGAAAAGAATGAGAACCACTACTGTGTGCAGAAAAGGTGCTTGCCATCTCACCGTCCCGCTGTCCCGCCATCCCACTGTCCTAGTGTCCCCTGGCTGACTGTCCTACCATCTCACTGTCCTATTGTCCCCATCCCACTGTCCAACTGTCCGCTGTCCCAGCATTTCACTGTCCCGCTGTCCTGCGTCCCACTGTCCCACCGTCCTGCTGTCCTACCATCCCACTGTCCTATTGTCCCCTGTCCCACTGTTCCGCTGTCCTGTGTCCCACTGTCCCACCGTCCGGCCGTCAAGCCAGAAGAGCAGCTGACAGAGCCTCATCTGCCTGGGTCTCCTCAGTGATGTGGGTAGCAGACAGATCTTACCAAGTGTCCTCCACAGTGGCTTCCCTCAGGGTGGGGCGCACTCAGAATTTTCTGAGAAACTGACACCTTTATGAAGACTGCGTCCTAAGCTTGTGTGAAGGAGGCCCCGCACCATCGTTCACACTGAATCGGCACTCTTCAACACTGTGCTTCACCACAGCAGACTGAGTCTCCTCCGCCTCCACGCACGAGGATTAGAGCATTCTACCTACAGGAGGTGCTCGCTGGGTGACACACCCGACAGGAGAAAGTACTCTTCCAGGTAAATCCTGGTGCAGGCGGTAAACTGAGAGCTGATTGTGCACAGGTGAGGGCCATGGGGAAACACAGTGGGGCTACAGTCACTCATTCAAGCCACTCATTCAACAGTGATGTTGAAGGCGACTTGAGGGACGGCCAGAGGCTACCTCCATGAAGCCTGCTTGTCTACCCTTGCGTCGAGGTCCCTCCCGCTGGGTACAGAGCCCCAGCCCTGCCGGAGAGCGCAATGGGCTCCTCAGTTTTGGGACTGCTAAGAAACAGCGCCTGCTGCTGCCTGGGCTTCCGGCCTGGCGTGGGCGCAGAGACCAGTGTTTGCTCACAATACATGGTTGGGAAGGACTTTTTTTTTTCCTTCTCAAGCTTACCCTGGAATCTTTCCAACAGTACAGAACTGAATAGTCCATGGAAGGAGAGAGGGAGAGACAGAACACAGAGCTCAGCTTGGCATCTTTAGCTGGTGCCAAGGGGAAGCCTGGAAGAGGCCAGGTCCTCCTGCCAGGAAAGGGCACCCAGGACAGCTGACCTCCCCTTGTACCTCTCTCCTGCCTGCTCTTCCTCCAGAGTCACAGTGACTGCCGACATGGATGGTGGCTAGCTCCACTCCTGGGCAGAGACTGGGCTCAAAGACTGATGGAGAAGAAGCCCCCCATTCCCCCCCAAAAAAACCACAAAACGTACGCTTCAAGGATTGGCTCTTTTATTCTTTCCTCATTCAGCTCTACACAGAACATTCCAACAGGCGCAGAGGAAAAATAATTGCATTTTTAAAGCTCAATCTGCGGAAAATATATATTCTATGAAATCATGCCATGGCCCTTAGGAGACAGGGAAGCACTGAAGTGAATTTAAGAGCTGACCACAGACCTGAAGACGCAGAGTGGCAAGGCTTTGCAGAAGGCTGGGATGACCCGTGAGGTCGGAAAATTCAAGTCCTGATGTTTCTGAAGGAAAGCTGGGAGACAGTCAGTGGCTCTCAATTTCTTGCTTGATCTCCGAGATGTACGGATGGTCCTTGCCATGAGCCACTTCCATGATGGCAATGGCCTGGGAGAGAGCAGGACGTGGGGCAGATGAGCGCAGCCCGCTACCACGACCTGGCCCACTGCGCTGGCCCGGCAGGGGTCCACACTGCCTGTCAGGGCCTCAGGGCTTGCCCGGACACCACCTCTCACCGGCCTCCCTGCTGTGCACACTCCTACCCCAAAGCGAGCGCAGGCTCAGCATCATGCGGCACCCCCATCTGCCGAAAGTACCCCGGAATGCCATGTCAGAGGGCAGTCTGGAGCCAGCCCCCTCAGCTTCCGTGAACCTCCCAGGCACAAGGGTACAGGGCACTGACACAGCACACCTCACGCCTCAAGCCCCAACACACCTTTCTCAGGGCCTTCTCTCCAGCAGCTCTGTTCTCCAGGCCCATGTACAGCCTCCCCAGCTTCAGCCACATGGAGGCCACGTTGAGGGAGTACACGGGGTAGTGTTTGCTGAGGGGAGGAGACAGGGGTCACATCCTACAACGGCCAGGCTGCCCGGCGCCCACCGTGCCCTGGCTGGAGCGCAGGGGTGAGCGAGCATACACTCGCCTTGTGTATGCTCGGTGCCTTGTGCTTGTGTCTTCGTGAAGCTACACCCACTGTGCGGGAAGTCTTACCTGAAGTGTGCACAGATACACCTTCAGCCCCAGCCCAGAGCTTTCTATGTCAGCCCTATTCAGACCAAGGCTCTATGGAAATGCCAGAGCAAATGCTGCTTTCACAGACAGCAAATAGGCCTCTTCCGTCCCTCCAGGCAGACAGAGCATGCACAGGCACACTCACACACACGCTCACACGTGCACACTTACATAGTACCTGAAGAACACTAAACCCTGAGCCCTCAGAAGCCACACCTCTGATTTCTTGACACCCCCCCCCATCTCCCCTTTCTCTTCCTCCCCCAATCCCAGTAGAGGACCCTGTGTCCTGCCAGTTCAGGTTTTCTCTGTGGTTTGAACTCCGGTCTGCCTGATGGACTCTGCTTCAGAAAGAGCCAGTTTCCTGGGAACAGTGCCCAGGACACAACTTAGGGGTAAGTGTGCAAATGTGGAAGATGTGCTTTCTACCGGTCAGTGTGCTCTCTTCTGTCAAGCCCGAGTCTGTCTGTACACAAGTCTGTCCCAGGCAGGAGGGCATGCTGCCCAGAGGAAGCCTTGAGTTGTAGCAGCGCCAAGCCACTACCCCACACACAATTTGAGGAAGAGGCCAGTGGCCTAGGACACTGTCCGCTGTGTCCCTCTCTCAGAGGACTGTTTGAGACCAGAGACCTTCCTCATTCTTCCAGGCCCAGGGGAAAGGTCAGGGGTCTCCAACTTAGGGCCTGCCAGGAGCAGGTTGGAGGTGCTGGCTTCCTCTCTGGCTCCCCCTGCTGGCGATCCAGGGCACAGTGGAGAAGTGGGGGGCACAGATTAAGGGCCTGGGGCAAGTTTCCCATCCTCAATTTTAGACAAGGGTTTCTCAAACTCAGCAGAGTACTGGGCATGTCCCGGGGGATGGGACTTATGGTCTAATGCTTACACCAGCTTATTCCCAAAGTGCCTAAGGTCTGGCTTCGGGGACTCACGGCCTGGGAGTGGCCAGGGGCAGGGATGAGGCTGTGGCTTCCGGCCTCCTACAACCACCTCTGGGAACCCTCAAGGATGGCCCTTTCTAGGCTCGGCCATTATTACTACCAACTAGAGGTTCATCTTGTCCAAGAGAGCAGGAGACACCAATCACCAGAGCCAGACCGGATCCTAGAGGTCAGTGCGCAGTCCCTGGGACAGCTCGAAAAGGCCGAGGGGATGGTGTGTGTGAGAAGCCATGGGGCGCAGGCTCAAGAAACCCTGTTCCCCACTTCCACTCGCCAAGTCGCCAGTGCCATTATACAGAAGCGGCAGGTGGGCACAGATTAAACTGCGGGCTTTCTGGCCCGAATGAGCCTCTGTGGCTAACCTGTGCCACTGTGCCTCTGAGGAAGCGCCTTGGGCGGATGGAGGCGGCTAGCGGGCAGAGCCTCGGGCCTGCGTGCAGTGCGGGTGCCGGGAGCCACCCCGCCCCACTGGGTGCTCACCTGTAGGGCTTGATGATCTTCTGCCCGTACTTCAGGGCCCCTTCCCAGTCCTGCATGTACAGGCAGACGCCCATGGCCTGGTACATCATGTGCAGCATGTACACGTTGCTGTCCTCGAACACGGAGCTCATCTTCTCCTGGCTAAGCTCGCAGATCTCCAGCAGCTCGCTAGGGGGTGCCGAAGCGTCAAGGAAAGAGGGCACTGCAGTTGGGGCGGGGCACCCGAGAAGGGGCGGAGCATCCCAGGAGGGGCGGGAACCCTCCAGGGCTGGGCATCTCCTGAAGGGGCCGGCAGGGCTATTTCTCGCCCTCCTCCCAACCCTCACCTCCTCGGGAGGAGTAATGCACACAAGGGAGAACAGAAGTAAAGGGAATTACAACTTCCTTGAAGAAACAAACTAGGAAAACTGCACAGGGCAGCCTCAGCACAGTCCCTGAGTGAGGGCGGAGTCCTTTATCTTCACTGAGTTCAAATCCTCATCCAGGCAGGGAGCCTGAGCAGCTCCTATCTCATCGGGACCCTGTTAGGACGCCACGCCCGCGTGGAAAGGCTCTCCACGCCCAGAGAGCTACCCCAGCCTGCCTCTCAAAAGGAAACACTGCAGGTGCTCTCAGCCTGGTGCTGTGGGCTGCACCCCGGCTGCGGAGGAGGCAGAGGAGGCAGGAGTTCGGGTTCTAAGCCCGCCCGGGGTTGTGGAAGGTGGTCAGTGTCGGCTTCGACCACACCGTGAAAACGTCTCAAAGCAAAGCTTGAAGGCTGCAGGCAACGCCTGAGTCACTGCCAGCCCACCATCCAGCACAGGGCTCAACAAACCACTTGGTATAAAAGGGCCTGGGGACACAGCTCAGTGGCACAGCAGCTGCTGGGCGTGTAGGGGGCCTTAGGTTCAACCCGGAATAATGGGGGGAGGGGAGAGAGAGAAGAAAGGGAGGACAGGGAGGGAAAAATGGTTTCAATTTCTATCCTCTGGGATGTAAATTCCAGCTCTTTTCAAATCCCAAGAACACACCTCAGTACTGTGTAAGAACATGGATTCTGCTGACCAAAACCCTAGATCTGTCATCACCCAGAGTCCTCGAGAGGTTACCATGGTGTCTATGAAGTTCTCCTCATCTGCCCGGTGGCAGCTGCTACTCAGTGTCCCTGTGAACGGGCTGCCGTGAGCAAGGCTAACACTGCCTGCACTAACCCAGCACATGTGGCTCCTCCAGGAAGTGGCTTTCCACCACGTGGCGCTCCAGACCACTAGTGTCCAGTGAGGACAGTACCCTGGTGCTGGGGGGCCCTCTGTCTCCTCATGTGGGCTCACAGGACACGCTCTTCCATGGTCAGAGCCTCCCCCACCCTCCCCGGCTTCCCGCCATCCTCCGAGGTGCAGCAGACACGGAAAGGCTATATTTGTAGTGCTTGGCCCTCCGGAACTCCTCGATGACGTTGCGAGCATATCTGACCATGTCTCGGACAGCTTCTGCCTGCGGCGGACTGCTGAGCTTCCGGATTTCCACTTTGGCCTTGTCCTGAGGGGTTATGTCCACATGTGAGAGGTCCCCTCCCGGGAAAACTGCTCAAATCACACTGGTTTCATACACAGAAGCGGGGGCTGGGGGCTGGACCTAAAGAAAACCCCTCACTCTCCTCCATTTTTACAAATGTGAGCTTTCTGGCCAGTGCTCCAGAGGCACAAGCACAAGTGTGTCTTCTGTGGGCCAGTGTCTGTGAATCAGGGCAGACGAGTGACAGGGCTGGCCCTGGAAACCATGTGGGCCCTCTAGCGCCTCTAAGTTCAAAAGGCCTAAGCCTGATTCCTAGAGCCTTTCCCCTCCCATCTCTCTGGGAAGCCACTGTGTGTGTGTGTGTGTGTGTGTGTGTGTGTGTGTGTGTGTGTGTGT
>NW_026590859.1:4586251-4678483 GCF_907164565.1 Psammomys obesus | reverse complement strand
TGTGTGTGTGTGTGTGTGTGTGTGTGTGTGTGTGTGTGTGTGTGTGTGTGTAGAGGTCAATTTTTGTGTCAGGTGATATCCACCTTGGCTTTGGTTTTGTAGGTTGGGGGGGCATGCCTGGGCACCGGAGGGGCAGAGGAGCATATGGTGTGCCCTGTTCTCTCACGCTCTACTTTCCTCCCTTCAGTCTTTCACTGAACCGGAAGCAAAGCTGGGAACCAGCAAGCCCTGAACAATCTCCTCCCCCCAGTCACACCCTCCAGCATCTGGGTAGGAACTCAGGTCCTCATTCACCCCAGCACTCGCCCCAGCCCTTGTCTTGCTTTTTGAGGCAGGGTCTCTCCCTGGCCTGGAGCTGATCAAGGAGGCTGGGCTGGGCTCCAGGGTGAGCCGCTGTCTCTGCCCCCCCTCCCCCCCGCTCCAGTGCTGGGGCCAAGTTCACTTCATCATCTCATCTGTCTTTTCACATTGTGGGGATGGAATCGGGTTCCTGCAGAGGCAGCATTGTGCTGAGGACCGCCCTCACAGCCCGGGCCGCCTGTCTGAGGGACAGGAATGGGATGTTTGGCCAGCTGAACGGCAGCTGAATGGACTTGTCTACCTGGATTCCCTGGTGGGTGATGCCTCACAGCAGGGACCCTCCCCTGCCCGTCAGGGAACTTACCTTGTCCCTGGTCGTACACTCCCGGCACTCGCAGGTGAAGAAGTAGGAGTCTCTTAATCGGTCGTTCCTGTCCTCGGTTGGATACAGCAGGTCAATGTAGCTGGTGAACACCTGGGATGGGAGAGGCCAGGGGTCTGCGGGAGGGAACGCAACGCCCATGCCTCTTGTGGCCTCTGACACATGATTCCTTGGCGACATGGGATGCGGGACCACCGACAGTCACGCTGCTCACCTCAGCACTGGACTGCTTTAGCTGCAAGGCTGTGGAACTGTGTCCCTCTCCTTGTCCCTACACTGGCAACGGAGAGGAGGAAGGGCCCTTCACCTTCCCTCACCAAACACCAGGCCAAGGCTGGGCATGTGCTGGGGAGAGCAAGGCCTCTCACACCCTGCTCTGCCCACCTTTCCTCCTGACATCATGCAACAGAACAAGAGCTGAGGTCAGGGCATCTGAGTGACCCTGGGGGCAGGGTGGCAAACGTGGCTGCCAGGATGCACGTTGCTGTGACCTCACTCAGGAGCGGCTGCGACCCTCCTGGCCAGGGAACACGGAAGAGCTCCCTCAGGGTTCCTTCCTCCTTCTAGCCGGGCCTTTTCCAGAAAGGGCTGGAACTAAGACCTGAAGCACCCGCCCTCCTGGGTGTGCCCGACAGTTGACGCTGCAATGTGATGCTGTGTATATAGCTCTCGCTTGAGAAGCATAAAATCCAGTTTAAAAACCAGGGACTTCATAATATTTTCAGCATGTTCCCAGGTTTGTGTTAGAGGACCTTCGAGTTTCTCCTTGGCCCCATGCGGCTTGCTGGGTAGTAACATCATCTAGGCGTAGGGACTGCAATGGCTGCATCCCACAGAACCCAGCATCAGTGTGGCAGTGTCCACGGGCCTGCCGGGCTGTCGGGGACAAGAGCGCAGGGCTAGGTGGTAGCCAGTGCCTCTCTGAAGAAGCAAGCCTGGGGCATATCTACTATCTGGAACCTGGGGAATGGCTCCCTTATCTTCCCAGACCACAGGCACTCTGTGATTGCATGCCAGCCGGCCTGGCCCTGCAGGTGACGAGATGGAAAATGATGCAGTCAACAGAAGCATCCAGAAGAGGGCGACAAAGGCCACTCCAGTTGCAGTGTTCAAGGCTCAAACAACCTACCTATCTAGGAAGACAGGTCATTTGCCTCTGTGGCTACTCTCCGAGAATCAGGTTGGGCATTGCATTCTGCCTTGGTTTAAAAGAGGCTCACCATCACAACAGCCAAGGCCCTCAACATCCTGGCTCCAGACTGGATACCCCCATATGCTGGATTTAGCAAAGGGGTAGAAGGAGGCTTGAATGTCAGCTGTGGACTGCTAAAAACCTCCCAGAGAAATCAGAGCTTTCTCATCACTTAGCACTGATAAGTCTACTTCAAGGTTTCAAAACAGCATTACGGTTCAACCAAACTGAACTTACACAGCAGCACAATGACATATGGCAACAGAGAGAGAGAGAGAGGTGGACCAGGGAATGAGCGGGAAAGCCTGCGGCTCCCTCCATCTCCTACTAAGGAAGCTGGTGGAGCCTCCTCTCCCCACTTGCCTGTATTCCTGTATTTCCCTGACCCAGCACACACCTGGCCACCCTGTTCCACTTCTAAGGTGAGAACCGTTAAGACACGCCACTCGGAACGGCATCTGGCCAGCTGCTGCTGTGCTTTTGTTCAAGTGATGTGAAGGGTAACACTGTCCCCTGGACAGGCCTGCACCCACAAGACAAGACCCTCCCTTCATTTTGCTATCTTTGTTGGGCATTTTCTCACCTCAACAGGAAAAGCAATGGGTGCCAACAACAAGGTTTTCGAGCTTTGTGGGGTTTTAGGGGACAGGAAAGAACTCACGAGCCAATTGTCCAGCAACAGGGACACCCAGCTTGGACACCTTGGGTAAAAACTTAACTGAAGGGGCTGGAGAGACATCTCAGAAGTTAAGAGGATCCAGGTGCTTGCAGAGGACCTGGGTTAGCTTCCCAGTACCCACCTGGCCTAGGTGATCCATCAGGTGTGCACACACACGCATGCAGGCAAAGCATTCAGACACACAAAGTCAAATAATGAATTTGGAAAAAAAAAAAGGATTTAAGTCATATTGACTTATTTTTGCCAAAGGAAAAGGCAGGCACCATGCATTCAGCAAGCAGCACCAAGCTAGGTCCCACAGTGACAGATAACCCCGCTAAGGCCCAGGGACCGACAGCTTAGCTGCAGGGGTCACCATGCTGGTGCCACGTGGATCTGCCGGGCCCAGCGTCCGGCCACCACGGCTGCACTCTCACCTCGTCTCCTGGGTGGATCTCCTGCACAGCACGGACTTCTGCCAGGGTCCCTTTGTAGGTCACAATGACATTGGGGCAGCAGCTGTGATTCATCAGTGCAACACTGTCAAGCAAAAGAAAAAGCGCAGTTGCCTGAATGTCAAGGGCTGACTGCTGGAGTGAGTCGCTGCTTACCTGTCTGACGAGTACGAGGAACAGGTGAAAGGAGAAAGGAGACGTTCTCTGCGCAGAGAACGGTATCCGGCCTTTCTGTTTCCGTTGTTAAGAAATGGTCTCCAGTGGCCCAGTCTGGTCTGGCGTTCACTATGCATTTACTTCAAGACCTTGAAGGCTTGATCCCCATGTCACACGCAGCTCATGCAGTTCTGGAGCTGGAACCTGGGGCTTCATGCATGCTGGGCAAGCCCTCTCCCAAGCGAGCCACGCCCTCAGCCCCAGTGTCTAACACGTTACTCTTTCACCAGACTCAGCATGAAATCCTCACGTGAACTATGATCTCTAGCTGTGACTGAACACCAACAACCATCTAAGTATTCCCCTGGGTGGACAGACTCACACCACAACGCCTGCAGCTGGCTGCCCGTGTACACACAGGTGCAGGACAAAGGGCTGTCTTTTTGTCTAAGTGGCTCGGTTCTCCATCGTTCCCTTCAGATGTTGAGAAATGCCAGCTGCTTGAGGGAACAAGGGCTGTGATATCCCTCCCCCGCCCCGGGGCCCCAGAGAAGCACCTCACTCTCCAAATCTGGGAAATTGGGACATGACCACTCCTGCTGCTTGCCGTCTGCTTTTAGGGACAGTGACAGGAGAGAGATTCGCCTGGGAGAGGTGCTTTGAGCTTTCTGATTATATCAAGGTCAAAGTTCTGAGAACAGAAACTTCTAAACTACAGGGGAAAGTGCTTGATCTCACAAATGCTGCCTTTGAAATCACACACTGATGTGATTTCAGCCCCAAAGGGTTTTTTCCCCAATTAAAAAATGCCCGGAAACTGGGGCTTATGCTCTTGCGGGCACACCTGTCCAAGTGTATCGCCACTGAGAAGAACAGCACTGCCCGCCCCCTGAGACAAGAACCCTTCTCTTGCTTGCGCCAGGATTCAAAAAGGAAAAAGGGTGTCAGAACCACTGAGGTGTACTGCCCCAGAGTGGCGCATCCCTGAGGGAAGTGACACCCTATCCTGCCTGCAGGTTTGAGCACAGCAGGTGACTAGCTCTACACCAGGGACAAACAGGCAGCTGGCTCTTGTTCTTGGGAGGGACCCTCCACCCTTTACTACAGCCTACTTAGATTCCTACAGGACGCACAAGGCCTCAGGCCCTAGGATGTCCACCAAGCAAAGCTCCCAAAGGCAAAGCAAAGCAGATGAGGCTTCTAGAGCCATCTTGGAGAAGAGTTAGCCCTGTCTCTCTCTGAACAGACTGCTGAGGTGGTGAGGAGAGCATTAGAGAAAACGGCCAAGCAACTTGGGATCCAGGATTGTCACTTCTGGCCGGCATGGGAGACAGTGAGGTCTCAAATTCAGACGTCCTCAGACATTCATAAACAGAGGCCACAGTGCAGAGTTCAGCTCAGTTCAGAGGCTGTCCAGGTTGTCTTCACAGAGCCCCATGACTGTCCTTTTTTCTGTTCTCTTCCCAACTACAAAAGTCCATGAGAATCTCCCAGAAGCACTCTGGTCTTCGCCATGCCTCTACCCACAGCTGACCTCGCCTTGGCCTCAGAGCCAACAGGGGAACCTTTGCTCTCTCTGGTGAGAGCTGCAGGGCTCAGCCAGGTCCCTTTCTTCTGACTAGCTTGCTGCAGCCCAGCGGCAGACACACACACCAGGAGCTGGTGCGTGGATATGGCAGGCGAGGAGCAGGAGGCATCCTCAGTGGACTTCAACAGAACGCCAAAATATCCCCACCCTGTATCACAGAATGACAGTATGGACTCAGGGTGCCCAAGGCTTCCCTGTGAAATAAAGCTCCACCTGTGAAATAACGGACCAACCGTTCTGGAATTTCCTTGAAGAACAAAGCCATAAAGACCTGCACATCAGCTGGCTAGCCTTTCATGAATTATCCAAATATTCCTGAAGTTCTGAGAGAAAAATATGTGATAAGGCTTTGAAATTTTCTTTTACTCAGCTTAGCATCCCTCCAAACGATGCCACGTTCCCGTCATTTTCCGAAAAGGGCAGATGAGCAAGAGCTCATAGATTCTCTACCCAAACCATTCCTAATTCTTGCATGTGCAATTAACATCTCACTTTGAGCATAAGAAACAAGATCTGCAGAGCCACAGGCCTGCAGAGAGCATGCTTCCCAAGCAAGCCATGGGCTGCTCCTCCATGCACTGACACTCCTTGACAACAGCGCTGGGCCTGGCGGGGTGTCGCCGCCACCGCTCTGCTAACTGCCACCTCCGGATCCTTAAGCGTAGGGGAAATATTTTGAAATCTGGCAGATTAAAAAGCTGTCTTAATTCACTTGGAGTTTCATGTCTGCCACACGCAGTCAGGCGGGTTATGCAAAAATCAAATTAGTGTTAAATAAGTACAAAGGGAAAGAATGAAGTCAGACTCAACCTACTCAGGAAATATTGCGGATCCCAAGTGAGAGAGCTCTTCATCTTCAATGGTGAAGCCGTTACAGTTCACCTGCAGTGAGACGGGAGGGAGAGAGACGCCTCTGGCTATGGCTCCCCACCCCTGGCTGCTGGCCCTTTCTTCAGCTCAGCCATCACCAAACTATCAAAGCTATTCCGGCCTGGTGGTGGCGAAGCTGTTCTTGTGGCCTCGCCATCCTTTGTCCAGGTAGCATTTACTCATCAGCTCTGCGTGTGTCAACACACAGGAGCAGACACGGTGGTGTCGAAGCTCCTGTGTGTGCTTACCCTCCGAGTGGCAGAGTGGGCTGAGATCCTGTGACTGAAGTCTTATCATAGGCTTCAGGGTCAGGCTACATCATCAGGTAAGGAGCTCCAATGAGACCACAGTGCACGAGTATGCGTGTGTGTGTGTGTGTGTGTGTGTGAGAGAGAGAGACATACAGAGAGAGAGTTCCCATCTCCAAATCATCTGACCTTAGAAAGAACTGAAAGCCTTTACTCTTCTGTAGAGGTATGGTTCCTTCTTCTCTAAAAGGTAGAGGAACCCAGAACCCTGAAACTGGTCTTTCATGTTTCGGCCAGATCAATCCGGTCCTGTGTCACCTTTGAGAAAACTCGATGTGTTCGGAATTCTGAGGGGTAGGGTTAGAGTTGGGCTGGGGAGACGGCTCAGTCTTGAGGTGCTCGACTTGTAAGCATGAGGACCTGAGAAGCCGTGTAAAACCGTGGGCATGCAGTGTACACTTGCAATTCCAGTATGGGGGGGGGGGGGGCGGATAGACCCCTGCAGCATCTTGGCTGGCTGGCTGGCCTGACTGGTGAGCCTCGGGGCTGTGACAGGGACATCTCAACACACAGAGGAAGAGCACACATGCGTGACTTCTGGTTTCCTCATGCGCACTCACACACACACACACACACACACACACACACACACACACACACACACCAGAGCAACTCTCACTGCACTGGACGTCTGTGTCAAGATCAACAGGCTGGAAATGAAGGCAATGAATGCCAATTCTCCCAACTTCTTTTTCCACATACATCGATAATTGTAAGGCGCAGGCATTTCACAGAGAAGGAAAATCAAGGCAACTTTTAGTCTGATGGGAGAAAACTCTGTAGGTGTTCTTTGTAAGCACTGAAAATCTCAGAGCTGGAAGACGCAGCATCTCCTCTTCCTAGAACATGAGAGAGGAATCAACGTAACAATCACGAAGCCCGTCACTAGTGAGGGCTGAGCCAGCTGGGTCTCCTGACACTGTGAGATGTGTCCCTCTTCTTCTCAGAGGCACCACTTCCTCCCACACACAGAGGCTGCCACACTTCGGAAGCTTTCTTCCACTGAGCCTCACTGGGCATGGCCTCACTGGGCATGGCCTCCCGCCAGGCCCCATGGAGGTGTGCAGATGCACCAACCTCATAAACCCATGTCTACTGGGAATGTAGCAGCTCCTTGCAACCATGGAAACCAGGGCTCCCAGGTCCCCATGGATGACTGACTGGTTCAAGGATATATGAGATAGGAGTGGCATAAAGGCAGCCAGAATTCAGACAGGGCATTCTGACAAAGCTTGTTTTCTATGCGTGAGCTGAGGTGCGTGTGTGGGAGCGTACATGTGTGTGTGAGTGTAGGTTCAAGGACAACCTTGGGTACCAGTCCTCAATTCCACTTCATTTGAGACAGGGTCTCTTGTTTGCTGCAGCATTAGCCAGGTTTGCTGGCTTGCAAGCTTCTGGGGCTCTCCTGCACCTCTCATATCGCCTTAGGACCACTGCTGGGGTGACGTGCTCATGGCTACCCGTAGCTTTATAGGAGTCCTGGGGGTCTGAACTTGGGTCCTCACACTTGCATGAGAAGGGCTTTACTCACTAAGCAATAGCCCACCTCACCATTTCCCATGATAAACTACAGCTATTAACTGACTGTGGCGATTTCACATAAAACTAAAGCGTTAATGGAAAAGCTTGGTAACCCTGGTGCAGACGGCGGTAAAGGCTGTAATTGTACCTGCAGTACTGGGACAAGAAGGAAGAAGAAGAAAGGAGAGGAGGGAGGGAAGAGGAGAAGGAATGGGAGAAGGTGGCCTCTATCAGCTCATAAATCAGTTCCTAAGACCCCAGGCGTTCCTAAGTAGACTTTGCACCCTGTCTCTTCATGCTAACTCCAGGCACCCTGACCAAGTGTATCATTGGTACGTTAAGCAATGGCTGCCAACCCACATTAGGGAGGATTAACTGGAGTCTTCTTTCATTCAGCAAAACTTCCCTGAGCATTAACTCCATTCCTAGATATTACTGGCTAGGACTGGGCAAGGCTTTCTCCTGCTGGACACACACCTGAGTGCGGTACCCACAATGGCTGGCAAATGCTTGCTAAACCCAAGAGTAAACGGGAGATTAAGGAGACGTATCAACACAGATGGAGGGAGAGTCCGCTCCCGGCTTTGGGGACTGAGCCCTTGATCCTCTCATCTGCGGCTCTAGCCCTTCTGCTGTGGTGACCTTGGCCGGGTCAGTACTGCTCCAGCTCACTGGGGTAGCTTTGACACTTCACCTCTCTCCCTCCAGAGCTCTTCTTGTGTGGGAGTGTTCACACATCTTTTCCCATGAACCCAAGTGTCATCACTCTTCCTTTTGCAGAGGCGGTGATGGTGTTTGAGCCAAATTGCATAGCAATTTTCCTGCCAGCCTTCCCTCCCTTCTGAGCTACGCCTAGAGAAGGAAAGTGAACTTGCACATTAAGAAAGATGCATGGACTACGGTCCTTTTTTTCGAGTCAAATCAGGCGTAAGTGCCTTGCTAAAGCTATTCTCATAATTAGCATTTCAACGAGATGTAGGCTGTGTACCAGAAATATACTTCTCAGCCACGAACAGGTTTGCAGTGATTAAAACACAGCTCAGAGGCATGTGGGCACTTCAGCTGCCTGCTGCTGCTGACGTGGGAGTTAGCCTCAGGGTCTCCTGTGCTGCAGGAAAGGCTGGGGAGGAAGAACAGGCATACAGCTGGGGGCCGAGGCGGGCCCAGGTAAGGTGGGGATCAGCCACACTTTTTTCTCCTTCAGGGATACTGGATCCCCACTAAAACTCACACATGGACTATGTGGTGTGGGGCTTTGGACGTGCTCTGCTGGCAGAGTGTTTGCCCAGAAAACAGGAGGCCCGGGGTGTGGCAGTGTGTGCCTGGAAGCCCTGCACTCAGCTTAACGTCCATCCTGGGCTACAAAGTCAGTCTGAGTCTAGCCTGGGTTATATGAGATCCTATTTTAAAAAAAAAAGGCAGAAATGTTAATCAGCATACAGGTTATAAGGAGTAGTTCCTAGTCATATATGGGAATGCATATACTCGTGTGTGTTTCCTCAGGCACACAAATGCCTCACTACACACACACACACACACACACACACACACGGCCTGTGGTATGAACACGGAGCCTCAAGTGAGCCACGCACATCAACCCAGGGAAGGCCGCCAGTGTGCATCACTCTGTTAAAGGAGTGCTTCCTTTCACAGGGAGTAACTTTCTGGTTCCGATAGTTGGGTGGCTGAGCTGATCCCATAAGCGTTAGGGCTGTGGGTAATCCCATGTGGGTAGCTCCACCAGGGCAGAAGTACTTCTCCTTGGAGTTGATGAAGGGCTCACTTCCCCTTCCGTGTATAAAAATGTTCAGCGTGTTTTTACCTCTTTTCTTCACTAGCAGCAGGTGGAGTGTGGGTCTGTCTCCATGGGGGTGTGTTTTCTTAGGTGGGTGTACCTGTGTGTGGGGTGAAGGCCTGACAACAGCCTTGGGTGTTGTTCCTCAGTCACTGTCCACCTTGATTGGTTTTGTTGTTGTTTTATTGTATGTGTTTGAACACTTTGCCTGTATGTATATACAATACATGCCTGGTACCTGTACAGGTCAGGAGGGCCTGGGACCTCTCAGACCCGGAGTTACAGATGGTTGTGAGCCATCATGTGTATGCTGGGAACTGAACCCAAGTCCTCAGTGAAAGCAACAAATGCTCTTAACCTCTGAGCCCTACCCTGTTTTTGAAGAAAAGGTCTCTTAGCCTGGGACTCAACAAGTGGGTCAGGCTGTGTAGGCCAGTGAGCCCTGGGATCCACCCGGCCTGCTTCCCCGGTGCCCAGGAGCTTGTCAGGCAGATACAGGCCATGGGTCTTCATGAGCGGATGCTGTAGGAGGGCACGGGAGGGAGGGCCAAGGCCTTCCGAGCCCTTACCTGGGCGAAGAGCACCACGAGGCTGCTGTGCTCAGGGAACTCCAGGTGCTTGGAGTAGAACTGATGGAGAGCAGCGATGTCGCTCTGAATCAGGTCCTTCTTCTCGTTGTCCAGCTTGTCCAGATCTGCGGGAAACAACAATCCGTCACTGCAGAGGCCCAGGTCCTCCTGCTGCACACAGCGTGGGGAGGAAACGGCTCAGCTGGGAAAGTGCTGCCCAGGGCTGTCCTCTGGCTTTCCACTCAAACCTGTACCTGAGTGCATGAACATACATGCACAGACACGTGCACATGTGTGCACACAGACAGGTATCAGCCATTTCCCAGACTGAGGTGCTTCTGAGACCTGAAAATGGCCAGCATGCTGGGAGCGGGAGAAGACCACCTGAGCGCCCCAAGGTTATAAACTCAGGGGAGAAGCAATGTCAGGGCGTTTTTAAATCATTACCATCTTCACTAGGAGCGTGTTATCTGCTCTCAATCCCACATTAAATCTGTCACTCAAATAAGAGTGCGTCCATCAGAGAAATACTTACGGGATTCAAACTCCTCTACGGCCAACAGTTTCTCCGAAGGTGTCCTCTCTGGGTGGATTTTCTGGTAATTGGGGACAAAGTTCAGAGAGAAATGTCAATGCCTGGGGTCAAACATAGCGCTGTCCTTGTAATGACCAAGCGAAGACAGCATGACGACGGTCAAGGAAGAAATCTACTCAAGGAGCCCACACTTGGCTGAGTCTGCCCACCTCCAGATCCAGCGGGCTCATCCTCAAGGTGTCAGGAAGGGCCCGCTGTATCCCTAACACCCTGACATGGCGCGCACACGCTAGGCTCAGAAACACTCATTACGGACGAGAGCACGGCCAGAAAACAACTTTTTAGGGCCCTGACTTAAAAGGACCGAGTCTACAGACAAACCATCCTATTTATTACTTCTCCTTCTAAAAAAGAACAAAATGAAAACCCCCATCCATTTTCCACTTTCTTTAAGCATAGGCTAAAACCATCTCAAATTCCACATTTCAAAAGGAGCACTTTGGGTTGCCTGCGCAAGCCCGGCCTCACTTGAAACGCGTGCTGCCTTTGTTCTAGACGCCCTAGGAGGAGCTAACAATGGTGAACCCACGAGGCTTTGAGGACATGAATAAACTCAGTGTTGACAAGAGTTCAAAAGCAGAGCTCAGCTCCTGGCCTGAGGCCTGGGCTTTGTAATCTGGCCATTCAATTTGGGGATACAGGTGGTTGGTCTAGCAGGGCGCCCTCACCTCCCTACTTAACATGTTAAGCTTCCCCTGGGTACTTGGTTGCCTGTCTCCCCTAATCCCTTGCAAGCGCCTAGAATACAAATGCTCTGGGTTTTTAATCACCTATTCCTACAGGGATGAAAAGATGGCCAGGTAACTTTTCATTTAACAGTCGATTAGTGGTAATTATAACGGATACCAACAGGAACCTCTAAACTCATCCCAGCTCTCAGGCTACTCGCCCTGGAGCCAAAACCAGAGCGTAAGTCTTCCATTCACAGGGCAAACTTTTCTTCTTCTTCTTTTTTTTTTTTTTTTAAGAGAGAAGCCCCTTCTACACCCAGACCTCCCTCACATCATTCCCTTTTCTACCTCTGACCATTAACTCACAGAGAGCAGTCACTGAGGAAGGGGCAGCCGGCCTTCACTAGAAAAAACTAGCTTCATCTCTGGGTCTTATTCTGAGGTTACCCCTGTTCCATTTCCTCCGAGAAGTCACTTTAGCTACTTGACCCCAGCTGAGCGCAGTGGAAAGATGACCTCAGCCTTCTAGAATGCTCTACTTCTGTTTACACATTCAGGATCCTAAATTTGATACGGGGACAGGCGCATGCTGATCATTGCAACCATGCTGGCCTTAGAGTAAGACAACAGCAGCAACCTGGAAGAGGAGGTGGGTTTTGGTAGGAATGTGAAGGCCACGGGTGGATAAAGTTTAGGCTCTAGAACAAATCTGCAGCTCGGAAGCCTTGCCACAAAAGGCACATGGTACAGACAGTAAGACCTCTGCCCTCCACAGGCCTCCTGAGCCCTCTACGTCTTCCTGCTGACCTCAGAACCCAGGCCTGTGCTGACAGGGCACACAGTCCTCAGGTGTTCGGGAAGGGCTGCCCTGGCATCCAGAGACAGTCCTGAGCCATTGGGGGAGGAATGTGCTGGCTGCTCCCTTCCCTCTTCTTCCCCTCAGCCTGTTTCTACTTCCACACACTCATCTTTGTCCATGCCCCATCCTTGTGCTTCCCTCTGGGTTGTTACCTGTCTACACATGGGCAAGCAAGGCAGTAGAGGAGCACAATGACACACAAGATGGGGGACAGGGTGGCTCCACACGTCACAAAGCTTCCCTGACCAGCCTGGCTCATTGGAAGCTCTAGGAATTCTTGGCCAGGTCTGGGTTTTCCTGTTATAAAGTCATGGCCATGCTTGTAGTTGAACTGGCATGGCTCTGTTCCTGTCTTGGGGTGGTAAGCAAGGTCCTAGTTGCCCAGGAGAAACAAGCCAAGCTTCTGTCCAAGTGGACGTGGATGTGAGTGGAGCTCAAGTCCAGGAATATTTAATCACGTGCTCAGCCCAGCTCACTCACCTGTTTCTGACCTTTAGTGAAGACCAATGCAGCTGGACATTATCACATTTCCTCACCTGTTTGGCCAGAATCCTGGCTGTGAGCCGCACCGTCTCTGAAGGGTTCCAGTTCTCCCCAAAAACAACCATAGATGAGCATTCCAGCTTGTGCATGGGCCAGTCTTCTTTCTGGTCAGGGTTTTAGGGTTTAAAAAAACAACTGTCAGCATATAGATACATCCACACACAGAAACAGAAACAGACACATAGGTAAACACACACACACACACACACACACACACACACACACACACACACACACACACAAAGAAGCAGCAGCAGCATTGTCCCCCAATCCAGGTCAAGTGGAACATGCTTCCTCTGGAAAGCTCACAAACTAAAGATAACAACAAATTTTAAAGACAGATACGATTCCCTAACTTCGATTCTGGCTCAGTCAAGGTGTATTTTTGTTTTGTTTTTTTTTTTTTTTGGGGGGGGGATTTTTTTTAAAGGGTCTCACGCTGTAGTTCAGGATGGCCTGGGACTCACTATATAGCCCCAGACTAGACTTTTCTCCATAGCAATCCACCTGCCTCAGCCTCCTGAATGCAGGGATTACAAGCATAAGCCACCATACCTGACTGCTTCCTGTCTGGAAGGCCCACACTTCCTACATTCTGTGTGGGCAGAGACCCACAAAGGCGGAAACCTGAGTCTGCCTGTCGGGTCCATGGTGCTTTTCAGCTCGGGTCTCAAGTCAGGACAAATCACAGACCACCACTGTGTACAAACGAGGGTCCAGCAAAGACATCTGCTGGGGAGCTGGTGACAGTGCTCCTGAGTGTTTTCTATAGCCCCTGCAGTCCTCCCTATCTTGCCCTTCTGCCTTTTTGCTCCTAGTAGAGGGGAGAAGACTGCATACCCCTCAGGAGGGACGCCATCTGTGGACAGGGGGAAGGTGGTGGGAGAACGTGGCATTCTGAACACCATATAGAAAGTACTTTGGGATGAGAGCAAATGATAGCACAAAAGCTGGTGACAGGCATCCTGAAAGACCACTGAAAACTCACCTGTCTCCACAGATGTCACTACTGACAGTTATAAAATCAGAACAAAAAACAGCTTTCATGGAGTGCCCACTGAAGAATGGATGGAGTCTAGGAAAGCAGCCATCTTGAATATTTTTCATTATAAACCTGACACAACCTAGAGTCACCTGAGAATGGACTCAAGGTGGCCAGCCTGGCCTGTGGCCATGTCTGCGAGGCAATGTTTTGATTGATGTGGGAGAGTCTGCCTGCTGTGGGCAGCACCATCTCCAGCAAGCGGGCCTGGGCTGCGTGAGAAAGCTGGCTGCCAGGAGGCTGACCAGGCCAGTGAGCAGCACGCCTGCTTGGGGTCCTGCACCGACTTCCTCCCATGGGGGATACGACCTGAAGGAATAGGCCAAATAAGCTCTTTCCTCCCCAGGCTGTTTTCAGTCTAAGTGTTTATCCCAGCAACAGAAAGGAAACCCAAGCAGTGGCAGGAACGGCTGAGGGCTCAGGAGGAGGGGCTGGGGACAGTGGGGACACCGTGCGAGGCTTGTGTACCCTGGCGATGCAGACAGCACTCTCTCGTGCACAATGGAATTGGTCTGTCCTGTTCCGCCCTCTGCCTTCCCCAGCTCAGGACACAGCAAGTCCGTTCTTTCAGAAGCAGCAAACACTCACTCCGCCTCGACTGGCCAGTCTTTCTATTCTGCCCCTGGGGTAGACTCAGGCTGTGCGATAGGTCACTGGTGCAGTGTTTGCCCAAGCAAGCATAAGGACCTGAGTCTGGGTCCCAGCACCCTTGTAAAAAAGCTGAGTGAGGTGGGATGCTGAAATTTCCGCTCTGGGGATGCAGAGACAGGACTGCTGGGCACGCAGTGGCCAGAGAGCCCAGCCTAGGTGGCCAGCCCAGGCCAGTGAGAGACTGTGGCTCAAAAAACCAAGGTGGACGACTCCTCAAGAAGAGCACCCAGAGTTAATCTTTAGGGTGTGTACGCACACAAGTGTACAAACACAGTGGAGGGGTGCAGAGACTCGTGCTTCTTTGTCATCAGGAGCAGCAGCTGGCTCTGCCACATCCCTTTAGCTGAATGCTGGCCTTCGCCCTTCGCCCCATGAACTCTCTGACTGGCAAGGCTGTGGGGACAGGAGCTCCCCCGGCCTGTCCCTCCACTCTCGACTCTCTGTGGCCGCGGCACCCTCCTTCCTGTTGCCTCCCTCCAGGACCTGTGCCCCTGAAGTGCCTGCCGCCTGGCTCTAGCTCCCAGATTGTCCCACGCCTCCCTGACTCTTGCTGGTCTCCCCTGCTCCCCACAGTCACCCTCTCAGGAAACCTGCCACGGAGAACTTGTCCCAGCAGCGGCCCTTTCCCCTCACACTCCTTCCCCTCGCTCTCTGTGTCTCAGTTCTCCCCACTACTTGGGCATGACTGGTTCCCATTAGCATGAAGGAACTTTCCTGCTTTATTCTCAGCTGGGACCCCAGGCCGCACTCCCAGGCCTGCCATTCCCAGGACACTCAGTAGAGTTGCTGAGCGAATGTCTCTCCTCTACTGAACCCCAGGGGAGAGACACAGAATCCATCCTCATGATTTACCACAGCACCTGGCACCTCCCTGGGACTTAGGTTCTGTGCCAAGATGCTCTGTGGAGTTAAATATCACCGTGCCCGATATAACTTAGAGCAGGGAGAAGGGGGAAAAGAAGACATGCCTCGGGAGCACAGAAGCTGCCTTTAGCTGAGGTCTGCACCAGAGAGCACCAGGGGGAGGCAGACGAGGGACGGGTAGGGTTGGCTCCACACAGCCCATCAGGCTCCTCTGCAGCCAGGACGGCCACTGGGCACAGACGAAGGGGTGGGGAAGGCCCGTGACAGCCAAGGAAAAATGGCACCGGTGGGCAGCTGCCCACTGTGGATTCGTAAGACAGGACCTCAAGCTGGGCATGGTGGCATACACCATGCATCCAGCACTAAGGAGGCAGAGGCAGGTGAGTCTCTGAGTTCAAGGCCAGCCTGGTCTACAGAGTGAGTTCCAGGACAGCCAGGGATACATGGAGAAACCCTGTCTCAAAACAACCAGGGTTTCTCCACTGCTGGTTTCCTCGACTATGAAAGAGGGGCCTGGTGTTCCCCAGGCATCAACTCCTGGGAGAAACACTAACATTTAACAAAGTTAATCAATTGCATTAATGTAACATATTAATTTAAAATTAATACTCGTGTAAATGATACAGCACACACTGACTTCTGTGACAGTCTGTCTTCCGAGACGCTTACTGAGGGAAGCCTGTGGAGGAAGGCTGAGGCCCTAAAGCAGGGCAGCTACCAGCCGGGGTCTCAGAGACCCCCTTTTGGACTCCGCTCTGCAGCAGCAATGGGCGGCCACGCAGGCCTCTTAATCCCTGCGCACTGCCGCAAGGCTGTAAATAACATGATCCTCCCGCTACTTCTCGGGTCTGTGATTTCACGCCTTCCTCCAGCGTTAATCAGACCTGGAGCCTGCGATGCACGAAGGCCTTCACCCTGGACAGTCGGCGGTCACTCACAGGCTTGAACCTGTAGACGCAAGCCCGGGAACACTCCTAATTAGGGTTAGTGATTAAGCCGGCCTTGCTGCTGCACCAGGAGCGGGAGAGGGCACAGAACCTTCGACTTCAAGTGGTCTATGACCGCGTTAGAACAGGAAATGCAGAGCTTGCGTAAGCCGCTCAAGCTAGATTTGCCACAACAACGACCCTCTTTAGGACAGACTTCGGTTCACTTGGGATTCTTCCTGGAAGGTGATGTGAGAGACATGGACTAAGGAAAAAGGACAAGTACTCCAATGACACTGCCTATTTTTAATTAAAAAAAATTAGGGCCTGAAGAGATGGCTCAGGGGTCAAGAGTACTCGCTGCTCTTCCAGGGGGCTGGGCTCAATTTTCAGCGCCTACGGGGTGGTTCACAACTATCCGGAACTCCAGTTCCAAAGGAACTGACCCCCACTTCTGGCCTCCATGGACACCAGATACTACATGGTAGACAGACGTACCTGCAGGCAAAATACCCATATCCATGAAAAAAAATTAAATTTTTTGAAAAAAAAAAAAAAAAAGAGAGAAACAGAAGTATCAGGCAGCTTTGAGAATTTTTGTTTGTTTTAAGAAATTATATGCCATATAGCCCAGGTTGGTCTAGAACTCATTACAAAGCCAAGGCTGGCCTTGAGCTCCTGCTTTCTCTCCCAAATGCTAAGAGAACAGGTGAGTGACACAAGCTTGATTTATTTTCATGGTGTTGGGGCTGGAACCCAGACCCTCACACATGTGCCGGAAGTTCCCTCCCAACAGAGCTGCATCCCAGAAGCCCTGCTTTTAGTCCCACCGAGAGCACACTCTTCTGTCAGAGGCAGCCTGCCACAATTCTGTGGATAAGAAATTAAACACACACACACACACACACACACACACACACACACACACACACACTGTGCAAAGATTCTAAAAGGGCAACTGTATATTCTTTTAAAAATACTTTCCACCTTTTCTAAGATTTTTTTCCCCTAAAGTTACACTTTTACCACCTCAAAATTCAAGCTACTTCTCTACTACCTGACTGCAATTCTTAAGGCATTCTTCAGCCACAAGCTCACTTTCCTGAGAAATAACACACATGGGCATTCATTTCTCCTAACTCCTCCTGGCTGGTCTGTTAGAAGACACTGCCCCTCACTCACCTAGTTCTTAATTACCAAAGGGGGAAAACTCCCTGTGGCCATGCCTCTTTTTCAGGAAACAGGAAGAGACAGACAGACAGACAGACAGACACACACACACACACACAGAGAGAGAGAGAGAGAGAGAGAGAGAGAGAGAGAGAGAACAAGAGCAAGAGAGAGAGAGAGGGAGGGAGAGAAGAAGAGAGAGAGAACATGCTCAGATTAAATCCAGAAGCCAAGACACAAGTGCCACCTACTTAGTCATGTGACAGGATGAGGAACCAGGAGGTTCCATCAGGCTACTACAGCCTATCGCCTCCAAACACAAAAGACTCCCAGCTCTTCCCTCCATCCCAGGGCTCCTCCCTAACCCCTCACTAGACACAGCCACCTTCTAGGTGGCCTTTGGGGTTGACTGTGCAAACTCTGGGTGTTGATGGAGGGCAATCAGCAAGCACTCTGGCATGGACATTAATTAACGTGAGCCAGCACCAGATGAGCTTCTGGAGTCTGCGAACTGGGAAGGCCAAAGTGTCAAGAACCACATGCACACCTCCAAATCCTAACACAGATCAGGGTGACTCATGGGATCATCGCTACCCACTGAGCCCTGTGGAAACGTATCTGCATCCATGTGCCCGGGGGTGGGGCATGGGGGCATGGCAGCACATCACACGCTCTGAGGGGCTCTGCTGAACTTCTAGGCTACACAGACAAGCCTCTTTATCCCTCACACACAGCTAAGCTTCTGTCCAGTCAGACTGACAGAAAATCTGCTGTGCAAGCAGTCTGGTATTATTTACACCACTCCCACACGCTTGCTTAGGGCGTCACCCTTTACGCAGGCCTCCCTTGCCCATGCTTCACTGTGGGCACAGCTGTCCTCTCTGGAGCTTGTAGGTAGGCACTTGGGACCTGGCCATGTCACATCTCCTCTCTTTACCTGCAGACCACTGCCTACCCTTGCTTCTAAAGGAACCAGGAGCGAATGAGTTGATGTTTCTGGAAGTGTCTGGCTCCCGTAGAGAGACAGTCACCTGAGTGTGTCAAGGCCCAACCACAACAAGTCACAGCATCTAGACACAATGCTGGGCCTGAACACTGGACCAAAGCGCACGCCTGTGCCCACTGTTGCTCAGGCTGGCCACCTCAGGAAGCCTGCTGAGGCAAGGGCGTGTCAGCTTCCTGTGCCAGCATGCCCATGTCTGCTGTGCCCTGGCGCTCTCTGTCAGCCGAGATACAGGGCTTAGCAGTGGCTCCTACTCTAAGTGGGCTGAGTCCAAAAGCCTGAGCAGCTGACCCGGAAAACCAGTCGCTAGAAGTGGAGCAGCAGGGGGAGCTTCAGGACATGGGGTGCAGACCTAGAGCTGGTGCAGATGCCCCCCACCCCCATGTAACGGCATGTGTGCGTTTGTGGCTTCACAAATGTGAGGATGGGAGTTCAGATCCCCAGGCCCTGTGTAAAAGCTGGGTGGCTGTGGCTGCCAGTCTGTAATCTCAGCCCTCGAGAGGTGGGGACAGGCAGGATGGGCAGACCAGCTGAAGCTGTGAGTTCCAGGTTCAGTAAGGAAAATGGAGAGCAATCAAGAAAGACACCTGTGGCCTCTACATACATGCACCCACACGCGTGTATACCTACACATGAGAACGCACAGGTACATATGTACCACACACAAATGTACTTTTTTTAGAGACACAATTCCCAGTACATCCTGCACTTGGGTGGATAGACAGGGTTGTGAAGTAAGACCACAGGTCCCCCACAGGCCCTGCAGCGCTTTCTACGAACAGCATCAGTGCGTGGGCGTCACAGTAAAGGCATGTACCCTCTGCAGTCCCTCAGAAGGATGTCCTACAAGGTCTCACACAGCTCCCTCGCTCATCTCTCCAGTCACACACTGCAGGATCCAACCTGAGACGCGCCCGTCGCACCATCTCCAGAGCCTCAGCCCAGGCAGGGTACAGGGTACAAGCTTTGTCTGAGGTCACAGCCACAGCCCCTTGGCTCTGCAGCTGGAGGGGCTCCCTGGGACCCAGCCGCCATCGGGCTGGGTTCTAACGGCCCAAGAGGAGGGACCCAGGACAACCAAGGTCTGTGGCATGAAGGCAGCCTCCTTCTTCCCACTTCCCTACGTTTCCCAAAGTAGGCCAACGCGTCCCTGGTGCAAACTGTCACCCTTGAGGTAAGGCCGAAGCAGCTGGCCCCGTCTTCCCGTAGCCTTGTCACCTCTTGCCCACCACGCTTCTGGCCCTGCATGCGGCTGCAGGCTGTGACTGCCTGTCACACGGGCAGGTTACTGCTGGGAGCATGCACACCTGGGGTGCTCAGATGGAGGGGGAGCTGTGTGGCAGGAAGCTGGGGACAATGGCAGCACCCGGGTCCCCACCTCCGGAGGACAGCAGGCCTTCCCCAGCCGGCCCCACATACCTGACAGTCCACATCGCAGTAGAATGCCTGCTTGCATCGTCCGCATTTTGACAGTCCTTCTTTCCTTAAAAACAGAAAAGGCCATCGCAGTGGTGAGACGCAGGCTCGAAGCAGCGTGCTGGGCCAGGCGGCGAGAGACCTCGGGCAGAGCCTGCACTGATTCGGGGCTGGGCACACCAGGAGTACAGGGAACACGGGAGGGGGAGTCAAAGGGGATCCCAGAGCTGTGCACACAATGTAATGCCACCTGGCAAGGTGCAACCTGCTCTTGAATGTGGTGTCATGGTGTGGGCTGGCTGGCATGCACGCCCACTCTGTGCAGGGGTACACTTGCTGCCCTGCGGTCCCTTCAACACTTTGTCCTTGTGGCCTGCTCACTGCCACGTGATTCTCCTGCTTCTCACAAAGGACAGGGCAGTGCTGCCACCCGGGCCCTAGGAGCTCCTGTGTGTGTGCGCGTGTGTGTGAGCAGCTACTCTATGTATGTGCCTATGTGTGAGGAGCTCCTATGTGTGTGTTCTCCTATCTGTGTGGAGCTACTCTATGTGTGTGCACGCCTATGTGTGAGGAGCTATGTGTATGCATGCCTATGTGCGTAGAGCTACTGTGTGTGTGTGTAGCCAAAGGTTTTTCAAAAATGGCGGAACTACTGAATTAAAGCACACACACAGAGATCTTAAGCTGGGGGCTGGAGGGAAGGCTCGCTGGTTCTGGATGTTTACTGGTCTTGCAGAGGACCCAGGTTTGGTTCTTGAAACCCACACTGGACAGCTCACACCTGCCTCTAACTCCAATTCCAAGGAAGCTGGTCCCTGGGCACCTGCACACACATGACACACATCAACTTACACACGCACACACAGGCACATAAATAAAATGTTTTTACTCTAAATCTTAATTTTTTTCTAAAGTAAGGAATGACTCTATCAAATAAGTCAGAGCAAAATCTGTAAGAAAAACCTGTTGTCAAACTGTCCCTAGGAAAACTGATGCCAAAGGCAGTCCTGCCGGAGCTGGGAGGGGAGGGATGTCCAGTGTGCAGTGTCTGTCAGACCTCCCTCCTCTAGCCACCTCTGCAGGCTGGAAGAGCTGGCGCCTCACAGAGATCTTCATCTTAGCACTGCGACATCTTCCCTGCTTCTCAGCGGTGCAGGGCAGGAGCCATGTTCCTCCCTAACGGAGAAAGTGACCCTGGAACGCCAGCCAGAGAACTAAGCTGACTGTTACAGCGTGCAGGGAAGTGCCTGACTCCAGGGACTGGCTGGAAGACATGAGGGAGAAAAAGGTATCTTGGTGTTGAGATACACCGAGAAACCCAAAGCTTATGTGCTGTGGCAGCTCAGGAGCCCACGAACGCAGCAGGGTGAATCCTCTGCCCTGAACCACCTGAGGCCCCGCCCCGTTCACAGGGAAGAGCAGCTGAGAAGCTGGCTGCCTGCCCTTCACACAGCGGCTGAAGAGGTCAGAGGGCGCTCAAACACCACTGTGAAGTGACACGGCAGCCCTTGGCAAGTGCTGTGACCTGGGAGTGACGCCAAAGGCCAGGAGCAGAAACGGGGTGCAACCAAGGAGGGCTCACCCCGGACTCCTGCCTGGAGTGGCTACAACTGGGAGGATACCCTCGATTATTGTTTTTGTTTTGTAACAGAAAATATCAGAGACCTTCCTCCTTGACAGTTTGATGAAAATTAATAACTTTTCTCACCAATCTACCCCCCCCCCACCAAACCCAAAGAACTGTATAAAATTTTAAAGATTCACAAGCCACACACAGAGAGAGACTTTTCCACAGGACACCTGTCCGAGACACACCACAGGAAAAGACTGCTGGAGAAGCTTTGGGACCAACAAGACAAGGGGTGGTGGCTTCTGCTCTGGCTGGCACAGGGGCTTAGCTCAACGGCACGCCATTAACATTGACACCCCACAGATGTGCTGGTGTGGAATCCCATTTCCCAAGGCAGGTCTCAACACAAGGGGATCCATGTGATTTGAAGCAGACAAGAAGCAAACAGTGGCTGATGTACACTGTGGCCTGGCCCCTCCCTGTTCAGCACAGGACACTGGCCTGCTGCTCGGGGCCCAGCATCCTGAGCCATGTCCCCAGCAACGGCCAGGAGCATGCACACCAAACCTGCTCCCTCCTCCTACACGAGCTGCTTTCACCACTATCTCCTGCTCACATCCTGCTTCCCGCTCTGAAGGTGGCAATCGAGTGAGCTGCTTCTGCAGCAGGAAGGGGAAACCAGCCACTTTGCCGGCTGCTGTTTAGGAAGAAACTAAATGTCGACCTGGAGAGCCTGGGTTGGGAAAGGCCAGGCAGCGACTGCAAACAGATGCTCAGTTGTTCCCACATGTGGAAACACACACATACTACTACTTCAAACGTCTGTAGTAAAGGGGGTCAAAAAGTGGCCTCTTTGCAAACACGACAAACTGAGCTCACATCCCCATAACCCATGTAACCGGGTAAGTGGGGCACAGCTGTAACCCAGTACTGAGGGGCATGGAAATAGGACAGGTGGATTCTGGGAGATCACTGGCCATCTAGCCAATAGGCCAAGAGATCTGTTTCAAAAAGAAACAAAAGGAAAGGGGTAGTGTGATAGGAGACACCACCTTCTTCTGCCTTCCATGTGCAAATGCATGGGGAACTGCACCTGCGTGTACACACACACACACACACACACACACACACACAGTCTTAGGGAGATTCTCTGCTGCTAGGGTAAGACACTGACCAAAAGCAACTTGTGAGAGAAAAGGGTTTATTTGGCTTACAACTTACAGTCCACCGTGAAGGGGAGCCAGGGCAGGAACTCGAGGCAGGAACTGAAGCAGACTGCCATGAACTACTGGCTCCTTATTCAGAGACCTTTCTTACAGACTGCAGGACCACCCGCCCAGGGATCACACGGGCCCAGCCCACCACCAATGAAGAAAATGTCCCCACAGACTTCCCTACAGTATGGTCTGATGTGGGCAGCCCCACACTGAGATTCCCTTTTCTCAGGTCTGCTAGGTTTGCGTCCAGTTGACAAAAGCCAACTTTGACACACATGAAAGAAAAAAAAAAAAAAAAAACAAACAACAACAACAAAAAACAAAGTCTCATGGCTGAGCTTTAACCCAAAACTGACAGAGCTAGAACCTGCACTATGGCGGAAGGTACATGTGCTTAGGAGAAACGGACAGCCAGGAGTGCCTGAGTATAACTGGTAGGAGTCTTCACGGGGCCTCTCTCCACCACAGGGGCAGGCAAACACTGAGATAAGCCTGGTGTGAAGAACACATGGTGCTAAAACTTGACTTGGAGTAAGTAGCCTGTGGTGGTTTGAATAAAAATGTCCGCAGAGGCCCACAGAGAACTAAGGGCACTCCTAGGAGGCGTGGCCTTGTTAGAGGAAGTATGTCACTGTGGGGCGGGCTTTGAGGTTTCAGAAGCTCAAGCCAGGCCCAGCAGCTCACTGTCTCTTCCTGTTGCCTGTGGATACAGATATAAAACCTTCATCTCCTCCAGGACCATGTCTGTCTGCATGCACCAGGCTTCCTGCTATGATGACAATGGACTAAACCTCTGAACGTAAGCCAGCCCCGAATAAATGTTTGCCTTTATGAGAGTTGCCATGGTCTTGGTGTCTCTTCACAGCAATAGAGCCCTAAGACACAACCTGATCCAAAAAGTCCAGAGATGGAAACAAACAACAGCAAACAACAACAACAAAACACCTGAATCTCCGTAAAAAAATCCAACAATAAAGGAAGCTAGTTACATGAGCAAGTCACCAATTACCTCTCCCGGTCCTGAGCCCTGGGTGACTGCAGAGGAAGTACCAATGCTGTGACTGCTCTGTGCTGGAGCCAAGACTTTAGAGATATATTCTTAGGGGAGGGAGCACATGCCACAATGCATGTTGAGGTCAAAGGACAACTCACTGGAGTTGGTTCCCTCCTTCCACTCTGTGGGTCCCAAGGTTCAAACTCGAGTTGTTAGATTTGGTGGCAAGTGTCTTTGCCTGCAGGAAGGCCTCCAACCTGCAATGTAACTGAGGATGACCTTGAACTTCTTAGTGCTGGAGTTACAAATTTGCCCCGACTTATCCTGTGCTGGGGACTGAACCCACAGCTTCATGTATTTGCATACTAGGCTCACTCTTCAACTGAGCCTCCTCCAGCCCCCCAGTTCTCCAGAAGATGCTACCATGCTTCTAGAAGGCAGAGCTGCCCTGTGTCCAGGCAGCGGGATTGGGCAGCTTATCTGCTCAGGGACTCAGTTGTGGGTGCAGCTCTTCTTAGGACGAAGTGGCCCCCGCAGCAGGGACCAGGGTGTTTAGCTGTCCTGCTGATGAACGCTCACATAAGCACGCAGCACCTGGCCTGGGCTGCCCAACAACTACAGAAAGGACTCCAGAAGCTGGTGGAAGCTTCCAGAAAGAAAACCTGAGCCTCTTCCCCTGCTCTGATTTTCCAGCCACACACAGGATGAACCCACTCTCCCTCCACCCCGCTGGAGCACTTCACCTTCTTTGGGGCTTGGCAGGCTATGGGATGGAGGCTGCAGGAAAGCAAAAATACTTTCTGATCTTGTTTCCACCACTATGGGACATGAATATATAGTTGGGACATCGAAGGTTCGATATGAGAATTAAATATGCAAAGTTTGGATACCCTGCTTAGAACATGGTAAATATTCAGTAAATACTAAGCATTATGCAGGCCCTTTAATTAGACTCTTTTGTGCTTTTGTAATTTTTTTTTTTTACAATAATATCAACTACCAAAATATCTTCAGTACACCCACTCAGATCATAGCTACAGAACTGATGTTTCTGAAGCCTTTGTTTTATGGGCAAATATATGACTTGCTATGAGCAGAAGGCTCATGGACTATCTACAAAGGGGAAAAATGAAATGTAACTAGAAAATGCAAGTGTTCGATTATGAGTGACAGGAACAGAGCGTGGAAGAGGCTCTGTCACTTTCTAAGGGAGCAGATACACAATGGTTTTCCTCTTGCTTCTAAAAGCCACAGCCACGGAGATGATCAAGTGAGGCTGGTAATTAACAAGCCTGCTAATTAGCCGGTGCTACAGGTGGTGCTGGTCCCCCCCCTACCTTCCGCTGCTCAAACAAACGCTTTCCCAGCTTGGCCACGGAGGGAATGGACAGTGGCGTTCAGGGGGCCGGCAATAACAATTACTTTTTAACTAATGCGTGACACCTGACAGAGGCGGCCCTGGCCGGCTGACAAAGAGAAAAGGCGAGAGGGTAGCAGCGAGCCACAGCTTCACCAGGCTGAAATAAGGCAATCAGACGCAAAGTCAGCTCTGTCCCGGCGAGGGTGCCCATGCTAGCAAGGCCTGCCGTCCTGTGGGCAAGGAACAAAGATGGGAGGAATTGTGACACAGCCCTATTATAGCCCTGGTCAGGGAACCGGGACAGCGCTCGGGCTGCAGGGTTTTGTGCGACTATGAAAGATGCTGTCCACATTGCTTTAATACCGAGGCTGGTGAAGGTGAATTAGGACCCAGGCGCAGCAGCGGCCTCTTCCCAGAGGCGGCTGACCAGTCCCCTCAGCTCCAGCTTTGTTCTGAGGCTTGTTAAAAGTCTGACTGGACTCCTCTGGGGGACACAGAGAATATTTAGGACATGAGGCAGCAACTAATATCCCAAGTCTCCCACACTGCTGGAATGAGAGCATGCTGTTCTGCGTGGGACATGGGCTGCCCTCAGCAGCCTGAGGAATCCCTCAGCTCAGGCCAACTCAGGACTCACAGCGTAGATGCTGAAAAGAATTTGAGGACTATCCAGCCCATGATCCAGAACTGGGGACTGTGTTAAAGTTGTTCAAACACAGGCTTAAGCATGCGGGAGAAGAGAAAGGTGTGCAGTGGACTGTGAGCCACACCTGAGGGTCTGAGTGTGAGAGTCTTGAAATCTGCAGGCGGTAGGGTGTACCGGAGTGTGAGTACAGGTGCCTCAAGGGAGAGTGAGTGGCCAGCTGTCCTGGCATTGCCATACACAGCAGCTGGTCCTCCTGCATCCTAGAAGGTTGCTAAGACACCACTTCTCTCTTTTGCTCACTTTATAGGAGGGATAACGGACAGGGCTCCGGGGAGGCCCAAGAGAAACTTTAATCTAGTGAGGTGAAACAAACAGTGGCCCGGGATGGCCCGAGGGACTCAGGATGGGTCCTTTCCCCATAAATGCAATTTCTCTGGGGGCGGGGGGGATTGTCTAGAAAAGTTCGGGTGTACTGCTGGCAAGGGAGAGGGGCCTTACACGACAGCGCTGGGCTGAGAGCAGCCCCTCCAGCACCCTGCAGGCGGTCCTCCCGACACACGCACCCGCTCTCAACTTTAAAAATCCTTTAAAAGGAACTGCACTGTCTTTTACACCCTTTGAGGTGAAGTCTGTGTTGTGTCAACACCAGAACACGGTCTACTGGAGTATCCTGGTTTCTTCCTAATCGTTTCTAGGTATGTATAACATTGTAAGCGCTTCAGAAATGTACTTTTGTGTGGGGCAAAAAAGAGCCACAGTTTACACTCTCTGAGAACTTAGCGGCTACTAACTAAAGCCCCTAACCTCGGAGGCTTGACAGACATTTGAGGGTATCATTGTAGGTTTGGGAAGTGACAGGTAAGACTGTCCAGGCTCACGAGAAGTACATCTCACAGGAATGTCACCACAGAAACTATCAGCAAAGCAGGACCGTGTCTCTGAAAAGGTACTTCCAATCCACTTGTGTATCATGAATGCCATGCATGCATGGGAGAGAGAGAGAAAAAGAGAGAGACAGAGAGACAGAGGGATGGAGAGAGGGAGGCACAGGTTGGGGAGGGGAGGGAGAGAGAGAGAGTAGTGCCCAAAGAGGCCAGAAGATGGCGTCATGGCCCTATGGAGCTGGAGTCACAGGCCGCTCTGAGCTGCCCACCCTGGGTGGTGGGATCTGAACTTGAGTCCTCTGGAAAAGCTGCAAGCACTCTCAACCATCCAGCCATCTCTGCGGCTCCAGAACTTTTCATTTTCCCGCAGATTTTTTAACAACTTCTGTCTAGTGCCATGATGTAACAATTTTTCCACTAGTCTACCGTTGGACACCCTGGGGCTGGCCTGAAAGCCCTGGTGTGAAAAGCAGTTCTCCTGAGAGCACCCTTCTCTCTCCTCTGGGGCGACTCCTGTCCTCCTGTCCTCCAGGTACCAATGCACCCCAGGAATCAGAGTCTACATCCTTGTTATTAATGGTAAGCTCTCAATTTGCTATGAACTTGCTCAAAATAAGGTCTTACGAATTTTCGGATGCGCTCTCTCCCAGAAGGGCTCACCCAGTGCCCTGTAACAGCACAATGCAACCTGCCACTTCATAGACGAGAGTCACCAGGTTCTACGTTAATAAATCTGCACGAGGAGCTGTGCTCTATTTTTAAATTTCTGACTGAAGATTTGAGGAGACACAGCTGGATCCGCAGCCGGCATGTGCCCTGAAAAGATGAGTTGTTTCTAGAACCTTCAAGACATTTTTTTTTTTTTTTTGGTATTATTTTCCCACTAAATTGCATATTCCCATCCTTCCAAGAAGTTTTGAAGAGCCCGGGTTTCCTTCTGTTCTATTGTGTCCCTGTGAACGCCTTTGCAATTGAAAAGGAGGCCTCTGAGGGTGGCAGGCAGGGAGTCAGCCGAAGTGACACAAAGTGAGGTGTGTGGCTTTGTGACAGCTCAGAGAGCTAATGAGACCAAGGTCGGGGTTCAAGCCTGAAAAGACAGGTACTTCAGTCAATTCCCTGCCTGAGAACTGCACCCCTAAACTAGTGCAGGCTTTTTCAGAACCCACAGATGTGAAGCTGCAGATGTGGGTGGGAAGGGACCCTTAGGATGCAGAGCGTCCCAGGTCCCTGAGAGGAACAGAGGCCCAGGCTTGGCAGCCTCCCACAAGCCTCAGAGAGGGCAGGCCTGGATACAAGCCAGCCAGGCTCCCCAGGGAAGCAAGGGCGAACTCAGCCAAGCACAAGCAGATGCCTGTTGTAGGCCTGGTCAGTTCCAGGGGAGGATCAGGACACACATTAGTTCAAAGAGGTGGCCAAAGGGCTGTCTCTGCACGGCAGGAAACAGGCTTTGTGCAGCAGAGGAAAGAGCCCTGGAACCAGCGCTGTGGTTGCCTGCACGGAATCCGTCCAAGGCGCTGGGGAAGGCAGAAAGAAAGTTGGCTGAAAAGTGATAATATCTCCTTTCTATAGTAACAGGAGAAAGAAACAATCAGCCTTTGCACAAGAGGGGAAGCTTGAAACATCGAAATACAGTAGAGACTTTCTGGGCATTTCCACCTCTTTGAATTCTAAAACAGACTCAATTCTCATCGGTCCTGAGCTTCTCTCAGGCCACACTCAGGCTGCAGCCCCAGCCTGGGCCTTTACAGAGGAACTAGAGAGCTGTTTAAAAAGCATTTTTAAAGAACCTTCAACCAGAAGTGAGCAACGTGCTTGTCCTACAAGCATGCCACCGGAAGCCTCCTGGCAAAGCTATACGTGAGAAATCCCATCTATACAGAGAAGTCCTGAAAATGAAACAAACAAACAAAGAGGCCACTTACAAATGCTGTCTTGCTCTTACAGAGAGGTAAGGTACATGAGCAGAGATGGAAGGAGCTGTGTGGCTCCCACCATGAGCTTTAAAGCACTCCATCAAGCAGCAATGGTCTACACAGAAGATGCACGCAGCCCTAAATCCTATCCCAAAGCACCAATATCTGCCCGAGATACAAAGACTGGTAAGCCAACTGACTGTAAAACATTTTACAAATAATGCATTCAGCATGGTGGCTGGGTCTGCAATCCCAGCTACTGAGGAGGCTGAGGCAGGTTTGGAAGTTTGAGAGAGAGTTCAGGGCTAGCCTGGGCAACTGAGTAGAATTTTTTTTTTTTTTTTAATGAGGGCTGGACACAGTGCACTGGCCTTTAACCCAGCAGAGGCAGGAAATCTCTGCAAGCTCCAGGACAGCCAAGGCTACAGAGAGCCCTGTCTCAGACAAAACAACAACAAACCAGGAAAAGGACCGGGGCCACCACCCTGCGGAGACATTGGGCTTCTACCTGTCAAGGCAAGAGTGATGGAGAACAGGCAGATTTGGCTTCAGAACCTGTGTTCGAGAAAGCACATGCATAAGCATACGCACATATGCCTGCACAGGCGAGCGAGTGCGAGCATGCACCACGCGCACACACACACACACACACACACACATACACACACACTACAATCTGAAGGATAAGGCTTGACTTTAACAGCCAACCCTAGAAGAATCAAGGTATGACCCAGGGAGGAAACAGGAATCCTGGTGACCTTTTAAAGTGGAAATTTCTGTTTCTCTCATTCTTACTAAATGTTTGTCTAATCTCATGCTAAAAAGTACTGTGTGAGGCTGGAGAGATGGCTCAGTGGTGAAGAGCACTGGCTGCTCTTCCAGAGGGTCTGAGTTCAATTCCCAGCAACTACCTGCAGCGACATACAATTCCCTCTTCTGCTGTGTGTGAAGACAGATCACACACACACACACACACACACACACACACACACACACACGGTGTGTGAGAACTCTGCAGTGGTAAGATACTTTCTCAAGGAGCCCTGCCTATGTGAGTGTAACGGGGACTCTGGGTTTCAGAAGAGCGTGAAAACCCATTACTGTTCTGGAAGGCTCAAGAGAACGGCAGGTTTCAGGTTGAACCCCTCCACCTCGCATAGCATGTTCCTGGAATTACAGCATTCTTTTCACAACACGGGCCGTATTTCCTCATATTCTTGTAGAACATTCTAGAATAGCTGGAGCTAGAGAGCACTGAGCACCTTATCTTCTTTTAATGCAGGGTTCGAGACAGGATCTCATTCAGAGAACTTTAAGAAACAGCACCAGGATTTCAGGGGCCTTACTTAAACCTACTAAAGCCTATTTTTGCCAGGCTAGGCAATGGTAGAGGCAAGATGGACCCTGCTAAGGCATAAACCTGAGGACATGAGGGCAAAAGTCTAATGACTCATGACAGGCCATCTTCATCACTTCCGTTCTTAAAGCAAGTGGGGTGGGAGAGTGAAACACAGGGAGTGCTGCTGCAAGACACCATCCCTGTCACACGGCGTCCCAGGAGCCAGAGAACAAAGGCCAAGAGGAAGACCTCAGTCCTGGGGGCAGAATGAATATTCTAGTCAACACCTGCTTACAGCCGAGCCAAAAAGAAATCAAGAGTCAGAGTGTCCAATTTTCAGTTTGAAATATGTGTTTAAAGAAGGTCCATACATATATGTGAAAGTGTGTCTCCTTTAAAAGTCTGACAGAAGGTTAACCAGTGACCAAACACAGATATAAACATATGGGTGCTTGTGTGTGTGTAAAAGGGACTGCTCTCACCTGAAGTTATATTTTTAGGAGTTGCCTTCTAGCAGCTGAGGCAAGATCTGCATCTTCCCAAATGTCACCCACCAAGCTGAGAAAATGTGATACTAATTTAAAACTCCGGGGGGAGGGAGGGAATTTTCCTGGCACTAAGAATCCTATTTTGGCAGAGCATGGTGGTGCAAGCCTGTAATCCCTGCAGTTGGGGAGGCAGAGGCAGCCAGATCTCTGTGAATTGGAGGCCAGCCTGGTCTACCAAAGTGAGTCCAGGACAGCCAAGGCTACACAGAGAAACCCTGTCTGGGAAAACTAAACATAGAAACAAATTTATCTTTATTCTCAGTTAATACAATATACTCACCCCTGAATAAATTATATTTTTTCCTTCCAAGTTAGTTAAATTCTGATATGGCAGATGTGGCCTGACATCTCAGGCGGCTCATTCAACTTAATGATAATGCTCTCACTATACAAGAAAGGATGGAGGGAGCTTTTCTTTGGGGCTGTGGCACAGGGACCTACCCGCACCGCCATTTGTAGAATGCTCCTCTTCCTGAGTCCCTGCAGAGGCATATATGTATCCCTTTAACCGGTACGGACAGGTCGGGCCTCAGTCGTGTGCAAAGAAGAGACCAAGTAACTCAGTCTATAAGAACCATCTAGCAAAACTAATCAGATTTAATAGAAACCATGACATAAGATACAAAGTTTGTTTTTTTAGATGCATGCATCTCATGAGTTTTGTTTCTCTTTCAATATTGTAGTTGATTTCCAAGGACTCTGGCGGCTGACAGAAGTTATATAAGCTAAATGGAAGAGGGGCGACTGCCCAGGCAGCCCTGCAGGAGGAGCTGAGACAATGGTGAGTGGCACTAACAAATGTCAATCAAAAATGATATATATACACATATATGTATACATACATGTTTACATATGTATATAGAGAGAAATGTTATATATACATGTATATGTTTGCATATGTATGTACATATATGTGTATATATATATGTGTGTGTATATATATATAGAGAGAGAGCACAAATTTTGTCACAAATGGCAGGGCTCCTGAGGCTGAATGATCTGTAAGCCCCAGGAGGCTTGGTGCCTGTGAACAACCAGACACTCCCAAAGAGGGAGGCAGTCAACGCACATATTCAGTTTCAGGAGGAGAGAACTGGCAGGTCCATGAGTCCCCACTACGCACTGGACAAGGCCACATCAGCTCGCTGCACACTGTTCCAGCCAGCACCAGGACCCCTGATGGGGGCCCCCCGTGCTGGGTGACCCGCTCTGCAGACACCCACACTGCCGCAGACTCCCAGCCACTGTGAGGCTCGGAAGATCAAGGAACCCGTCGCAGCAGCCTTTTTAACTTTGGGAAAACCCAGCGCTCACTTCACTCAAACGTCGCAAAGTGGTGCCATGACCCTTTAGCTCCTGGCTCACCAATTCAAAGAGGTACATCAGATACAGCCCTTCCGCTGCCCGCGCATGGCTCTGCGTCTAGTCCTTTCCAGGTACCCTCGAGCGGAAGACAGTTCTGGCGGGGAGTCCGGGCCGAGATTACTCTAACACTCAGCCTTTGTCCATTCTTTTGTTGCCTTATTGCAGAACGAGACACATGGGTCTGGGAGGCTGAGAGCTTCGTTGAGTGCTGGCCTCAGCCCCGTCCTCAAGAGGTACCTGCAGAACCTCAGGTTGGCTTAATCTAACCCACCATCATCTCCATTTCAAAGCTGAAGACACTGGCCTTCAAAGCAAGTAGGACAGGGACCCTTCCTCGGGTCCTCGAGGGCCTGGAACAGGCTGAACTCCAAAGCCAGACCTCCGACGACCTCCAGCCGCAGCAAACTCACGACGCACGGAAGTGGGTGGGAACTGGCGGCAGGAGGCAGGCCAGGCTCCAGCCCCTAATTAGTGCTGTGTACACACAGCCACCCTTCCTCTCTGGGCTTCGGTTTCCCAACCGTAAAACGATCTCTTTCTTAAGATAAAGCGTGCCTGTGACATGAGGAGATGCGGTAGGGTGGGGAGGGTCCCAGCATACTTTCCTGCTCCAAAGCTCCCTTAAGGCTTATCGTCCACACACACAGGAAGTGTGTGATGTACTATGGTCAAACACTCTCCCAGCAACCTCCTCCCCCTCGCTCCCATCCAGGGAGCACAGTCTCATGAGCGCGCTCCTCCCCTCCCCCAAGAACGACCAGAAGGGTCGCTGGCTGATCGAGTCACCGCTCCCTGGGGGTTGGGGAACCGCCCACCCCGGGATGGCCTCCCGGGCCCCGGGACCACAGGGTGCCCAAGTTAAAACGGGCACGCGTGGGGCGGCGCCGGCTGTGGCTCCGCCGAGCGCGGCGCACGTGGCCCCTCCCTCCCGCGCGAGCCCCGCACGGTCCCCCGCGTACCTGGCGAAGCAGCACTCGCAGTGGTGGCCCCGCTCGCCCACGGTGAGCACGGAGGCGTAGGCCGGGCAGGAGAAGAGGAGCTCGCCCACGTGGAAGGGCCGCAGCGCGCGGAGCCCCCGGCCCTTGCCCGCGCTGCGGAAGCGCTCCAGGCCGCCGCGGGCCTCGGCGCGCATGCTGGCGGCGCTGCGGCTGCGCGCTGCGGGGCACGCGCGTCACGGCGGGGAGGAGGGCGGCTCTGCGGCGGCCGCCGGCCTTCAAGGAACTCCGCTGCGCTCGGGGCGGGTGCCCGGCGCTGGCCGCGCCCCGCAGCCGCGGGAGGGGGCCGCGCGTGGGTGCGCAGGGCGCGCGCCGCCGGGAGCCCGCGTGCCCCCACCGGGCTGTAGTGCCCCGTGCGGAAGCCAGGAGTCGGAGGCCGTCCAGGTCACTACCCGCTGTGCCCGCAGACTGCCCCCCCCCACATGATCCAGGCTGGTTAACCTGGGGGAGGGGGGGCGGGGAGGTGAATGAATGTGGTTTGCAATTGTTGGGCTGTGCGAGCGAAAAATACACACAGCTCTCACCTCCCGGAGGGGCTAGAGACAGTTCATTCTGGAGCCAGTATGAGGGGCCATGGCCAGGCTTGGGTTGCCCCAGATTCCAGCGTTGTAACAGTTTGAGAAAATGTCCATAATAAAAGAACCAAAAAAGGCATAAATCAAGACACCGACAAATACATCCATGGGACCACCAGGTAGTCCTCAGAGACCTCACCTTTAGGCCTCAGACTCAGTCTGACTACATTCTTAGCATTTGGGTCTGTGTGAGCTAATGATCTGATAATGTCCAAGCGGCTCAAGGGAACCGAAGAGAACCCAAGAAGAACCGCCAAGCCCCCAACAGCTCTCCAGCTCTGCAGAGAGCCTCTGGGCAACTGCGGTTCTCCCCAGCTTTTGTTCACGAGGGTAAATCGGGCATTGGGGGCGCTTGAATAAACTTCCTCTAATGATGAAATAAGCCTGCGTCCAAGGAGAGGGCACCATGGGAATGGGTTCTTCTTTAATATGTAAATAGGTTACGTTTTTATTTTTCTATTTATGTGTGTGAGCACAGGGTGGAGGTCGGAGGGGAATGTGCAGGACTAGCGACCACACGGGGCCTGGGCCTGGTTGTCTGGCAGGGTCCCTGGCAGGGGCCACTGTGCTCTGAACCATCTTGCACGCCCTGCTTATCCACTGTAGCAAGCACTGACTTCAAGCATTGAGGAACTTCGTAAACTTGGACAAAGGGTAGCCCTGGTCCTGGGAACCCACACAGTTCAGGCCAGTGATAGTTACTCTTCGTTACTGGGTATCACGGGCCAACCATTGAACCTATGTATTCGCTAAACACAACGGCTTACCCTAAGAAGGTGTAAGACTTGGGAAGCCTTATAGCACACTGCTCACCTGAAATGGACAAGTCTCAGAGTGACCGGTGTGTGGCTGCAGAGACAGCTGTTTGACCTGGCCTGCCACCTGCCAGAGGCATTTCCTCCACTCTTGGGCTTTCAGAATATATCCGCCTTTGCAAATCTTCAGCATGGTTTTGTACTGTCGTTTTGTTTTGCTTTTTAGCATTCTGGTTTGGGGAGGGGAGGTCCTTACAACTGCGGAGATGAAAAGGCTTACTTAGAAGTAAACGAGCGGCGTGTGTGTAAAACCGTAGGAGTTTGCTGTTTCAAGAACTGTGCGAAGTGATTGAGCACTGCGCCCAGTCCCCTCCCCCCCTACACATAAGCATACCTTTCTCCCTCCATGTGTTCTGTTTTGAGACAGGCTGGCCTCGGCCTCCCTGTGTACCACAGGATGACCTTGGACTGTGGGTCCCGCTGCCTCCTTCCTTGTGACGGTGTTACAGGTGTACACCACCACACCCATTTTCCTGGGGCTCAGGGGAGTAAGTCCAGGGCATCCCGGGGCAGAGGTGGCTGTCGCCGGACAACGCTGGAAAACAAGCGGCTTCATTTCAGAAAAATCTGTGTGAACTCCAGAGGCTCGAGGTGGAGAAACCGGCGGTGATGCAACGGCCATAAAGTTGGGAGCCTCGGTTATGATAAAACCCTTGCTTAAAATAAACGGCCAAGGCGTGGCTCCCGGCCCGCCGGGGCAGACCGATGACAGCACCCTCCGTGCACCGTCCGGCTGTCACCCTGCCACTCAGCGCCTCACATTCCGTGAAGGATGCTGTCTGGCTGCCAGGGCCCGGCCGGCTCCGCTCCCCCGTTTGTCCCATGATTCGGGGAGAGCGGTGCTGGGAAGATTTGGGGCTGCTTTGCCTCACGCTGAAATGCAGACATGGCACGGGATGAGGGCCCCCTGTGCTTAACCGCTGGAGCCTGCAAGCATCTAATCCATTTGTAATGCATCCTTCCAGCTGCAGATTAGCACGTGGAAGAAACAGCTCTGGGCTAGGAAATCAAGCCCTGGCAGAGAGGGGCCCGCAGGGAGCACATCCCGGGGTCCCGCAGTTGTTCCTCTGTGCGTACTTTATCTGCTGCGCATGTGCAGAGGAGGTCCAGCGCATTCGGGGCGCCAAAGCCACAGACACCTGAGATCTGATCGGGTGCTCACAGTGTTGTGGAAGGTACAACAGTTCTGAAGGGCCCGGGGAATGACACGCAAAGATATTATTAGGGCCTTGTAGCCAGAGCGTGTAAGCGTTACCTTGTATGGTTAAGAGGGCGTCCTGCACATGTGTGGAGGAGCTACTGAGAGCTTCCTGACTCAATTCCATCCCACGGCCCCTTTCCAGAGAGGCAGAAAGGGATTTGACATGGCCGGAAGAGGAGGCAGCATATGGGGAAGGGACACAGATTGGCTGACCTGGCTCCCTCAGAGCCCCTGCAGGGAGCGTGGCCTGCCACATCCCGCGTTTGGCTCAGGCATGCTGTGCACAGCAGGCCTACAGAACCATGGGAAGTACATTTTTGCTTTTTAACTGTCTCATCTGGGTTCACTTGTCACAGCAGCCACAGGAAAGCCATACAAAGCACCAAACAGGAAGCGCCGTTGAAACCCCTCGGCAAGAACCTGATGTCTTAGCTCCTTCAGAAAGAAAGAAACAATACTGGCGAGTGAAGAGGGCTGAAGAAGGCACTGACTCTGCTAATGCAGAGGGAATAATTTTGTTTAACATTTACCAGAACTCCCCCGGTGTCTAGGCACATCTGTAAAACATTCTCATTTAGAGGGCTGGGGAGATGTCTCAGTGTTGGGAAGTTTTGGTTTACGGTATATAAACATGGTTTTGTTTTAATCCCAGGTGTGGTGTATGGGACTGATTCAGAGGGTCCACAGCAGCAGACTATTTGCCTCGTGCAGGCTCTGAGAGGGGCTCTTTGCCAGCTGCAGATAGTTTAATTCTGAGGACTCTGGAGAGGAAATGAACACCAGCGTCCAGGGCAGCCTGGGCTCCACAGTGAGTGTAAAGAGGGGCTCCAAGGAAGAAGAATGCTGGTGTTTCCCCCTGCTGCTCCCGGTTAGTGCTGATACAGCTGGATGAGAAGAAGTTGAACTTACCCAGGAACCCGACAGCCCTAACCAGCAGGAAGTGGCTAAGGAAAACTATGCCCCTTCTCCCCACTAACCATTCTCTCCTGCCTGGTGTTGGTGTGTTGGGAGGGATTAGGGTTGGTGGAAGAGAGGCATTAAGAAACCAAAATAAAATAGTTTTAAAATAAAAAATTTACAATTCTCACTTAACCCTTCTATGGCATGTTATAGATAGAGGCCGGAACTTCAAATTATTTGTGCAAGGCTGGGAGTGTAACCCAGTGCTGTTGTGCTTATTTGACTTGTGCAAGGTCCTGAGTTTGGCTTTGATTAGTGCAAAATTTAAAGATTACTTCTCTAAGCATAGTCAGTTTGTTTAGCCATGAGTCCATGTCCTGGACCACTTCACTGTGTCATTCCTCAGTGAGCCAGAGCCCCAGCCCTAGGCCAGCAACATCCTCACAAAGGTGACAGGGCAGAGCAGCCCATGGTGTGCATGGGAATCAGACTCCAGTGTGCTGTGTGGGTACTATGTTGTCAGGAGTGGGCTGACAACGTGGGCTGCCAGGGTCAGAGTTTTGGTTCAGAAAGGCTGTTTTCATGATTTAGTATTCAGCAACTCAGGCAGAGGAGAAAGGAAGCCAGGGTGGAAGGGAGAGATAAGATAAAGAGAGTCCTGCACAGTAAGTGGTCCAGAGGAGAGGCAGTGCTGACGTGCCCAAGGGCAGCAGTGATGGGCAGCCTAGAGGAAGGATCGGTTGGAAGACCACCTTTTCATTGGCAGGACCTGGTGAGTTAGGATGGGTGATGGGACACTGGGGAGTACGAGCCACGGAAACGACATTAGAGGAGAGTGGACACTAGCTCCACCCAAGCCTTCGGCTCCACCTCCCACCTGCACTGATTCCACAAGAGAGAGCCTGCTTTACCTCTGTTCACGTCATTTCTAGGGCCTTGGCTCTTGAGGCTTCCAATCTAGATTGGAGCAACAGCCTGCTCAATAAACAGCATGGTAGGCAGTTCCTAGAGGTGCTTGCTAGCCAGGGACCATACAGTCCAACTCTTTCTTTAGTTCTTACTCTTGTTCAGTGGCCTTGACTTGCAGAGGAAATAAGATTGCATAGTAAGCCAGACATGGTGGTACACATCTTTAATCCCAGCACTTGGGAGGCAGAGGCATGCAGATCTAAGACAGCCCAGGCTGCACACAGAGAAACCCTGACTCAAAAAAAGGAAAAGAAAAGAATACATATATATAAACAGATTGCAGAGAAAAACTGTAGACCCCTGGGCTTCAGTAGCCTACTGAAGTAGTGGCGTGGCTGAAACAGTAAGGTCTCAGATTCCCATTATTTATAGACATGCTGAGACAGGGGAAAAGCAGGGTGCCACCCAGAAAAGACTCCCCAGGTCTTGGGTAGGGCAACACTGGAAGGTAAACCAGAGGGCATGAGCTGCAGTCCCCTTCCAGGCTGATCTGGGGAAGTGGGGACAGAGCCGAAACTCCGCCGGCTCGAGGTGAGTCACTGCAGAGATCTTCCACACTCTGGTCTCACGTAGACTCCAGAACCCCCAAGTAATAGAAATAGCACAGATCTTCAAGTGTTTCCATGGGGATGGAGAAAGAGACTCCCTAGATGACCAATGGGACCATGCCATGGTCTGAAAATGTTTTCCCTGCCCCCAGGCCACACAGCTGAGGTCCTAGTAAGAAGCAGTGAGGTCTTTGGGAAGAGAGTGTATCCTGAGGGTGGTTAGTGCCCATGTGAGAAAGGCACAGCGAGGTTGTGTGCCCTTCTGCTCTGTTCTCCACAGGAAGGGGGCAATGTGTTTGAGGAAGAGAGGCTAACAGAGCTTTTATTCCCAGATGCCCTGGCCTCTGGAACTGCTCACCTTCACCATGGCCTTTTGTTGCAACCTCTAGAACACACTAAGACGCTCAAGAGTGTATCCAGGGATGAGAAAAAAGGGTGGCCCCTCAATGCTACCAGACAGTCCTTTCCTTTAAATCATGGAGCCACCCGGATGTGGACAGGCCTCCTCTTCAGGAGAGCCAGCGTGTTGTCTTAAGCACCCGTTTATGGGTGAGTCTCGTCTGTTCTGGCTCTCCCTGTTCCACGAGTCTTCATCGCTTCTGTAACCCACACTGGCCTCAGAGCGCTGCCTAACTAAACTGTGTTGAACATGCTGGTTGCCCTCGCTTGTCCCGCTCATCCGAATGGGACTCTCTGGAGGATAGCTCAGCTCAGGTGAGTGTTAGCTGATCTCTCAAAGGACCTGGGTTCAGTTCCCAGCACCCACATCAGGCTGTCCACAACTGCCTGTAACTCCAGCTCCAGGGGATCCAGTGGCCTCTTCTGACTTCTGTGGATGTCCTCATCTCATCTGGCAGACAGAGAGATACACACACACACACACACACACACACACACACACACACACACACACAGTTAAATAAATTTTTAAAAATAAACAAAAGCTGGGTATAGTGGTATACACATTTAATCTCAACACTTGGGAGGTGAGGCTGGTGGATCACTGTGAGTTTGAGGCCAGCCTGGTCTACAAAGTGAATTCCATGTCAGCTGGGGCTACATAATGAGATCCTGTCTGAAAACACCAAAAATCCAAAAGTTAAATCAACCCCCAACATAAAAAATAACAAGTACACAAAAAGCAATCAAAACGCAAACACCCACCTCTGTCCTGCTCAGCTGTTTGAGTAGCTCATGGCATCCCTCCACCTTAGAACCTCTGCTTAAAGTCCCATAAGTGCTGTGTTATCTATAATCATCAGCTTATAATATACATGTGATATCTATCATCTATATATGTGCATGCACACACACACACACACACACACACACACACACACAGAGCTCACACTGTAGTGATTTCATCGGTCTTTCATTGGCGAGCTTAGAGGCCGGTTGTGTGCTAGCTCTGCAGTGTTTGCTACGTGGCTGAAGCATCTAAAGGACAAATCAAGGCTTGAACGTTGGTGATGCTGAGCTCACAAGCACCCTTCACTGGTGGTGTTTTGAATTGACTCTTAGATTTTTTTACACTGTAAGCCAACATAAAATAACCTCTTCTAATTGGGTAAGTTTAGGAAGAATACAAAGTGGCCACTATCACGACTGATTATAATCTGTAAGGCAGTCACTGAGAGTTATAAAGGAAGGTTCCATGGGTAGAGGGAAGTGTGTCTTCTTGATCTGAGAGCTGTGGGAGTCAACTTGGAATGCCTGTGGATTCTGAGGGCAGAAGCCCTCCACCACTCTGTCCTCCATTATCTCGAAGGCTGGCAAGGGTGCAGACAGGAACAGAAATAGCCTGTGCTGCTGTACTCAACCGAAGTGAGAGCTGAGTTCCCTCATGAGTACTTCACAACGTGACACCCAAGCCCAGCTGCATCGCAGTTCTCCTGTGCAGTTACCCCAAAAGATACTATTGATATGGGGGCGCAGGGATAAAAGCTAGAGCGACAGTGTACACATAACATCTGGTTCTTTTGCTTCTTATACTTCCTCTCTCCTTCCCTCTCTCTCTCTGCATGTGTGTGTGCGCGTGTGCATGCTCTATGGCACGTGTGAAGGTCAGAGGACAACCTGCAGGAGTCTTTTTTTCTTCTACTATGTGGGTGGGTCCCGGGGATCAAACTCGGGCTGTCAGGCTTGGCAGCAAGTGGTTCATCACTGAGCCATCTTGCAAGTACTAACTACCTGATTCTCGAGTGGCCAGCTGTCTTATGGGGGTTAAGCTCACTTTGACATCATGTCTCAGGCACAATAATACTTTTGAATAGACGCTTAAACTTGCATTAAAAAGAAAAAAGCCAACAACAAAGGTCCAAACAAGGCCCTGTTTCTAGAGTGGCTGTCCCTGCACAGTGTCCATGGGCTTTGACTCTCTCAGATCTCACCACTTTCTTATCCATATAACAACACACACACAAAGTGCAGCCGAGCCCAGAGCCGCTGACTTTCTCCGCAACCAACCACTTCAGTATTTTTGGGGCGGCAGTGTCATCTAGTGGCTGGAGGAGGGGGCTGATCAGGACTTGACTTTCTTCCCAAAGGCCATGACCCTGCTGGCCTCACAGGAAACCACTTTCAAAGCTTTGTTCCCTCACCCCTCTAGGAAATCCTTGTTCATTTTATGTGAGAGCAGAAAACCTCCGTAAAGGAGGAGGCGGTTGCGAGAGCCTGACATTCCCAGGCACAAGACACCGTGTCTCCTCAGCTCAGTCTTCACATAGAATTTCAATACAGTTGTTTATTTCTTTTGTATGAGGAAAGAAAAACACAGAAATGAAAGTGTTAGTTGCTGTCAGCTGAAATTGAACATGGCAGAAGCAGCCACCCTTCAGGGAGCAGAGCTTGCTCAGGGCGCCTGTTGGCCGGGACTGTGTTAGTGGGGGCGTTGCTTAGAACACCCATCTGTGGCTCAGCCCTTGTAGCCCAATGAAGACCACGTATTACTAGCTTAGCTTCTCATTACATGGCAAACTGTTGAGATAAAGCAAACACCTCATATTTCTAAGCTGGGCTGGAGCATGTCTGGCTTGTTAACAGCTGAGCCTAGTTACTGTGCTCAAACATAGCATAGACTAAGTGATTATTTGAAGCATTTTGGAAACATCTCACAAACTGTAAAGACTACTCTTTATGAAACCTAAGGAGAAATGGCTCAGGAGGTGAAGGTACCTACCCACAAGCTGAACAAACTAAGTTCTATCCCTGGAAGCCGCGCGCACACACACAACACACACACACACACACACACACACACACACACACACACATCACACACACATCATACATACATACACACATAAACAAAAACACACATAGCACACACACCAAACACACATGTATACACATATACACACATAAATACAAAAACAAACATCATACACATATACACACAAACACACACACATAAACATAAAACACAAATACAGCACACACACAGGCACACACATATACACACATACACAAATACATACACAGACACATGTACACACATATACATACATATACACACATATATACAAACACATACATCATACATATACATACCCATACACACACACACACACACACACACACACACACACACACACACACACTAAAATGCAATAAGACATTTTCAAGAAAGAAATGGAGTGTGTATTTCTTCACTGGCTTGTATTTCTTTGGTAGCACCAGATGAAACTTCTTTTTATTTTCTTGTATTGATTACGACTCTTCTCTTTTGCACCATCACCTGAGTTGTTTCTTCAACATTTTATACACTGAAATCATTGAACCTGAAACTGAGAGGAGAAAAAAAATAGTTAAGCGGCGGGGGGGGGGGGGGGGGGGAGAAGAAGGGAAGAGGAGCTTTTGGGGGCGACGGGTAAGGCCACGGGGGTGGGGTGGGGCTGGGAAGGGAAAAACACACAGAACCTGTGTGGCCTTAATCGTCTCTTGATGTGTCAGTGCCAAATGCCTTTTTGGATGCTGTGGGGGATTGGAGATTGTTAAAGCCAGACCATGTTCTCCAGGAGTTTAGGACCTAGAGGAGGAGACACATAATCGGAAAGCTGTACAGCCTCTGGCCGCCCAGCCTCAGGCTCGAAGGGGCACCGGTTTTGATCACTGCTGTAGCCCCAGGCAGCGCCAGACAGAATGTAGGTGCTCAGTAAACACCACTTGAAGGAAGGGATAATACAACCCAGATGGCGTTCTGCGGTCTGGGAATTACAAACAAACACCGGCTCACACCGAGGTAGGAGGCTTGCATGCTGGCGTGCTATTTTTAACAGGCTCGGCCCATCAACAATCTCACGCACATACCAATTCCAAGCCTGTCAGCTGCTCTGACATCTTTGCGGAAAGATTCTAAACACTTAACGCTGTGGGCCTCGGGACAATGGAAGACTCAAAGGAGGGAGCAGTAGCAGGGACAGGGACAAACATGGAGGCTTCTTCTAGTTAATTTAGTTTGAGAAGAAAGTCTATTCCTGGGGAAAGAATGGCAGGGCGGCAGGGCTGTGGCAGCAAAGAGCCTCAGGCGACATCAGAGACTTCTATCGTACCTGGTGCTGAGCCATAGATGCTCACTGCCTGGCCATGCCAGGCCGCACCTCCTAAGTCCCACAGTCACCAGCTCCAGCATGGGGCCAAGGGTCCAAACATGGGTGCCTAATGGGGCATTTCAAACCGCGGCAGCATGATCAGTGTGTGCTCTGAGCCCCTCCAACCCAACTGTGCAGCCCCCAGGGAGGCTCTCCAAGAGCCCAGGTGACAGGTGGTTGAGAACTGCCACATTTGGGTGCTGGGAACTGGCCTCAGGTCTCCTGGAAGGGCAGCAAGTATCCCTAACTGCCCCAGACGGACATATTTTAATGTCAGTAATCTGTGACAACGGCATAGAGCGTATTATATTATACTGCCATTTGCTCAATCAACCCCCCCTGACTGTGTGAACTTGACAGTTGCTCAATCAACCCCCCCTGACTGTGTGAACTTGACAGTTGTTCAATCAACCCCCCCTGACTGTGTGAACTTGACAGGCTTACAGCTTTCTATGGAGGAGACCAGGCTGGCCACTAGCTCAGATCTGCTGGAGCATCGCCCGACTGTGCAGCTGTGTCAGGGGGATTCTGAGTGTTCAGGAGAAAACTCCAAGAAAGCGAGACCCCAGGCCTCCCTTTCTTCAGATGGAGTGAACTGACTTCAGCTTATCCTTTACTGATGATTGTTACTTGTTTGTCTGCCTGCCTGGAAAAACATGGTCTCTGCTGTGTGCGGCTTGTCGTTGTAGTTGAACATCTTCCATGTGAATCTTTTTAACCCTCAGAGTATAGATTGCCTGAATAAAGTTGGCTGTTGCCTGAGAATTTTGTCCACCTTGTTTTTCAGCTCCATTATCCCAGGTCCCCACCAATTAGAGCAGTAAATGGACATCCACCCGCCTCTGCCTTCTGAGTGCTGGGATGAAAGGTGTGAGACTCCAGACCCGGCTAACCTTTAGAATTAAAATGAGTAAAAAAGCTCGTCCAAACAATGGTCTTTTAAATGAGTTGCTTCCCATGCGGGCCTCACCCCTGGAGACTCACAGCACATAGCCAGAGAAACCACACCCACAGTGAGCAATGTGCCAGGACCCACAAATTAATTTATTTACTTGTTATGTATACAGTGTTCTGTCTGCATGTACACCTGCACGCCAGAAGAGGGCATCAGATCTCCCTATAGATGATTGTGAGCCACCATGTGGTTGCTGGGACTTGAACTCAGGACCTCTGGAAGAACAGCCAGTGCTCTTAACCTCGGAGCCATCTCTCCAGCCCTAGGATGGACATTTTAAATTCTTACAGAAAATTTGCTTAAGTGTTTTCAAACTTTTTTGCGTCCTGGCGATACCTGCCTTTTAAAAAGAACCGCTGTTGCTATTTCAGCAATCTAGAAGGGAGTGGACAAAATGGCACAGGAGGATTTCTTTCATCCTGTTGGGCAGCACCCTCTGGGTCTGAACGTAGCAGCCCCTTCCCAGGCACTCTAAACAACCTTGAGAATTATTTAGAGGAAAGACATATTTATGTAACCCAGATGACATGCCTGGAGAGTGCGGCTATGTTTTGGGTACTTTGGTGGAGCCACCAAAGGGCTTTTGTCTTTTCAAATGATATGTGTCCCTGGCTGGAGGATGGTTCAGTGGGCAAAGGTGCTCGCTGCCCAGCCTGACGACCCACGTGGTGAAAGGGGAGAGAACCAGCTCTGCACATCTGACATCTGCTGGAACACCATGGCATGTGCACGCCTCACATAGTAAGCAAATATACATGTAACAATAATGATGATGATGATAAATTATACTCATCTCTTAGAACAAAAGGGATAGCTGGAAGGACAGAAAATGACAGTGTAGTTTCTAGTTTGGGGCTCTTTGATGGGTTTTGGGGAAGAGTACAGAGTGTTGAATGCCCAAAGGGGAAAACAATAGACTGAGGAAGTGAGTCAGGAAAGAAGAAAGCCGAAATTAAAACAAACAAGAGAGGTGGAATACATGAAATAATGAAAGGAAAATACTTGATAGACTCGAGAAGGATTCAAAAATTCTATTCATGATACATAAAAGCCAAACTGAAAAAAAATTAGAAAAAAATACAATAAAATAATACTCTTTGGGTTGGGTTCTTTTTTCCCCATCACTTCTCTAATTGTCGTTTTCATTTTTATTTTTAAAATATGAAATAGAAAAGAACAGAAATACTAAAGGATCAGAAAGAATTAGAAGAGAGGCTTATGGAGGAGGAGGAAGACGGGTGGAGACGAACAAAGGCAACAAACAGATGAAAGTCGGCGAGGGAAGAGAGCTTGCTCAGTCTGGCTGGAGGAGATCATTAACGGCCCAAGTGCTGGGAAGTGGACAAAAGCCAGTCTGCAGTGGGGTCAGATGAGAGAGCAGGGGAAGAGGCAATTTTTTAGCACCTACGATCACAATAATTCACTCACAGTCTCCCCCAGGCGCTATCACTTTAGTTCTGGTTTTAGCATATTGGGATTCTGCCTATATTAGTTTTTTTTTTTTTTTTTCCAGGAGCTGATAAATGAAAAAAAAAAAAAAAAATCCTATGTGTAAGTTTCTTTGCCCTTATTTTTTTGAACTGAAAAATAAAGAAACGGTAAATTCTGTCCTGGAGCCAACCTACTCGCTGGGAATGCCACCATGTGGAAATCTTAATAATACATTCCGGTGCAGCTGTTTAAAAACAGAAGAGCTTGGCTGGCCAAGGTCACGTCAGCTGCCTTTCCCTCTCAGTGATTTTGTGTATATTTTATCCATAAAAGACAAATTACTATGAAAGGCTGGCAATATAGGTTTAAGAAAGGCAAAGAACAAAGTGTGTTCTTTGCTCTTTGAATTTCTTAAAATTAAGTTCTTAAGACTCCTGCTGCTCACCTTCAAACAAGCTACCTTGAAACTTCTCTGTGAAAGCGGGTGAAAGGATGAACCAAAGAGTTTCACTTATTTAAAAAAAAAATAAAGACGAAAAAGAAGAAGAAGCAGCCGGCTAGGGGAGAGAGAACATTCAAGTCTCCCAGTACCCATACTTATTAGCTAAATTGAATGCCTGCGGTGGGTCTCATGGGGGCACATGGCGCCAGGCTCTTTGTATTACAACTCAGCCAGAGCCTTCATTCCCTTGTAATTAAGGGCGAGGGGCCAGCCAGTGATGTGATGGGGAGCAATTACGTGGACGAGGCTGCGCTGTCAATACTTTTAAGAATTTGTGTGTCTGCACTTGTGTTTGTCTGAAGCGCCTGTGGAGCTCCCTGGGTTGGTCTTGGTGCTGTGGGTCCCATCCTTCACTGAACTATAACAATACTTAATACTTACAAGGCATTTACTGTGTGGGCAGCATCGCTCCAGGTTTTGTTGATGTGTGGTCACAATCCATCTTCCCAAACCCTCTCCCAACTAAGGGTTCAGTCCTGGGTCCCCAGAAGCAGACGTTGAGCTGTGCTGAACAGACCAGTGGTGCCGTGAAGGCAGAAGACGGGGAAGAGGAGGCAGCCGACCTTGAGTCTCCTTCAAGCCAAGACCTTCAAATAGCACACAACTTTGCCAGATCTCCTTGGGTGGCTGTAGGATAGGCCTGGAAAGAGGGTGTGGCTTCCACTCTGCTGCACAGTGTGATGGAAAGCCTCCTGAGAGCTACAAGGAATCTGTGTGCGCAGATGGAGGAGCGGCGAGATGGGCGCACTCACGGATGGGGGCCAGAAACACCCGTATCATCCCCCGCAAGGCTGGAGCTGTCGGCACCTCTGCTGCTCCCTATGGGCATGTCTGCTCAAGACGGCTCGCCTCTAAGTCTGAGCTGCCTTTCATCACCTTTCGGAGTTTCCACTGAGTGCCATTTATCAAGAAACGCTCCAGAAACCTGAGCGCCCTATAGGTCCTGAGTACTCAGGGAAGACGAAAAGCTGCCTTGGGTTCTCCAGCTCCAGCTCAGCCATTCAATAAAGGCTACCCTTACAGAGCACGCATCACATACCACGCACCGGATGCCCTTACACGCGTCACTCATGTTAACCTGTTTGCACGATGGTTCTGGGAGGGGGTGGGGCGGAGTTGAACTCATATATAGGTCTGGCCGGCTGCACAGGCTGGACTTCGAATTGTGATGTGGAACCTGCCTCTTTACAGGTATTAAAGCCATGCATTAAGACTTGAGGTTTTTGGGGCTGGAGAGATGGCTCAGGGGTTAAGAGCATTGTGCTCTTCCAGAGGTCCTGAGTTCAATTCCCAGCAACCAAATGGTGGCGCACAACCTTCTATGATGAAATCTAGTGCCCTCTTCTGGTATGCAGGCAGCACACTGTATGTAATAAATAAATAAATCTCTTTAATTTGATGGTGAAGGAATTGGTTCAGATACTTAAAATACATAAGTAAATTGTAGACAAGGAGAGAGAAGCAGAGAGAAGGTTTTGTTCAATGTGATTTCTTGTGTTGACCCGGTAGGAGGAAATTGAGGGAGAAGGGTGAAGAAAGCTCCCAGGGGCTGGGGTGGCCTGACGCAGGAAGAAAAAGAATAAACTCACAGAGGTTGCCATGAAGGTTTTGGTTTCAATATTGCTGGAGCAGGGTTCCAGTGGTTAAGAGCACTTGCAGCTCTCGCAAAGGACTGCCACAGCCTGGAGAGTGGGTCTCAGAGGCCTGATGGGAAGTTCCAGCAGACAGGCACAGGGAACACAAAGCTGGGGCCGATGCCGGGGAGAGGAGGAGACACACCCACATTCTCTGTGTTTATTACACACGCATGAATGAGGAACCGGGTTAGCTAAGCTAGGTAGCAGGTCTCTAGAGGAGAGCAGTCTGTGTGTGTGTGTGTGTGTGTGTGATCTCACAGTCATCTGGGACACATCACATGCTCTGTGTTTAGCTAACCATCAACTGTTTTCCAGCATGCGTACTCCGACCCGGAAGGCCTCGCCATGCAGGGCTGCTACATTGACACCTGGACATGGCCACGTTCATGCCAACAGAGCACACTAACTCGGGGCTTCACCTGCTCTCCACAGAGGATCCTGACTTGGTTCCCAGCACCCACGTGGCAGCTCACAACTGCCTGTGATTCCAGTTCCAATCCTCTGGGGCAGCAGTTCTCAACACAGCGACCCTTTAGTCCAGCTCCTCATGCTGGGGTGATCCCCTCGGCAAAAGTGTCTGTGTTGCTGCTTCACGACTGTAATTTTGCTACTGTCATGACTAATGTAAACATCTGCTAGGCCAGATGTTTGATATGTGACTCCAAGGGGTTGTGACGCACAGGTGGGACCACTGCTCTGTGGGCTGTGGCCCCTGTATACAAGTGGAGCGCACAGACTCGTGTAGATGCCGGCCTGGACACAAACACATGCGGACACACTAATAGACGCTGTTATAGGCATGGACACGCACACACTAATTAATGATGCTATAGGCATGACACCATGCCTGTAAGTTTAACGTGGGCTTCCCCAGCCCCAGGAACCCATCTTGTAGAAGGCGCGGAAATGGGAGCAGGGTCTCCGGTTTGGTTCAGCTGCGACAATCCAAGCAGGAGGGGACAGTGAGCAGAGGCAGGTGGGACCGTTGCTGTGGCCGTGGTCTGTGTGTCCTTTGACAGCGGACCCAACAGGAAGCACCTGCTGGTGAGTTAGCTGTGTCTGAGAGTTGGGTCCAGGTGGGCTCCACCTTCTGTCTCTAGAAAGATGGAGCTGCCATCTATGAGAGAACAGATTTGAGGGAGGCGAGCCAGAGCTGGGCCTTGAACATGCATGGTGGGAACTGTCTCTGGGGCATCCAGAGAAAGCTGTCATGGTGGCAGCTGAAGAGAGGCATGCCGAACCTGTGTAGAAGCCGTGAACTCAGACAGGATGATCGAGGCAGCAGATTCCGATGGCGGGGAGGGGGCGGTGAAGCCTGTATGTGCACGTGTTCTGTCCTGCTTGCACATCCCACCCTCCCTCATTTTCTTCAGGAAATCATTACCCTGCCTAAAATAGAAAATGGACACTTACCAGAAGTCCTCTAGAGAGCCAATCAGATAACCACAAATAATATTTGCAGAGTCTGTTAATTTTCTTCAATGATCTGGTCTGATTTCCCACAAATATCTGCTACATTTTGAGTTGCTGTATTATACTGTTATTAATAATACAGTTATTTATTATACTGTATTTAGTAATACATTCATCTTTTGTGCTGCAGAGTACAAGAACGCCATTACGACGTTCTCCGTAGGGAGTGGTTCTTATCTACGTGGGCTTTCTGAAACAAAATCAAATTTGTTGTTGTAATATGACAATCTTTCCTGCTTTCCTAAAGTTTATGACTTTGCAGGTCTCGCTTTGCTGACAGAGTGAGTGGTTTTTGAAGCTGGGTGTGTGGAGCTGGAGAGATGGCTAAGCAGCCATGTCCAATTGTTATGCCAGGTTCACGGGACCCTCAGAGACCACCAGGAGATGACTCGATGCAATTGCAAGAGAGCTTTATTACGATCAAACTCGGGACCCAAGTCTCACCGGCACAGCAGTAGAGAAGTGGGACCCCGAACTCTGAGTGAACAGGATTTTTAAAGGGAAAGTTTGTGAGCCGGGTGTTTCCATGGCAGCAAGCAGGGGGGCACAAGCCTTGGCATTACAGAATTGGGTGAAGTTTAGCAGGGCAGGGTGACCTTTTCTGAGGCATATAATCACAATGGCTAAGGCATATAATCACAATGGCTATTTTTCTAAACCATATCTGAAACATTGGGGAGAATTTTCCCACCCGATTCTCAATCGATTCCCATTGATTATTGCCAGGGAGTTTGTCTCTATCTTCTATGAAGCATTTATTCTGTTATATTTCCTGGAGGCTGTTGCTAGGAGAGTTAACTTTGTTTTCTGCCAGGTGTACATTCTGTGATATTTCCTGGTACCTGAATTCAGTTCCTAGTCAAGATCTTTATTTCAAAATGGAGTTATAGTCAGGGTATCTTAAGCTCTTCGCAGTGCCCTGTCACCTCCAGGTCTGGTGGCTCACAATTGCCTGTGACTCCAATTCGGGTCTCCAAGCTGCTTCAGGACCCCTTGGACAGCTGCTTGCATGCAGGCATATGTGTGAAAAAAGTCTACAAAGTCAATGTGCTTTGTCAGCAGTGCTTAAATTTTCTGCCAGACTATTTCTTTTTCTTTCTTCTTTTTGAGAAGATCTATTATTTATGCAGTATTTTGCCTGCACAACAGAAGAGGGCACCAGATCTCACTATAGATGGTTGTGAGCCACCATGTGGTTGCTGGGAATTGAACTCAGGACCCCTGGAAGAACAGTGAGTGTCCTTAACCTCTGAGCCATGTCTCCAGCTCCTCTGCCAGACTATTTCAATGCTCTCATGATAGCCGAGAGCCAGCAAACCCAGAGGAGGATTTCTGCCATATAATGGTGGCTGACAATCCAGAGAGTGGAGACAGCAGCTGAGGTGGAGAAAACCTGTGTTGAGCCACCTTCATGATAAAGGAATTGGGTCAGGAAGATGGCTCAGTGGGCAAGGGTGGCACCTACGTGTCCTGATGACCAGTCCCTGACACCCACATAGGAAGCTGGTGTGTGGTGGAGCTCATCCACAACCCTGCTAGATGAGGGACAGAGATAGGAATCTGCTGGAAGATCACGGGAAGAAAGGAGACCCCGCCCAGAAAGAAGAGAAGTGGCTCCCAAAGATGTCTCTGACCTCTGGAGAAAATGCACAAGGCATGACACAGTCTCACACACACTCACACATACACACATACCCCCCCCCAATTTAGAAATAACTTATCAGCCAGCCATTGTGATGCATGCCACACACTTGGCACTTGGGAGACAGAAGCAGGTGGATCTCTGAGTTTGAGGCCAGCCTCGTCTAAAGAGTGACTTTTAAAACAGCTAGGTCTATACAGAGAAATCCAGTCTCAAAAACCAAAACCAAACAAACAAACAAACAATTTTAAAAATAAAGAGAAAAGAAAGAAATAATTCACACAAAGCGGCCGCTGTCTTATGTAAGATGCAGAGGCTGGCTGGGCTTCTGGGTGAATTGATCAAGGCTGCTCTCCATCTACTTGAGTTTCCTGTCTCCCCACCCAGTGGTCTACGCTGCTGCCTTCGTAGGCCTCCGGAGGCCTTCCAGAGTAGCTTGTGGCTGGACTATGTGCTTTCTTGAAAGTACCCAGAAGAGGGGCTGGTGAGATGGCTCAGTGGTTAAGAGCACTCTCTGCTCTACCGAAGGACCTGGGTTCAATTCCCAGCACCCACATGGCAGCTCACAATTGTCTGTAACCCCAATAAGGGATCTGACACCGTCACACTAATGCACATAAAATAAAATAAAATAAATTATTAAAAAAGAAAGCACCCCAGCCCAGTCTCACAATCCATGTTCAGTGTCAGATCAGAAGCATGCTGTGTGTGCACAGCTTAGTGGCGTCTGTCACCCGATCCCTGGGATTTCCTTCCTTGCTCACATCTTTAAATGTGATTCGTGAGCTGGGTGATGGCAATGTATGCTTTCAATCTCAGCACTCGGGTGGCTGGCAGATCTCTGAGTCCGAGGCAGCCTGATCTAGAGCAAGTTCCAGAACAGCCAGGACCACACACACCAAAAATGCCCTCCTCCAAAAAAATAAAAAGATGATATGGGCGCAGTGTTGGTGGTGGGAACTCATGTTGCTGGGCCTGTGCTCACCATGGGTGCCCCACGGGGCTGGAGTCACCAGAAGATCCAAATGATACACCTTCCCCTAGCACTTATTCTTAATTTGTTTATGTATGCATTGTGTGTGTGTGTGCACCATGGTCACGTGTGTGTACACCATGGTCACATGTGTGTGCGTGGGCATGCATGTATGTGGAAGAGAAGACTCCTCACCTCCCACCTTGTTTGAGGCGGGGTCGGGATCTCTCATTCACCATGATGAGCACAGCAGGTCAGCTGGCCGTGAGCTTCCGGGGATTCCCTGGCCTCTGTTCTCATCTTGCTGTAGAACTTCCAGGATGGTACTCACCACCACGGGGTTACACAGGTTCTGGGGGTCTGAACTTGGGTCCTCACACTTGCACTTTTCCCACTGAGCCATCTCTCCAGCCCTCCACTGGCATTTATTTTCCAGCATCAGCCTCTCTCTTTTTGTTTGTTTGTTTTCTTCCCAAACACTCACCCATTTCAGTAGTGACAGAAAACCGAAAGAGCTGATAATAAAAAGACCCCATCAGAAATTCAGGAGACAGAGAGAAAAACTTCATTTTCCTAAGCTACTAAGCAGAGTGGACAGGAAACAGCTTGTTGCTTCTATAGGTCTGTCTTTTCTGTTTCCAGAGCAAATGTCTGACAACACACAGACTTCCTGGGAGCATGCCTCCGTTACAGGCTTAATGCCTGACTCTGTAGGCAGGGAGACTGGAGTTCCAGAAGCACAGATGTCCCAGGACAGGAAGGGGATGGCGCAGGTGGGGCTGGGGACAACTGTTGACAAGATGTCCCTACTCCCAGGCTCTGTGTGCTGAACGGATGCTTACACTCCCCTTTGCCTCCCTCCAGCTCACACGTGAGAGCGGAGGGTTGCTTTTTCTAGAGATGAATGGGGATTCTGGTTGGGTTGGGTTATCGGATGGAGAGGATAATGTCTTCAAAGCAGGACGGTCATTTGGAGCCTCCACAGCTAAAGCTCCCCAGCTCCCTCCCCTCCAGAATCCACAGACTCCAGACTAGGAATCCTTTTTCTAGTTAGTCCGAGACCTACGAGCACAGGTAGCAAGATCCCAGGTGAGAGATGGATGAGAGAAACTGCCTCACAAGAGAGACTGCTGCTCCTGAAGCATCACCCACTCAACTTTGATTGGCTCTTTAGATCCATGTTTAAAAAATATGAAAACACTGCTATACTCATGAGGAAAACCCATCACAGGGAAGGCAAAGACTAAACCACAGAACATGAACTTCTGAGGAAACAGAGACCATGGACAGATAAAAAATTGTGAGGGAGAACTACTTCAGGGATATTGTTCTGATTATATCTATGAAACGAGATGCTATAAAAAAGAGCATTCTGAGACTATAAAATAACTTCTGGAATTTTGATATATGATGGCAGGGCTGGGAGGTGACTAAGTTGGTAAAGAAATTATGAGAACTTGAGTTGGAATCCCCAGAACCCAAGCAAAGTCGGACCTGGTAGCATGAGTCTCTACTATCACCTTGCTTATGCTGGTTAGAGGGTGGAGAGGGGAATCCACCGAGCTCACGGGCTAGAAATGCTGGTGAGGGTAATGGTGAGTAACAGAATAGAGCCTGTGTCACAGAGTGGAAGGTGAGGACTGGCAGCTGAGGTTGTCCTGTGACATCAGCACAAGTGCTGTGGTACACACATGACCCATGACTCACACACATCCATACATAGTAATACATGACACACACAAGCAACACACATCCACCCATACATCCATATATCCACATACATGACATGCACAAATAACATCCATCCATCCATCCACACATCCATATATCCACATACATGACACACACAAACAACACACATCCATATATACACAGATATGACACATACAAACATGTGAAGACAAGAAAGATTTCATTTAAAAAGTGAAGAAGGAACATAGAATTCTGAAAATTTCTAAGGCACTCATAACTTGAAAACAATTTTTTTTTTGGTGACAGGGTTTCTCTGTGTAGCCTTGGCTGTTCTGGGCTCACTTTGTAGACCAGGCTGACCTCGAACTCACAGAGATCCTCCAGCCTCTGCCTCCCTGAGTGCTGGGATTACAGTTGTGTCTGGAGGGAGAGCTCAGCAGTTCAGAGCACTCGCTGCTCTTTCAGAGCACCTGAGTCTGGTGTCCAGCACCCATACGGTGCTGTAATTCTGGTTCCAGAGGATCTGATACCCTCTTCTGACTCCCTTATACACACACACACACACACACACACACCACACTTAAATAGATGCTTGTTTGAAATACTCCCCTTCTTAAATATTGGGAGTTCCAGAAAGCAAAACAACAGAAGGGAAATGCTGCATTAGAGAAATAATAATGAAACTTCTCAGCCTTCACTGAATGAACGTGGCCAGAGCCAAGCAAAACTCACACAGACACGATGCACACTGCAGGCCGCAAGCTCAGGCTTATTGAGTACTGCGGATAAAGAGGGGATCGGAGGCTTGGGGGGGTGTGCACCAACTCACACCCCTACATTGTCAGATGACATTTGCACCACCACCAGCAGTACTGCAAGTTGGAGACAGTGAAATACTGTCTTAAAGGTTCTAAGGGCAAAGCATTTCCAACCTAGATTTTCTGGCCTGTAAAATCATCACGCTGAGTAAACATATTTTCTCATCGTGAGTCTCAAAAGTACAGCTTGTCTGACTTTCTTTCCCACTGCGAACCAATCACCTCTAGGGTGTAGTGTAACAAAGCAGGACACTGAAATGAGAGGATGCTGCAGCATTTGGGACGCAAAAGATGAGAAGGATGGAAGATTCTGTCATTAACTGTGAGGAACATCTGCAGAATGCACCTGGGACCAAGAGAGGCAGCCAGGGCTTTGCTCTTGTGTTTTTCTAAGAGGACATTGCTCTTGAGGAGAACAATTTGGGATGAACATTTAGAAAACATCACACATAAAAACATAGCAGGGATGAGAGAAAAAAAACAAGCGTTCAAGATGGTCAGTGTGTGAAACCATAATCTGTTAAAGTCCATAGTTTGTTCATCCTAAGATGCTGTCAGTTATAAGATGGGCCAATGCTTTATGAGCCATAGAGAAGACGATTCTCTACACACGGTGGTCAATGACTTCCTGTTGGTCCCATGTGTTGCTTTGAAATGTCTCCCCACTATGCCGAGGGGTTGGGTGAACGGTTCCGCTTCCGCTTGTACTTGCTATCAGAGGGGCCTCTTCCAAGTTCTCATAGAACTTCACGGACCACAGGCACCGCAGTCTCATCGGCTGCACCCATGTACAAGACTCTTTCTCTGCAAGTCCTAGTTAACTGCTGCTATTTTTCTGGTGGCAAAAATTTACCTTACTAATAACAAATCCATACTCCTCTGTTCTTTTTTGACTGTGTACACAAAACCTTTTATAATCCTAATTCTTTGAAACAATAATTTTACATTTATTTTTGCATCTGACAAGCATGAGTGTGCCATAGGCTCCATAATGTCAAATTTTAAGACAAATATGTGTGTGTGTATGTATGTATGTATGTATGTATGTATGTATGTGTGTGTGTATGTATGTATGTATGTATGTATGTATGCATGCATGCATGTATGTATGTATGTATGTATGTATGTATGTATGTATGCATTGTTCTGTGTATAGCTCTGTATGTTGGGGTTGTGCACATGTGCCATAGCACAGGCGTAGAGGTCAGAGAACAATTTGCAGGAGTTGGTTTCCTCCTGCCGTGATGTGGGTCTCCGGGATCAAACTTAGACTGCCAGGCTTGAGGGCAAGTACCTTTCCCCACTGGATCATTTCAGACATCTCCTCCATTGTGTGTTTGTTTGTTACAATGCTGATTTTCAACATCTTTCCTGTGACAGTTAAACCCAACATATGTGGTGCTAAATGTCTGAATGCACCGAGTGATGAAATTATCATTAGCTTTGAGCAAGTTTGCATACACTCAAAGTGACTGCATTACAGTGTCTGTCTGGCTAAGAGCAACTAGACAAAGCTAGTTTCCAGAGATAAAATGTACGGATTGGGGAGAATTTTAGAATACCTAACAATAAACGTAGTTACAAACATTGTAAACTAAAAAAACAAGTAAAGGCATAACTGTGTTAAGAAGTGAGAAGGAACACACACACACACACACACACACACACATTGTGATGGCTATTCTTGATTGGCAACTTGACTTCCTCTGGAATTAACTAAACCCAAGCAGCTGGGTACACCTGTGAGGGAGTTTTCTTGAGTGAATCGTTTAAGGTTGGACCTACCCTAAATCTGGATCTTGTGAGGTGAGAAGATTCACCTTCAGTCTGGGCCACACCTTCTGGTAGCCATCTCTATGAAGACATGGAAGAAGGGAGCGTTTGCTCCTTGCCTGCTTGCCCTCACTCTTGCTGGTGAGTTCACTCCTTCACTGGTATCACAGCCTGCTCTCTGGGATTCTGGTGCACACTGAAGAGCAGCGAAGACATCCAGCCTCACGGACTGAACAGCTACGAGGTTCTTGGACTTTACATCGGTGGAGAGCAGTTGCTGTTAGGCTGTAAACCACTTTAGTAAACCTTTCTTTCTCTCTTCATATATATGTAGATATGCCTATATATATATATGTACATATAAAGATATAGAGATACAAAAACAGGTTCATTCTACCAGTTCTGTTTCTCTAGAAAATCCTGACTAATATACATGTACATATAGATATACACACACATATATATACACATACATATATTATAAGTTAATCTAATAATTCTTTTTTTATATAGTATATATACATATATATTCATTCTATCAGTTCTGTTCTTCTAGAGAACCATAACTAATACACATATACACACAGATACATATACTCACATAAACATACATTTACACATATACATTCACACACACACACACACATATATATATATATATATATATACATTATACATCCATATACATGTATAAACACGTACACATATATATACCCTTACACACAGATACACCCATACACAACATTCACAAATATATGCACACATTTATAGTGGTGGTGATTGCAAGAAATACATAATTTGTACACATGTCATATGTGAAACTCCACATACATATGATGGCCGTTAGCACATAGGTGAGACACCAAGCTAAATCCTTAACTCCTGCAGTGAGAGGGCATTCGTTGGCAAGCATGTTGTTGGCAGCTGACAGTAACTAAAACTTGAAGACAGCTTGTCTTTAGAGAGAAGTTCTAGGGTCGAGAGACACTCTCTAATATTTAAATAAGCCTTCAAATGGTCTGAAATTTTAAGCATGTACATGTGACCGAAACACAGCATTTAAATTTGAAACGAATCAACAGAAACATGTTTTTGGTTCTGCTTTAAAGTCCACTCATGTCTGTGACACTCGAAGCATCAGTAGGTTCAGTACACCACAGTGTCCTGTCTACATACCTCGAAGATGGTCGCCCTTATGTCAGTGTTTGCTGAAAGTGGACCTCTGTGTATGAGTTCAAAGACTGCCTAAAGCATGCAAAGATGAAACACGCTAGTGAAGCCACATAGATGGGTCCACAACCCTCATGTCAGTCCCTACTCTATATGGGCGGTTAACTGGCCCTGAGGTGGGCTCGCTTTCCTTGGTGTGGAGCGAACGTCTGTCCCCCATCACTGGTAACCTCTGTGCAGGGTTTCCGTCCTCGGCTCAAATCTTAGGTTTCCTGTAAGCTGGTGGATCAGACTTCTTAAGCAGTGTTCAGAATTTCCCATTTTTTAAAATTTAATCTGACCTTTAAATTAATCTGATTAGTCAAACTGGTGTGATTTAGAAGCCCAAAACTCAGAAGATTTGCTTGTTTTTTTTTTTTTTTTTTTTTTTGAGATAGGGTTTGGCTTCTGTATGGCCTTGGCTGTCCTAGACTTGCTTTGTAGAGCAGGCTGGCGTTGAACTCACTGCCATCTGCTCGCCTCTGCCTCCCGGAGTGCTGGCATTGATTCTTGCCCCGTTGGGCCCTCTCAGGACCCCCTTAGTGTGCCTGAGTTTCCTCAGTTACTAGTGGAAGCGCATCTGCAGGGCACTGTCGGCCACCTTAGATGTGTGGCAGTGCTTTGTTCCGAGTGGACAGTGTGACATTTTGGGGGCAAATTCTTTTTCACCAGTTACAACACATTTGTGAGTCAGGCAAACACAAGCTGCCTAAATAGTGCTGTTGAGCAACTGACCCCTCCAAACATTAAGCCCTGCAATTTAATTCTCTACCCATCACAACTTGTTTCATGAGTCCTTCGAGTGTTGCCAGGCCACGGCACAGACTGACTTCACAGAGCCAAATCAATTCCTTGAAAACCTGTGTCACCTGTACTCAGTTAATTAAAGAGCAAAACAATCCCAGGAGAACCGGGCAGACTCTAGCCTAAAAACAAGCAGTAGATATACACTGTGCACCCCCCAAGAAAAGCTGCCTTAATTTACACACTGTACTTAATAAAAAAAAGCGCAACAAGGGAAGCCTACAGGGGCAAAGGTCATGCCATGCCCATGGAGGCTAAACTTGACTCAGTTGCTATTGGGCCGTACTACCTGGGCAGCTGACCACTGCTTTATGTCAATTATCATTTTACTAATTGGCTTTGCCACTCTGGTGAAGCCATGTCACATAAAGGATATGTATTACTAGAAAGAGAGAGAGAGAGAGAGAGAGAGAGAGAGAGAGAGAGAAGAAAATTGTCTGATGCTGGCAAGGTAACTCAGTGGGTAAAGGCTCTTTTTGCAAGCCTGATGACCTGAGTCCAGTCCCTGGACCCACATGGTGGATAGAGAGACCTAACTCCCCCCGGTGGCCTCTGACCTCCACCTGGGCTCAAGATGCACACGCACACACTGACTAAACAAATACAATGAAAATGTAACATGAGGTCCCCTTTCACACATGGTTGACTGCCTAAAACCCTTAAGCTGTGCGTGGGCCCAGTCACTGCATAAATGCATTTTTAGCTTCTGGTATACATTAGAATTATCTGAAGATTTAATTATTTTTCAAATTCATGTGTCTAGACTCAATCGCTTCATATTTTGTTCAGTCGGTTCCAATGTACATTGAGAACTACATCAAATTCCAATTAAAATGTCAAACAATAGTTTGTAGTATTCTGTATGACAACTAGACCCTCCAGTGAAATATTTCTGAGCCAACCAATGGATCCTAAAACCTACCCGGATGCCAGGTCACTGCGTTGTGGACCTTTGAGGCTAAAGCCCAAGCGTGTTACACTGGCTCACCTTGACAGCCTGCTTCTTGTGACAAGAGCTCATTGTTAAGGCATTTATCACTTACTTTAACCATCACCTTTCCTCCCCTTTGAGGGGATTTTACTAGCTAATCTATTCTATACTTCTTAAAGTATGGGGGGCAGAAATGTACGTGAGTCTTAGGTATGACACACACAAAAATTGGTAAGACTTTTGTCCCCACTCTTCAGCTCCCGCTTTCTTCCTTTGACCAGCCACATTTGGCTAAACCCCACGACATGAGGTCATGTCCAATAATGGCTGAGTCAGACCCTCATGGCTTTGGTTGTTTTTTGTTTTTTGTTTTTTGTTTTTGTTTTTTTCCTACATCTCCTCAATGCCCTCCACACTTGACTCTTATCTGGTGCTGTAGGTACAAATAAAAGACAAGTCATGCATGGAGCTCTTCAGGATCATTCTCATTGTGTTTTCTGTTATTCTTGGAAAAAGATAACATGGTTGTAGGAGACAGGAGGGAGGGCGAAGGAAACAAAGGCTGGGGAAACTTTCACGCCCTTCATTCTGCAGGAAACAAATTTTCTTGACATCTCCTCATGCTGTTGACGTGGATGGGGAACTAGGAGATGAAGTGGGCTCCCCGAGCAACACGGAAGGGCAAAGGAACTTCACTGAGTGGCTCAAGTGGCTTGGCTGCCCTCATGGTGGTCTACACAGTGGGATTCTTGACGGCCTTCTCATGGATAAGTCAAGCGCCCTCTTTCAGCGGTCGTTTCTCAACATGGACAAAGCCGTAGACTCCTGGGTCCAAACCACGTCCCCTAGCTTTTAGAAACCAAAGTCTTTCTCGGGCTGGATCACCCCATCCTTTCTTAGATATATTCTTTAATTCGCACACACATGCACCTTCGTTCCTTTCGGATGAGCACGATGAAGGGGAGCAAAAGAAAGGTGAAGCCTCCAGGAGAACAGACAGCTGCTGCCTTTCATCCCAAGTCCCTTTGCTTCTATGGTTCATGGGACTTTGGTTTTGGAGTCTCAGCCCAATTTTAACATTCGAGCTGCCTATTACTGGTGGAAAAGGGGGGCAAAAAAAAAAAAAAGAGCCGCTTCCCTGTCTTTTTGCCTTCATCTGCCGTTCACGTGGAAGTGTGCGCGGCTGACCCAAACCTCGCTGCCATGTCAGCGTGCAGCCGCAGGGCGAGGGGCGTTTGATTTATAAACGGGATGTATAATAGGCACGGAGCCTTCTGAACGAACCTTCATGGAAAAGCGCATGCCGCTCACATGAGGGACCAAGATCTTTTTTTTATTATTTTAATGAATTGAGTTTTTTCAGTGCACCAGGGAGATTAGAAGGTACCTGCCAATAACCCTCTGATTGTGTCCTCGGCCAATTGGTGGGTTTCAACATGGGTCCTCCTCTCCGCAATGGAGTTTGTGTGTTAAGTCAAGGTTTAGCTTTGGGTTTGAAGCGCTTGCTCAAACAAAGCCTCAGACGCTCAGACAGTGGAAGCCATCACAATTCTCTTCTTTGTTTCTTTAAAGAGCACAGGGTTGGTGGGGGAAAAAAATCCATTTTGGGAAGAGTCGGTCTGAAGATAATGATAGTGAAGATGAGAAAAACCAGCAGGCTGTAAGTTATGGCCTAAGTTGGGAAAGAGGAAAGCGGGGGAGGTTGAAAGGTAATAAATGACAGCAAGGCCACCAGATCAACCAACAGGAGCAGACCCAACAGGTAACAAGGGCCCTCTGCAGCTTCTGAGGGCTGAGATCACTAGGAAAGCATTTCGAATGAGAAATAAAATGTCCCTTCCTGTAAAGGAGGAAGGGAGGTGCACAGAGCTCGAGAAACGGGAAAAATGCAATTAAAGCCCAGATATAAATAAGGATCAGGTGACAGAGGATGTCACCCTGTGGCCTCTGGAACCAGGTCTCTGCTGCACCAAAAATTTACTTACTTCCTGGAACAAAGGAATAGCATTGTGGAGAGGTGGGAGCCAGATCTTTTAGGTAAATGGGATGTGGTGGAGCAGATAAAGGAGACAAAGACAACTGGGAACTGAAGGGAACCCAGGCCCCAGACAAAAGGCAGAAATCCAGAGCCAGCAAGATGACTGAACCATGGCAGGAAGGATGGAGAGATGACTCACAGCGACATTTGAAAGCTATGGGCTTGAACATTTATTCGAATGTTGCTCACGGCTTGGCCTTGGGGACAACCTTTGTTCTGTGAGTCATATCCAGTTTTAAGACAAACAGGAATAGGTCTTGAAAGACGGCCACAGATGCTGGGTCCATGGAGTCTGAGAGGAGCCCGAGGTGAGATCTGGGCTCGGGGAGAGAGTCAAGGGCTGAAGGGTCATCTTCCTCACCCCATTCCCCAGCACTCACTCCTGGAAGAAAGGGCCTTATGGGTTGAGAACTGTGTTCACTTTCTGGTTTGGTGTCATTTCACCTACACCGAGCTCCAGCCAGATAGAGCTAAGAATAAAGAAGTAGGCACCGGCTGGAGGCTGAACAGGCCTCATCACTCCGCAGGGATTTCTTCCGGGCAAAGTCTCAACCACTGTTTGTACCTGAATTCCATCCTAAAAATCACTACCTTTGGGGTTGTTTTCTGTTAGCTGTGTGGTTAATCTGTCTCGGATTCTTTCCGGAAAACTATTTTTGTGTTAGGGAATCGGTATTATTCTTTCACACATTTCCTCAGATTGTTAGTGATTCACCCTGAGACATGATATCCTTAAGATTCCCCCCATTTAAGCATTATAACTCTGTCTGCAAGGATTTTTCCCTTCTATTATTTGTATTTAATAATAAAGTGAATTTTTCCCTAAGCCAGTCATAGACCAGCTTACATAACTTGTGTTGATGTTTATTCTGGCAGCAAAAAGTCATTTGTATCTGTGGACTTGCTGTTTAAGCATTTATTAGTAAAATTCTACTCAAAATGGGAAACTAGAGACCCTGGATATAAATGAGAGAGAGAGAAAAAAAAAACCCCTCAAAGTTTAGTTTTCTGCAGAATAGAGACACTATGCCAAATGGCACACTAAAAGATACCAGGAATGAAAATCAGACTTGGAAAACAGAATTGTCTGAGTATCCGCCAGCCCTAGAGCTGCCTCGTGGTGTTTGTGTGCAGTTAGCGGAAAATGAGTTGCCTCATTAAACTTCTAGTCTAGGGACTCTATCGGGGACCAGTGTGGCAACATAGCTGTAGGGACAGGAGGGGAACTTGGGGCCTGTCCAGTCGGACACTCAGAGCAACACAGGCTTCCATCATGGCACCCCAGCCGTCGGCAGTTGGAGGGTCAGGGGAACTGGAGGGCAGGACAGGACAGCGTTCACACAAAGGCTGACTGACGGCAAGTGAACCGCAGGCTATACACACAAGGGGGTTGTTGTGGAGCCTTCTGCAGAGCGTCTGAAAGAGCTGGCGTCCACGCTTCACATTTGCCCTTCCCTACATGAAGGAGCACACATATCCAAGAGGTCAGCTGAGCAGGAGCAGGGCGGTTCTGGCCTGCCGACTCAGCAGATACCTTGGCGTTGTCTGTCAGTCTCCCTGAATCAGTGATGTGAAAAGTCACCTCTGTTTCTCAAGAAGAAACCAAGAGCAAGGGCTTTTGCTTCTGGCAGAATTCAAAGGCTTAGATGGAAAGATGTGATAGCTATAAGTCGTGCCTATGGGCATTTTGTAGTTTGCAATTGAGTCTGATGCGCAGCCTCTCAGGGGCTGGGAAGATGAGTTAGAGGGTAAGAGCACTTGTTGCTCTTGCAGGGCCCAGGTTCAATTCCCAGCACACAACTGCCTGTCACCCCACTTCCAGAGGAACCAACGGGTACCTGGCGCACGTGTATGAACGTGTGAAGCATTTACACATACAAAGTCAAGCAGGTAAATCCAAGTTTAAAAGGTGCCGCCACTCCTTTGCGATTTGCCTTGCTTAGAGAAGCTGCGAAGGGCCAGGTCTTATCTGTCTTTGCACCGCCATGGCCTCACACTCAGCAGAACACTCAGATGTGGGATTAGTGTTTGTTATAATTAATTTTCTCCCCAAAGGATTTCAAGTTATCCTTAATGATCCACTCAGTCTCTGGTCTCTAGCTTCTCATGTACAAGCAAGATGTTCGGACAGGACCGGTCTGTGCTGGCTGCATAGCAGAACAATCCTGGGGCTTTGGTGTGGGCCTATGCCCAGGTTCCTTCCTTGTCTACAGAGCAAGATCTTTAGCTGTGGGTCCAACCAGGTTAAGTCAGAAGTTCCACACTCTGCTGAGCTCTGATGTCCCTTCCACCTTTACGGTTCTACAGAAAACCAGAAAGGTTTCCTCCTGCTTTTTTGCCTGTTTATCATTAACTCTTTGCAGGCAGCTAAATACAGGGCATTTCAATGAGGTAAAAATTCAGGCCTCTGTTTGTGAGGAGTAAAGACCTGGCATCTTTAAAATGATCACACTAAAAGGAGAAAAGTAAGGGAGAAAAGAAAAATGCACGTCGGTTGCCGAAGCTATCTTCACACCCTTCCCAGAAGGAAGCTGACTCGGCTGCTGCCACTGCTCACGTGCATGGAATGTGTTGGCAGTGATGGATCCTCATCGTCTCGTCCTCTGCGGCTTCTCCCAAGTATTCTTCATGTGGCGTGCTTCTTCTGATGCTCAAGGGTCCTTGCAGGAGGAGAGGATGGAGGGAAGGACTTAGAGCGGCAGGAGAGAGCAGGCTGATCTGTCTGGGACAGGGTCGGACAATCACTGGTGAGCAAGCAAACTGTAAGGCCCCTGAATACCACACAGAAGGATTCTGGAGGACAGATTCACTCTCACAACACAGCTCTGAAGTCACATACATTTAACGAAAAGTGGACTTAGCAGGTTGCATTTATAGATATTTGGGCGCGTGTGCACACACACGTAAAAACAATAATCAGAAAAAGAAGGCTATCAGCTTTAGGGGGAACATGGGAGGGGCTGGAGGGAAGAAAGGGAGGGGAAATTATGTACTTCTCTTTCAATTAAACACGTTTTAAAAACGATCTGAAATGAAAGACTAATGTAGTTTTCTTAATATATTGTGATTTGTAGCAGAACAGTATGGTATTAGAGATAATTCAATAAAAACTGACTGGAACTTGGGCATTCCTGGCATGGAGGTATCTCATCCCTCTGTACAAAACCATCAGGTTTGTTTCCAGATTCTGGCTATTACGAATAAAGATGCTACAAACATGGCTGCACAAATGTCCTTGTTGTGTACATGAGCATATTTTGGATATATGCCTAGGAGTGGTATAGCTAGATCTTGAGGTAGCACTATTCCTAATTGTCTGAGAAAGCGCTAGATTGATTTCCAAAGTGGTTGTCCAAGTTTACATTTCCACCAGCAATGGAGGAGGGTTCCCCTTTCTCCACATCCTCTCTAGCATGTGTTGTCAATTGAGTTTTTTATCTTAGCCATTCTGATGGGTGTAAGGTGAAATCTCAGGGTCGTTTTTATTTGCATTTCCCCGATGACTAAGGAGTTAACCATTTCTTTAAGTGTTTCTCTGCCATTTGGTATTCTTCTATTGAGAATTCTGTTTAGCGCTGTACCCGTTTTTAGTTGGATTAACTGATTTGTTGCTGTTTAACTTCTTGAGTTCTCCTTTTTAAAGCTGAGCCCTCAGCCTGGGACCAAAACAGCCTTAAAGAAGGAGGCTGCCATGCTGAGCAACCTGCCTGAGTCTGCAGCCCACTTCTCACTCTCTCCTTGGAAGGTGTGAATAGGCTGTCTGGAGAACTGAAGGGATGACAGCAGATTGCTTTTCTGCGTATATCTTTTCTTGGGATGTTCTCAGAATAGCTGTCTTTTCAAGGACATATTGGCTTGTTTACCTCCATTAAATAGAAATGTCCACGTTGGACCTTAGCTTCAATTTAAGTTAACCCAGTCACATGCATGGGCATTCCACATTTTCTGTCTTACACACAGCTAGTTTCACCTGCTAACACAAGGGCAGGCAAATATTACTTATGACACAATTACATGGAACTCACATTGAAGGGGCTCTGAGTGGTTCATTTTCTGCATCTGTTTGTCATCTATCTATTACAATCTATCTACCATCTATCTATCTATCTATCTATCTATCTATCTATCTATCTATCTATCTACTTACCTATCTATCTATCTCTCCATCTATCTATTTATCTATCTATCCATCTATCTATCTACTACCTATCTTTCTATCATCTAGTTAGCTATCCTCTACATCTGTCATCTAAAATCTATCCATTAGTAATTCATCTATTCATCCATTATATGTCAATTTTATCTACACTCATTGTCTTGAAATTGTCTTATTATTAATGATTTCATGTCTTTAGTAAAGATTTTATTTTTTTTAAACATAGATTTATTTATTTATTTATCTATTTATTTATTTATTTATTTATTTATTTATTTATTTATTTAGACATTATTCTGCCTGCATGTGTGCCTGCACATCAGAAGAGGGCACCAGATCTTATCATAGATGGTTGTGAGCCACCATGTGGTAGCTGGGAATTGAACTTGGAACCTTTGAAAGAACAGCCAGTGCTCTTAACGTCTGAGCCATCTTTCCAGCCCCCAAGATTTTATTTCTAAGAATTAAATTTTCTAGACCTGGAGAGACAACATGATATGACATTAAAAATACAGAGTAGAACATTATGGCACATGCCTATAAGTACAGCATTGGAAGGCTTAAGGACCCAGAAAACACACACATACACACACACACACACACACACACACACACACACACACACTCTCTCTCTCTCTCTTTCTCACACACACACACACACACACACACTCACACACACATACACTCTCACACACACACACTCACACACATATACTCACACACACACACACACACTCACACACACACACTCACACACTCTCACACACTCACACACACAATCAGCAGTATTTCCCTGAGTGTAAAGATGAGCTGCATCACAGTCTCCTGGAAGGACGACGGAAGCACAGGTGTCCACACTGCAGACCTCAGAAGTCAAGTGCTGAGGAAATGGGGTTGTGTGGGGCAGGACTTCAGAACCATCTTTTCTAACAAGCAGCTTGGGTAATGGGTAATTCAGCCTCTGACCTTGAACTTCTAGGTGGTTGCTGAGTTCTCTGAAGCCTGTTTCCAATGAAAACACAGGACCAAATGTAACTTATGAGCCAAAGACCATTTCACCCTGTGGTGCAGTTTTTAAGGCTAGCCCTTGACGTCAGGGTGACCAGCCTTCGGAGAACCATAGCTAGGTTGGTTTGGAAGGTGGTACTGTTATGGAGCTTGGCACTGTTGCAAGGTCAAAGGGTTCTATGAATCTTCAGCGTGAGTAAGAACTAGACCAGGCTGCCTTTGACTTTGTATACCGGTGGTTTGTCTGTCCCGTGGCATCCGTCGCCTAGTGGTTGGCCATAGAGACTGCTCCTAACTGAATGGGCCTTTTGGGTTTGCGGCTTCAATTGTGTTTTCTTATACAGTTTAAGTCTAATTTCCACTTAAAATAACTTAACAACTGACAGAGAAGAGTGTCACAGGTCTTAAAATAGGATTTGTAAAGAAGTGATGTTATAATTACTCCCAAGGAATTCTCATTTCAAGGAAGCTAAAAGGCTGTTCATTTGGGCAGTGTAAGATGATATATGTCTTATTCTCCTACTTTTTTTTTTTTAACAGAACAACCACTAAAATAAGATACACTGAAGAGTATTTATATATGAAGGAATATAAATACAGTATGTAGAGGGACACCCGAATGATTGATGACCCTCTGTGGTGGTGCCACCCGTAGTCAGGCGGCATGGACTGTATTTTAAAAAGCAGGCTGAGCACAGGCCAGTAAGCAGCATTCCTCCACAGTCTTTGCTCCAGGCTTCTGCCTTGAATGCCTGCTTTGGCTTCCCTCAGTTATGGAGTATATCCTGTGAGCTGAAGCAAACCCTTTCCTCCTCAAGTGGCTTTGGGGCATGGGACTCATCACAGCAACAGAAAGCAAGCTAGAACCACGGGAAAGCAGATTTAAAATGCTATATCTTTCCACGTAGGGAAGCTGTGGCTCCCAAGAATTCATCTGCTTCAAATATGTGTTACCAGCTACCCTTCAAAGACTCAAGGGATTGCTGCCATTAACCAGGATTTCCAGGAAATCAAGATTTGATTTAAATTGAGAGATGTAAGATTTTATGAACCCAAAGATTTAGAAGTCATTATAATAAATGCTGACTAATCCCCTAGAGAAATCAGCCTAGGATTAGATTATGTTCCTAGGATAAATCAGAAATGCTCAAGAAAATTGGAGAAAATACCAAATATGTATTAAAATCTTTGTTTCACCTAGAGCATAGAAATAATACTATATTTATGTTGGTATTTTTTTTTATTGCTTTGAGTCTCATTTGCAAATTTTACTGCTTGATTTAAATATATAACACATGAAACAAGCACACTGGATAATTCTTTGCTTTTCAAGAAGGAACTAAGGCTTACATACAAAGTTACATAACTGTAGAGGGACACAGCACATGCATGTGCACACACAAACACACAAGAAACAAATATTTTTAAAAATCACATGTGTGTATACACACACACAAGAAATAGATGTTTTTAAAAAGAAAAATGTCGAGAATTCCAAGAAACTTTTGCTTATGTTAAGTTCTATGAATTTTTATCATGATAGAAATGAAGACAGATACGAAAATAGCTTCTTGAAAATTCACCTATATATATATATATTCAATGATATATGATATATAATATATAACATAATAATATAATGTATGATGTATAATATATAATATATAATACATAACACATAACATAAAACATATACAACACATAACATAAAACATATATAACATATAACATACAATATACAATGTATAATATAATATAATATAATATAATATAATATAATATAATATAATATAATTAATATAATATAATATAAATATATACTATATAAATCAACTATATATATAGTCATTATTACTAAGAAAGGGAAGTTAAGAAGGGTAAGTGAGTATGAGTTTATGAAAACTGTTCTGGCCTCAGACAGATGAACACTGCAATGAGAACCAGGCTGTGGGTCCAGCCTTGCCTCCATCACTCACTAACCCACCAGATTGCTTAAGGACCTAAATTTCTCATCTTAAAACTGTAAACTCTGTGTAGTGGGCTGGGGTTAGAGCAGTTAGAAGATACACAGTTAGAAGCCTGCACAGAGCCCCAAGCAGAGGGCCCCTAGCGCTGCAAGGACCAAAGAAAGATGTCCATTAACATCTGTGCTGTGTGGTCAGTACTCAGTGAAATGACACAGACAGTGCAGCATAGGTCCAGGGGCTTTTTCACATTTATTTCTACAGGATCTCATGTACTCCAGGCTGATCCAGACTCACTATTGAACCCAGGGATAGACTTGGGGTTCTGATGCTCCCGCCCCCATATCCAGAGTGCTGAGATTATGCAAAACCCATGCTCTATGATAGCACTGAGTTGAGGGCTCATGCGTGCCAGGTAAGCACGCTACCAGCTGAGTCACATCCCTACAGGGCTTAAGATGAGCCATGTGCTGACGGGGAACCCGGTTCACCGTTGTCATTAGGTTGGGGAACAACAACAACAATAATGGTATTTCAGCATTCCAAAGCTACCTACCAAACCTCTTCTCTCATCACAATGGTTTCTTCCCACTTCTAAGTAAATCATATTTAAAAAAATGCCAGTTTCTAAAATGAATGCAACTGAGAAAGAAAAAAAGAAATAACAATAGCTATTTAATGCTTCATAATGTTTGAACATTTTGATAAAGAGAAACTGCGGGTCAGACACAGCGATGTTCACCTGTGATTTCAGTACTGGTCAGTAGGCGGCCAGCCTTGGCTACATAGCAAGAAATATTTCAGAAAAAAAAAACTATTAAAAGGAAAGTAAAATGAGGTTGGCAAGAGGACTTATCTGCTGAAGCGTTGGCCCTACAAGCAGCAGGATCTGAGTTCTGCTCCCCAGAATCCATGCTGGGCATGGAGCTATCTAGCTTAATCCCAGCTGTGACAAGACGGTAGATGGACATAGGAGGGTCCAGGGTCTGCTAGCTTGGCATAGGTGTCAAAGTCCCATGTCGATAAGATGGAAGGTGCCTGAGCACTCACTGGAAGCTGTTTGTTCTGCGACTTCCACACATTCACACTGAGCAGACGCTTACCCACAAACACATACACACCTAACACCCGGGCAGAACAACTGAGACACATTGTATTCACATGGTTTAGTTTTAAATTTAAGAGTCTATTTTCAAACAATGATGTTTTGGACCTGGAAAGGTGACTCAGTGAACAGTGCCTGAGGAATGGCATGCAAACTTGATCTTTGGCATATATGTGTGTGTGTGTATGTGTGACACACACACACACACACACACACACACACACACACACACACACTCTCTCTCTCTCTCTCTCGTACGTGCACACACACACAATGGAATAGTAGTGATCTAAGCTGAGGGGAGGGAAGAAGGAAGCACAGAGTGGCTGCTCAGTGAGCATGACCCAGGGTCCATTTTGTCGCGTCTTCCCCACAGTTGACAACACAGCCCTGCACCCTGGAAATCCAAGGAGAAGCTGACCTCCCGGGCCCTTCCTATAACTAAAGACAGTTAAGAGTGTGTCCTGTGCTTTCTCTGAACATTTCCACACAGCTGCATAGTTGCTCGGAAGCAAAAGGCGAGCTGGCGAGAGCCGAGGGCCCATCAAAGCTGTTATCTCAGAGAAGGGATGAGGCAGAAGTGACAGAAGATGGAGTACTTCCCGCTGCGTTTAGGCGCTGTGGCCACTTGAGACACCATCTAATAAACAGCTCACCAAGCTGCGAATCACTGAGGTGAGGTCAGGATGTCGTATGCATCTTCAACACAAATGGGGAAATTCACTCCCAGATGACTTGTTTTTAGAGAAATAGGCAAGAATCAGGAAACAGCAGATTGGAAGCCAACAAAGAAGAGGAATCAAAAACCACTTTGGGTGAAGAGCCTGAGGCCGACCTTGCCAGGGCTCCAGATGCTTCCTCTTCCTTTACCTCATCTCTTCCATTTTATCTGCACTGCATTCACGCCAGCTTCTTCTTCTCAACCAATGTCCCGCTGGTGTCTTTAGATGAGCCAGAGGACGGATGTGTTGACAGCAGCCATCGCCACATCCAAGTAGAGTCTACTCACCCACAAGTGAGAGACAGGAGCTTATCTGTCCGCACCTCACTTAGCAGTACTTCCAGGCCACCTCCAGAAGGTGCTTGCATGTCCGTGACAATGACCTTTCTCAAGCCATGGGGTGCAAAAATAATTTTCCCAGAGTTTAGAAGATTTTTATGCTGGCACCAACCAAATGTTTTGTGGAAACCAGGTTGTCATGCCTGTGATGAGCGGAAGTCAGTTTCTTCTGCATTGCAAAGGAGCAAAATGTTGTTGCTGCCCCAAGGCCAGCTCTGATTGTTATTTTTATTACATGTCAAATAACAGGTTTTCTGGTGTGAAGATTTATCTCCGACCTTAGCATGGTAGTATTCACAGAGCCGGAGCCACCATGATGGGTTTATAGTGACCATGACCCTCTGATTAATTTGCTTTAAATGAAAAAAAAAAAAAAACATTCAGGAAAACCAAACATTAGTCCCCAGATCTTACCTCTTCACTAAAACTGCAAGGGCAGATGTGACAATGAAGAAATTATTTTTTCACTATGGAAGTTACAAGCAGGCTTTTTCATTTGTCATGCAAAGGGTTTGAATAATAGATCACACATAAATCCAGTTGCACTTCTTTCTCTCAAACTCAAGAATTGAATGCATGTGAACATATGTATGGATGCGCAGGTGTGTGATTACATGTGTGGAAGTGAGGGGGAGAGCTTGCTGTCAGTCTTTCCTCCCTGTCTTGTTTGAAGCAGGGTCTCTCGTTCGCTGATGCATATGCCAGGTTGGCGGGATGAGCTCCTGGGGACTCTCCTGTCTCTGCATGTAGTATTAGTGCTAAGATTGAAGACACTCATACACTCGGTTCTGAGGATTTTAACTCAGATCCTCATGTTTGTGCTACAAGTGCTTTTATCCACTGAGTCATCCCCCCCAGGTTCTCTTTCTGTTACTTACATTTTAAAACACTTTCCAATGGGGACAGCGAAGGTTCCCATCACTTCTCTGCTCACGAATGGTAATGGTTTCTCTCTTGGAACCTGGGAAGCCGGGAGACCTCAATGTGTTGGCGGCTTCTGTGTCTGACTGCTAGAGCACCCATGATGGAACATGACAGACTGGCTGATGGGAACAGTGGAAATCTGTGTTCTCCCAACTCTGAAAGTCCAACGTCAAGGTGATGGAAGGGTTGTTTTCTGGTGGGACCTCTCCTTTGGCTTGTGGCCCATGATCTCTCTGTGGCCTATACTGTCGTTCTTCCATGTGTATACACTATTAGTGCCTTATCCTCGTCTGTGTCACTAATCTTGCTGAATCACACCTACCCTTCTGAACCCTTTTAATGTCAGCCCCCATCTTAGGGAATCTTTCTCTCCATATACCATGTGAATTTGGGGAAGGCCATAATTTAGTCTCCAGCAAGGTGTCTAATGGCAGCTTATCTCAATGAAAAAAGAAACCCTTGCCTGAAGAGCTCTGACGTGATAGAGGAAAAGGGGCAGAAAACCTCCTGCTACCTGTTGTTGAGACCAGCCAGTCACTGAGAAGTTAACGCATGGCACAGAGAGGAGTTCAAAGACAGCTGTCAGAAGTTCCTTCTGTCGGTAACACAGTAGAGCCCTCCAAAGTCTGTGTGACTGTAGAAACTGGGCTGGGATGGGAGGAAAAGCCAGCAGAAGACACGTGATCACCACAGGGGCTGAAAGCAGCCCGAGCCTCTTCTGTGAGACCTGGTGATCTCGGGGCTCAGAGACCAAATCCAGCTATTTTCAGCCACTGGAGCATAACGTAGAAATATTTTTGGATCTTATTATTTCCATTTGTTTACCTGCACAAAATCATTCTTATGCCAAAGTCTGTGTGTGTGTGTGTGTGTGTGTGTGTGTGTGTGTGTGTGTATCTACAGGTACACCATGCCACACTTGTGCACTTGGGGTGGTCAGAGGACAGCTTGTGGGGGTGGCTTCTCTCCCTCACCACAGAAGACCAGGAGATTGGGTTGTCAGACATGGATTTGGACACTTCACTGCCGATCCATCTCGACAGCTCCAGTGCTCTCTTTTAAATAAAAGTAGGTCATTTCATAATTTTGGGTAAGTTTGTACTACTGGAGAAGTTTGTTCTTTCTTCTAAGCACTGCAGGCTCATACTGTTTTAAGCATCATAGAAGCAAAGCTTTAAAACTCTCAAAATAGCCCAGATGTAGGCACAGTGGTAATGTACCCCCATAAGAATGAAACCACTAGTAGCTTGCCAGGGGTCCACATCTGGAAAGGCCAGTGATTTCAAAATCTCCATTAGGGCTAGCACTCTGAGGGGGAAGGTTTTACCTGAGTAGCTTCTGAGGCCATTTGTCTCCAAGGATTTTTTCCTTCTTCCCTAGAGTTTCTTTGAACATTTCTGTCAAGGCGCCCGGAACCGACCCTTTGCTGAAAGGAAGTTGCGCTGATGTTGTCCCCAGAGAGAACAGGTCCCAGAGCCGCTGACTCTGGCCACCACTGTTAGTGGGTAAGGATGTCTACTCAGTGCTTTTCTTCAGGGAAAGAGGGCAGGCAGTATGAGCAGAAAGTTATTTAGCAAAGTAAAGCAAGGGCTAACATGTTCCAGAGGCTAGCCCATGAAGTCAGGGATAGCCCTCTGTTGGGCTCTTCACTGTGCTTTGAGAACTCGTTTCTGTGGATAGTTAGGAATTGGTTGACGCTAATATGTAAAGTAACCTCTTTCCATTTCCACATCCTGGTAGACCAGATCTCCCTCTCAGGGTATTTCTTCCCAGAGCCTCTTGGAAAGCAGAAAGAGTGGTTAGGACCACAGTGTGCGTGGTCTTCCACCTGTGCTGTGGAAATGAAGGAAGCCACGGAAGCCACCTCTTGTGGTCTGTACATTGACGGTGCCGTTGGGCTGCCAGTCAACCTGTATATCCCCATGCCTTGTCACTCCAGAGTCCTTTCTTCATTTAATCCAGTTCCTCCAAGATCTGCGTGTTTGCTAAAAGGGGGTCACACGCCCCATTCAGCTTGCCGAATATAATCAGGGGAAGCCATAGGATTTTAAAGGACTTTATCAAATCTGTACTTAGACGCTATCATCTGAACATTATTACCCGTATTTATTTAATATGTGTGAATTCCTCGCATGCATTTGTCTGTGAACCACATGCCTTCCTGGGGTGCTATGAACCAAACCTGCGCTGTCTGTAAGGGGTAGCAAGTGCAAGAGTTTTAAGACACTTTAAGCTGCTGAGACATTTTCCCAGTCAATCTCCCATTGTTTTTGACACAAGACCTCACTAACTATCCCAGACTGTCTGCAAATTTATTTTATACTCCAGACTGGCTTCAAACTCATTGTATAGACTAGACTGGCCTTGAACTCACAACGCTCCCACCTTGTCTTCCAAAGTGTTGAGATTACAGGCATGAGCCACCATGCCCAGGTAGCTCCCTTTACTTACTTACATAAATCCTTTACTTAGGATTTTTGCATGAACTACACGCTTTCTCGTTCCCTAGACTCTGAAGTCTAGGTCAGTGTCTTAAATTGTCTGGGTTTACACCTCCACCTTAGAGCAAGAATATAGAGGTAACTTGGTCGTGCAGATCGTAGGCTTTTCAAGAGAATAGGCTGCCTCTGTATCTCCCGTGCATTCCCCTGATGCTCCATGCTTAGCACTGGGCAGGTGTTCAGTGAGCACCCTTGGCTGTGAATTTCAGCGCGAATATGTCGGGGCTTTAGTTGTCCTCATTGATGTGAGATGGAAGTCTCTTCTGCCAAAAAGTCTGGTGACGTAAAAGTCCTGCAATTAGACCTTCACATTCCACCAGGCACTTTGTGTCCCCACTCTCGGTGTGTCCCCACAATGTGTGCCAGTTGCCAGTCTCACAGGGGCCTGAACTGATGAGGATGTCAATTTCACTCTATTTTTATTCCAGCAGAGGAATATCCAGCATCATTGAAGCCAGTCTCAGAGAGCTGCCATTTTGTAATGCATGAAAGAGATCCGTCCTCCTCCTCCTTATTTTGTAAGCAGTGTGGAAGTTAAATACTAAAATTAAAAAGTCTGTGAAGTCAAGCAAATGCAGTGTGTGCAGTCAGAAAGGGGGACGTAACATCCTGTCACTCACAGAAGCTTTTGATGTCAGGAATTACTGTGCACAAAATGTTCTATCCCCCTGCTTCATCTTTACAAAGTGGCAAAGCTGATATATTACATTAATTTCCCATTTTAAAGATGAGAGAGTTATGTTCACAGAAGGAATATAGCTTGTCCAGTGTCCTAAAGATGATGTTGAGTGAAGCCTACAGAGGCTATTCACTGGGGCTAAACTTGTGCCCAGTAGACCAAACTAAAATGGAGTCGTTTGTGCTGAAGGAGGAAGAGGAAAGATATTAAGATGAGTGAATAAAGGTGGAAGGGAGCAAATCCTCAGACTGGCCAGGCTCACCTTAGCATAGAAAAGTGACTTTCAGTGACCTGTGAGGGTCCTCCAGCCTGTGTGTGCCGGCCATCTTCCTTGCCATCTCAGGGCTGCTCTGTGTGTGCAGCTGGCATTGATGTGCTTCTGGGGCGTGTCCCCACCTCACTGAGTATAGTCTGTGCTATCTAGATGAAACCTGAATAGTCTTCCAGAAGATGCAGATTGTTTGTGTCTGCCATTTCTCTCTATCACTCTGGCAGCTACACACAGTTTATAATTTCCCCAAGAGCTTTCACCTTCCATTGCTGTTTCTTTTTTTGTAAGGTTTATTGTATTTAATCTATCTCTCTGTCTGTCTGTCTCTCTCTGTGTGCCCACGAACAAGCAGAAGCCAGAAGGCAGCATCGGATGTTTGGAGCTTGGGTTATAGGCATTTATTTGCGGGACAGCCAGCTTGTCACATGAGTGCTGGAATCTGAACTTGGGTCCACTTATAACCACTGCACCATCTGTGTGTGTTGCCCCTGACTCCCGTTGCTATTTCTTTGTCAAAGAGAAAAGGCAGACAAGAATTGGAGCTAGTGGCAATCACAGGGACAGGAAAGGCTTCCCGTATGCTCTTGTTTTAGTGCATGCTGTGCTGGTTAGATTTTTGTCAGCTTGGCACAGGTGAAGTCATCTGTGAAGAGGGAGCCTCAATTGAGGAATCGGATCCATCAGATTGGACTGTAGGCAAGTCTGTGGGACTTTTTCTTGATTAATGTAGGATGGCCCACTGAGGTGGTGCCACTCCTAGGCATGTCATTTTGGGATGTATGAAAAAGCAAACTAAGCAAGCTATGGAAAACAAACCAGTAAGCAGCATTCCTCCATGGCTTCTGCTTCGGTTCCTGCTTTCAGGTTCCTGCCTTGAGTTCCTGCTCTGGCTTCTGTTTGTAGTAATGGACTATAAAGTGTAAGCTGAAATAAATCCTACATTGTTTTTAGTCACGATGTTTCATCGCAGCAGCAAGCCAGGACACATGCTAACAACAAACTTGGCAATTTAGGAAGAATGGCTTGGTCTCGTGGAGGCAAACCTGACCTCACTCACCCCACACCAGTGCTTTAAAGCCACTCAATAGTGTGTAGAACACCAATGCTGTATAGAACACCGCAGTCAATGCCAGATCCTTCTCCCTTTGAGATTCTTGGGACTACAGTGGACTGTGTTTAGATGTTCAACTCCATAGCTTTCTATAAATCTTGCAGCCAAGAACATTCCACTTCCCCTCTCTTCCCAACTCTAAACTTTGCAGTCCTGAGCCAGGAACCTTCAATGGCTGCCCAGCATCCAGAGCTATTAAAGACCTGGGATCAGAGGAATTCCAGCAACCGAGTGAGGCCCTATTGAGTAAGAAAGAGACAGTTAAAAAAAACGTCCCAAGACAGCCTCCAGATGGACAGGAACAGGTGAGGGACCAACAGAATTATGACTGAGGAGAGCAGCCCGGGAGATACCTGGTAACTTGAACACTCCTATGTCCACTCAAAAACACACTTCACAAATAGAAGCTCTGACCAGAAAGAGTCAAGTTAATAATTTAAAAGACTGAGTGGAGGGGGGGGAATGTTAACATAGCAAGGAAAACAAAGAACCAAAGAGAAGAAGGAAAACAAAAGAGAGGAAGGGAAATAGTGACTGGATTGGAGATGATGCTGACAGGCATGACAATGAGGGGCACAAGAAGGATCTAGTGGAGAGGATGGAGAAGAGATAACAGACCAGAGAAGGGGAGAGCATTTTCCTGCGCCAAGCTCACTAAAGAAAACTAAGAAGAGGTCGAAGATAGTGGGCAGCTCCTCTGGCCCCTACAGTCAGGCCCCGTCTGACAGCAATGATGGGAACAGCTGCCCCAAGTGACAACTGTTAAGAATCTGGAGGCTCCTCACTTGCTAGCACGGCCTCAGAGCCCTAACATTTCTTCTCCATCTTGCTTTTGCAAGTCTGTGGCCCAAGTGAGGAAAATCATGTCAAAGCTAGGCTTTTATCGTTAGTTCAAATTTGAAAACGACTCGAAGGGGAAAGTTCCAAAGGGGTGGTATGTCTGCTCTGTGCCAGGAAAGAAAGGACCTCAAGTCAGGAAAGTTTGTCACGAGCTCCTTAAATGACAGCAGTTGTCTTCTAGAAGATTGATTAAAGGAGAAACACCAGCAAGTGTGAAGGGCAGAGTGACCCAGCTCGGGTGACAGAGGCTGAGCCAACAGTCGGCAGCTCTAGGCAATGGCACCCAGGTGGCTAGACAGGCCAGCCCTGGCAAGGTGTCCCTTGCCACACCCCATAACTTGCTCAACTCTAGAGTCATGCTCCATAAGGAAGAGCCTTGGGCTTCCTGTAAAGTGGACCAGAGAGAGAGAGAGAGAGAGAAAGAGAGACAGAGGGAGAGGGAGGGAGAGAGAGAGAGCTGAGAACCAAACACAGAACTGAAGAGCACAAAGCCGGGAACCAAGCAATGGATGAAGAGACACACAGCTGAGAGGCCTCTTCATTAGTGTTGATTTAGGACCTGGAGTGAAAGCTGAGCCACACAGAGAGCAGCAGTTGGAGCCTGACTAGGCAGGATTGAGGAGCTGTGAAGCATGTCCGCTCAGCATCTCTCAGGCAGTTTTGTGACTTCTGTAGGAGAAAGAAGTGGCGAAAGAAGACAGAGGAGGAAAGTGAGGAGGCAGGAGCCAAGAGTGGAGAAGTGGGAGGAATAGGAAGAAGAGTGGGGAGGTGAGAGGAGGTGAGAGAAGAAGGGAGGAGGCAGAATGGTGAAGAGGAAGGAGGCTTCGCCAGGCTGGACTCCTTTGATCTGTCTGAGCCTTCCATCTGATGTGAGTTGATGTTTTTCTCTCCTCCACAATAAAAGTCATCTAACACATGTGCATCCAACCATCCCTTCCAACTCAGTCCATGTATTTCACCTTCCCAACCCTAGACATTCACATTCCAGTTCTTCATTGTCCATTTCTGAGGACAAGCTGCCCATCTTCCCTGGGGCTTCCTCCTCAGGCATGGCACTGTTTGGGGATGTCATTTTCTTGCTATTTGTCACATAAACACTAAACTTGAATGTACAATGTTTAAGGTTTTGCCCCTACTTCTGGTCAATGAGACATCCCTCTTCCTACTCCGTTAGTTGGTTGTTTCAGTTATTTATTTAATGGGGAAAAGAGGTGGTATGGTCCCTTCTCATTGACAAATGGAAGCCCTGATGTCCAGTAACTCAGAATGTGCCACTTTTTGTAGATTGGGTCTTTAGAAGGTAATTAAGCTTAGATGAAACCAAAAGGGTGGTGTTTAATCCGAGTTGACTGAAGCCATTATAAGAAAATTCAGTTTCGGCATAGAAACACCTAGAAAGAGACCCTGTGGAAAGATAAGAGAGTAGCCTCAGGGAAACGGATCCAGCAATCGCTCGGTCACTTATTAAACTTCGGCTGTAAACCCCTTGGAAAATTTGATTCCATAAACATGTTTATAGAATATGTACCTACTAGAGGATATGTACCTACTAGAGGACATATATCTATAGAGGACATGTATCGAGTTGGGTAAACATGAACGCTGGTTCTACGGACAGATCCCCCGTGTCAGGTGTCCCCTTGCCTTGGATTCTCTTGCCTTCTCACTATACTCAGACTTCACAGCTGATGCACACAGGGCAGTGTATCAGATCAGGGCTCCCTCAGTGGGAGAGGAGCACACATGTTGTGGGCCTCAAGGAGAGTCCACAAACAGCACTGGGAGGGCCAACAGTGGAGGAAGATTTAATGGACGAACAGAAGAGGTAGGATTGGGAGGAGAGAAGTCCATCTGGGTAGTGACGTGCTAGAACTTAAAATTTGAGCATAAAAGAATGAAAGACATTATTTCCTGGCAACTAAGACCTTCTGCTTTGGTTACTAAGTCTGTGAGTTCTGTATCCTCAGCCTTTTCTCTTTCCGTGGTTATACCAGTCCTGAAACTTGGTACATCATTCATTCACTCATTAATTCACTCTATATATTGTGGTTGAACCATTCTCATACACTGGATTTCGGAGTGGTGTCTGACTAATATGAATCCTCTCCAAGCTTCCATGACTTTCCCTTCCATGACTCATCCACAGCAAACTCAACATTATCTCTCCACAGCAAGGCTGAATTTTCCGTGATGTGGGCAGTGGTGGCCAAGGAAGGAGGTGAGCGATGTGTCCACCCAGAGTCCTGCTGACTTGATGGGAGCTTTTCCTGTCTGACCTGCCCTTAAAAGAATTGCCTGCAGAGGCACATGCTGGGGCGGGGCGGGGGGGGGGAGGACGATGGGAAAGAATGTGTGGACCTGTAGGGGAAATCCAGGGGTTTAGGGTCAAGTGTGGCAATTGCTGAACTTAAGTGGGGATTCTTTGGAATTTTTTTAAGAGTTGTTGTTTACCTCTTAACACAGAGTAAAGACTGAAAGGTTTATAGTTGTAGAGCAGTGAAACATTTCAGTCACCTTGTTTACTAAAGACAAATGTAAATAGCATATAACTGTTCTCACCTCAAACATGTTCACTTAATTTTAAAATTGATAAGAAATAAAGCATCTGAGTGGAACTGGGTGGAATGTCTCTGAGAAGTTTTCAGAGCTGGTCATATTATCTACAAATGGGCACCAGAAGCTGCTATGAAAGTTATTCTTTAATGATGACCGGTGACTCTCCCATTCGTCACCTTCACCAGCCACCAACACCAACACCCAGGGCCTTTTGTGTGAAGTGATGAGGAGTTGGCTCATTTCTAAGACTTAAAAAAAAAAGCAGCAGATGAATAACAAACCCAACCTTTTCCCAAAAGATCTCTGAGTCAAAGGCAGCCTGATAGAGAGCCAACGGGAATGCGTTAGTCCTGAAGGAGACGCAACGAGAGCAAGGAACCAGCGCTCTCCTGAGTCTGGGTCTCAAGGTCTCAGCTGGCTGAAGCCCAGCTCTGTGCCCTTCTCTTCACAAACAGGGTGTAGTCAGCCTTGCTCCAATAGCCCTGCACAGTGGGGAAGGGCTCTAACTGTTTATGTAGGCCAAGAGCTTCAGATTGATGTTTTGTGTCTGTTTGTTCATTTTTGTCCTCATTATGTACTGATCGTTTGGGGATCACCAATATATAAGTAACTGGATGGTCACCTGTGCTCCTTGAACGGAGGAAGAGAAGTGAATGGAAGCTGCATATGCAGGCAAGCACATGTTAAACCAGGACTTGAGAGGAAGGTGAGTTTGAGTTAGTCTAGGCTACATGAAACCCTGTCTCAAAACCAACACAACAACCAACCAACCCAACCAACCAACCAACCCAACCACCAACCCAACCAACCAACCTACCAACCAACCAGGTGACTAGCAGGAGAGAGAGACAGAGAGAGAGAGAGAGAGAGAGAGAGAGAGAGAGAGAGAGAGAGGATTTGGAGTCCCCTACTGAACTGCAAGCTCTTCATTTAGCTAGGCTGGCCAGCCAGTAAGCCGCCTGTTTCCATTCCACAATGCTAGGGTTACAGGCACACGCAGCGATGGCCGGCATTTCACATGCGTGCCAAGAGCTCAAACTCAGGTCATCATGCTCGCAGAGCAAACCGTCTTCCCCACTGAGCCATATTTGAAGGAAATTGTTACATAAATGAGCAGGAAGGGAACTGACTCAACCAATGCATGTCAGCAGACTGTCACAAATGTTTCCTTTCTCTGTGAATTAAGATCTCGCGGGGTGATGGGAGGCCTCCAAGCTTGGAGCCAGGAGGCTTCCTTTCATCACTCCATCCTTGTAGCCTGCTCTCGGGCTTTGGGTCCCTCTTAGCAGAGATAATGTCACAGAGGACTTGTGGAAGGCTGACTCTGTGTGAGGACTTGCCTGTTTTACTTGTAGCAAATCCCGTACTTGGTGTCAGCTTGCATGGAAAGCGTGGACTCTTCTTCTGCTCCTCTGGTCTCCATCCTGCTGCATGGTGGACTCAGTAAAGCTTGCCAGCAGTGCTGCACATTGCATTATTTCACTGGTGTTGCCTTTCTGGAAGACACTGAATACGCAAGGAGAGTTCTCCTGAGGGCAGAGAGGAGTCAGGGCGGTCTTGTTACAGTCCATGTCTGGCTCCGAGCCCGGCACAAAGTTGATACTCAATAAATTTTGCTCAGTGAAGAAGAGCAAATAGCAAATGTCATTTAATAACTCCACCAGTTTTCAAAAAGGTTTCTGTGTTGGATTCTGTCATAGCTGGCATTTAACAAGGCTCTGCACTGCATGTGTGTGAATTCATTTAATGCTCACAGTCGTCCCGTGGTCTTGTTTATAAAATCAAATCTGAAGATTAGAATTTTCTCAGCAGACAGAGAAGTATATTCGCCAGCTTACTCCCACAGTATAGGCCAGCATCAAGCTGCCTGGGGTGGGGTTAAGTTCCTTATGGACTGACCTTTCAGGACTCATCACATTTCACTGTTGCAGCCCAAACACAGAACAGTTCTCGGATAGGCAGGGAGCCCTGGCTTCTCTGGTTCCCTTATGCCTATTTTCTTTCAAAGTTAAAAAAGAAAGTAAAAATAAGTTGCTGCTGTTTGAATTTAAAGTGTCCCCCAAAGGCCTCATCCTCAGCATACTGTTACTGTGGAGGCATGGAACCTTTAAGAGATAGAGCCTAGTGCACAAGTCTTTGTGGGAGCCCTTGAAGGGCTCTTTCTGCCTTTGTTTTCTGGCTGCTGTTAGGGGAGCTGCTTTGTCTATCACACAGGACGCCAGGGTGCAGACTTGCCACAGACCTGTAAACAATGGGACAAACTGACCCCAGACTGGAACCTTCAAAACCGCGAGCTCACAGCATGTGGTGACATACACCTAGGCCCTAGCCCTGGGAAGCTGAGGCAGCAGGATTGCCATACATTCAAGTGCGGCTTGAGTTACAAGTGATTTCCCAAGGCAAGGAATGGCCTTGGAACTTAGGGTGAGACCTTGTCTCAAAAAAATAAGTAAACTAAAGAATAATAAAGCTTAACAAAGCCCCAAACAAAAACTAAAACCAGTAACAGCAATAGAAAACAACAATACCAAAACACTATGCTGGCTGGTTTTGTAAAGCTGACACAGTTAGGTTACTGGAAGAGGGAATCTTAGCTGATTGCCATGGGCCAGTCTGTAACCTGGTGTCTTTATTGATGATTGACGCGGGATGGCCCAGGCCCCTGTGAGTGCTCTCACCCCTAGGCAGCAGTCCCAGGCTAGGTAAGAAAGCAAGCTGAGCAAGCCAAGGAGAATACACTGGCAAGCGGTGCTCTCCGTGCCTGCCGCCTCCGCTCCAGCCTGAGTTCCTGCCCTGACAGACTGTGATGGAGACCTGAAAGCCAAATAAACCCTTTCCTTTCCAAATTGCTTTAGGTTGAGGTGTTTACCAAGCAAAAGAAAGCAAACTATGGCGAAAATCAATACTAAAGACTGGGCTATGGCTGTAATGGACCTGACTGTGTTTGGAGGAGAGTTGTGGAAGTGTTTGGGATTTGGGCTGGAAAAGCTACTGAGCACTCAAAGGCTTGATGGGCTATTCTGTGGGAGCTTGGGAGACGAGAGAGAGTTGAGAGAAACACCTATGTCAGAGGCTTGGCCTGTGAAGTTTCAGAGAGTTTGAGCGTCCCTTAAAGCCTTTACCCAGGCCATTCATGTGATGCTTTGCTTTAAGAACCTATGAGGCTGCAACTTGGCATAATCCACATGGGAAGAGGGAACCTCAGTTCGCTTGGCCTGTGGGCACATCTTTGAGGGCATTACCCTGGTTGCTGACTGGTGTAGAAGGGCCCAGCCCACTGTGGGTGGAGCCATACCTCAGCAGGTGCCCCTGAGCGGCACAGCGACAAGGTGAACCAATAGGTGACCTGGTGAGCAGTCTTCCTCCAAGCCCTCCGCCACAGTTCCTGCCTCCAGGTTCCTGCCTGACTTCCCCCAAAGCAGGACTGTGACCTGGAAGTGTAAAATGAAATGAACCCTTTCCTCCCCAAGTTGCAGTTGACCCTGATGCTTATGAAAGTTAACAGAACACTGAGTAGAACAGGGCTCCATTGCTCGTCCACAGCCTGAGCAGGAGATGTGCTTAGCAGCCAATCCTGGGAGGGAAGAATTATCCAGGATTTCCTTGTCTAAAGTCAACCAACACCGACGTCTTCCTATACTGCTAAGTCTTTTGCCGCCGCTGTATCATCACCCACCTGGCACCAAGCGTTCCCTCAGCTAAGGCAGTCTGGTGACCATGCTGGGGAGGCCAGGTCAGATGCAGCAGGAGGAACAGCTTGGTGGAAGACAGGGTGGGTGCCTTGTCTCTTGGTGTGCAATGGAAGTGGTGGCTGAAGATTTCAGGCGGCGAAACCGCCTTTCAGGATGATCAGCGACTTTAAACAAGTAGTGCTGTGGTGAAGGCAGTTTCTTCCTGCTCTTGAGAACAGCAGGCTGGAGGGGCGGGGCAGCGGCCGCGGTGCCTCCTTCCCAGTCGCCCTCTGCCATCTGCCGGCCACAGCAGGAAGTGCTCCTGAATCGCTTCCGGTAGATCCTGCGGGGAGTTTTGTTCTGTTTTGTGGGTCCTCACCATATGGTCCAGGGTGGCCTCATCTTCTTCCTCATCTGAGGGGTTAAGGAGTGGGCCATCATGCCCAGCTCAGGAGGGAAGTCTTACTACTTATACTTTTTGAACTTGAAATGTGGCTTCTGAGAAAAATTGTGTCATAATTCACCAGAATCCAAAATGTATTTCCCTCAAAACTACAGTTCTGAGGAGATTTAAATATCTGGGGAATCAATTTGTCATTCTTATTCCTTTACTTGAGAGGTAACAACATGCTTAAATCCTGACTCTATAACCTTTTAATTCTATTTCAGCAGCTCTTTATCTGCTATATAAGTGTGTATGCACGTGTACTTTTGGAAAAGAACTCTTAGGAGATGGTTCTTCCGTTCTACCATATGTGACTGAACTTAGGTCGTCAGGGTTGATGGCATGTGGCTTTTCCTGCTGAGGCATGTGATGTTGGCCAGGAAATGTCACCTCTTGGTCTTCTGTCTCCTTATCTGGGGCTACAGACCTTGTAGGAGACCGTAGATCTTGCTTCTCTGGTGCACTCGACTGAGACGGTGGTGTGTTCAGCTTGTGGTGGCTCACACCCCACCTATCTTAGGAAATCCCAGGCACCACACTCTTGGTTTTCCCTAGGAGTTTAGGCAGCCATTCAAATATGGAACACAGGGCATTCTGGGAATTACTTCTGCATATTTGCCTGCTGTTTGTGTCACATAGCTTCGTTTAGTGCTACAGTCAATTAAAGCAGTATCAGCCCGTGTTGTAGAGTCTCTCTTACTGCCCTGTGCTAGAGTGATCCCTGGTCTTTGTGACCGCTTACAGCAGACTCCCTGGGCTGTGAGGGCCCACGCCTACCTGAGAATACACGCCTGACTGTCTGGGCCCCTAACGACCAGGACCGGTCTATGGTGTCACAGTGTCTGAGGCTGTGTTAGTTAGCAGATATTCAATAAGTACTTGTTGGAAGGATTCCTCTCACTGGACTCTCCAGGAATTTTGGATCAGATGAAGCCAACGTGAACAGTGATCTGTAGAGGAGATTTAAACCATTGTTGATTTAAACAACAATGGTAGAATTGAACGTGGGATTCAAGGTTGGGGGTGTTAACGTGCCACCAACACACATGGAGAAGAGGGAAAGAAATGACCCTGAGAACAAGGCTGGCCCTGGTTCCAGATGCAGCCACGAAATGAGGATTCATTGTGGTGATACTCAGACAAGGACCCACCTTTGAAGCTGCTCCCCTGTGCCTCATCCTGCTCCATGGAAATATGGTTTTCTAGCCATCACACTCCTCATTTTTGCTGTCCTGTTTCTGGTAGTCCTATTAGCCCTGAAATGATCAATGTCTTAGATAGAGATGCCAAAATATTTGTTCCCCAAATTAGCTTGCAATTCTTTTTTTTTAAGACTTTCAAATTTAATTAATTTTTATATGTGTGTATGGGTGTTTTGTCTGCATACATGCATCCTGGTACCAACAGAGTCCAGAAGAGGGCATCAGATCCCGTGAGACTGGACTTAGAGATGGTTGTGAGCCCCCATGTTGGTACTGAGAACCCAACCTGGTCCTGTGAAAGAGCAGCCAGCGCTCGTAACCACTGGGCCATCTCTCCGGCCCAGAGCTTATTTTCATTTACGCGTATGTGTATTGTATGTCTATATGTGTGTGCGCACATGTGTGTATGTATGGTGCACAAGGAGGCCCCAGAGGATGTCAGATCTCCAGGGGCTGAGTTACAGGCAACTGTGAGCCACCTGATACAGGCGCTGGGGACTGACCTCTGGGACTGACCTCTGGCCCTCTGCAAGGGCAGCAAGTGCTCTTATTTGTGGATCCGTGTCTCCAGCTCTGTATCTTGAATTCTTGACAGGCCATGAGAACGGCCCTGTTCCCCATTGTTAGGCACCGACTAAGCAACTCATTTCTACTGTTCTCCATTCCTTCTGTAAAGTTTTCCTCTTTCTGTAAAGTTTACCAGTCCTTCTTGACGATGTTCAGCATATATCAATAAAGGCTTATTGATCACATTCGCAGCTCTTTCCTAAGTCCTGGGACCTACAAAACTGTGAGGCGCTTGAGGGCAGGAAGTGCATCTCATCCCACGTACTTTTCCACATTGGGATTTTGTGCATGCCAGCCCAGGCTCCGCCACTGAGCTACAACACATCCTGTCTAATTCATTCTTACGTTCCCTGTATGGTACACAGAACTGGTGGTGGCAGTCTTGGTGACGACAATGACAAAGATGATATTAAGTGTAGTTTATTGATCAGCCACAGTGTGGCAAGTCATTACAAATGCATTCCTTTATTCTTCCTGGCAACCTCGGAGGCAGGTGCCTTTAACGTTACTTGAAGGAGCACACTGTCACATCAGAGGGTCTAAGTCATTGTCTCAGGCCCTGCCTCCGGGAAGTGGTGGAGATGGGAATTAGACTCAGATCTCTCTGACTCCAGGAGCTGAGTTATGGCGATAACATAGTCTGGTCCCGGGGAGGGGCCCAATATCTGCCTGTGCAGCCAAACTGAGAAGATTGAATAGAATTTGGCACGGGGCTTCCCTCCCTGGTTCCCACTCCTAACTGACTTGCAAAGGCGCTATTTGTTACAGAACATTATTTTACCATTAGTTTCCGTGCTCCAAAGTAGACCAGTGGTCCCTTGAGACAGGCAACTTTCACGATCCACACTTCACATGCATTTTTTAGCCCTTGTAATAGTTCTGGTAGGAACATGTAATCACCCTCATCTTTCAGACAGGGAACAAAAGCACAGGGTGAACGAGCTGCCCACCAGTGCAAAGCTCGTGATGGGAGCTGCAACGCTTCTGTCTGCCTCTGACACCCCCACTTCACTCTGGCTTTTCCAGGTCACAGATGACCTGGCCTGGTGCTTCAGAGTTTCTGTCGCCCTTGTTTTCCCTCCCACACCTCTCTTCTTGCTAGCCTCGCAAACATCACAGAAGTCTCATAAAATGACAGTCAAGGCTGGGCGGGCTGGTCTAATCTGGTTCTCCATCTGCTCACTTTTACTCGGACAGCTACAGAACACAGATAGGGGGTGTCAGAGGCAATGGAAGCCAGGGTCTGTCCATGGAGAGAGCCAGACACCACCCTCTCCTGCTTCTGCCTCATCGTCTCTCTTCCCCGTGGCTCACAAAGATGGCTGAGCCAGGCAGAACAGTTTGTTTTCCTAGAAAAAGAAGAGATATCCCTGGGGAGGACTGCAGTGCTGTAGGCTAGGGAGCACTCTGGCTGTTACCTCGCCGCAGCTCCTTTGGGAATGAGCTTCCCCAGAGCTCCTCAAGAAGCAGAGCCAGGAGTCTGTCCAGGGCCAGCGCTCATGCTGCTGGGCCTCTGTAATTATACACAAGGGCCAACTCGTAAACCAGCTCACTGTGTCATTTGTTGCGTATTTATGACAAGCTGTGGCTCATATAATACAGGGTCTTCTAAAGTTCCTGAAAATGAAGTAGAAGGAGTGCTTCTGTAATGCACATGAACCATCAGAGGAGGACAGGGGTACCTTTAGCATTCAGGTGAGAACCATGAAAGTGTTTCAGAGCAGGACGCCTCTTGTACCTGAACCCAGGGGAACTTTTGCTCCAGGTGTATTGGAGGAGGGGCTTGGGAACCAGAGACACTTGCTAAGCTCCTCAACGTAAGAATGTGGAGTGTCTCAGTAACTTTGCTCTGGGTAGCTAGAGTTCACTCTGTGTGTGTGTGTGTGTGTGTGTGTGTGTGTGTGTGTGTGCTTATGTGTGCATGTGTGTATGTTCATGTGTGTGTGGGTGAACATATATGCATGTACATGTAAAGGCCAGAGGTTAATCTAGGTGTCTTCTTCAGTTGCTTTCTACCTTGTTTGTTTGTTTTGAGTGAGGGTCTTCTACTAAACCGATTCTCCTCAGAGGCCCTCAGGATCCAGCTGTTGCCACCTCTCTTGTGCTGGAATCATAAGCACATGCCACCAGGCCTAGTTTTGTTGTGTGGGTCCTGGGGCTCGAACTCAGCTCTTCATGCTTGCATGGCAAGCATTTCACGGACTGAGCCATCGCACAGCCACATTCCAGTCCAGCTGAAGGCGTCTTTAGTACTGGCTGTTTAGTAAAGCCAGGAGACAGATGAATCAAACCCAGAACACTGACATGTCCCTATCCGTGACAGGCTACATGGAGTTCTTATGAGAGGTTGTTCAAAGCTGTCCCCACACTATGACAAATTCTCATTTGTTGAAGGGACATCTGTGTATCTCTCTAGCTAGAGAGGGCTGTCTCCTTGGCCGTTTTGCAGACACACTTCTCCCTCCGCTTCTCTGGCTGTGCCTTCCGGTATCTCTGCAGGGAAAGCTGCTATCTGGTGAACAAAGATAAGCTGTGAGCAGGCTGGAGGTTCACCTGGTGCAGCACCACTTCACAGGGGGGACATTACACTTGGTGCACCGACCCTCTGGCTCGTCACTGCAGACTAAGGCTCGGCCAGGAAGGTAAAATGCCGGTGCTTCGAGCGTGCCCCTTGGGGTGGAGGAGACAGCTGCTGTTAACCCCCTGCTGAGTGCCCTGCGTTCCTGGGTCTCTTCATCCTGTGCTCCACGCTAAGGGCAGGCAGGGATACTTTTGGGTTCTCCATTAAGGCTGCTCAGAAGGACCAGGTGAGAGATTCACCATTGAAAGGACAAAGGGCAGGAGAGGGCTCGTTTACATGGTGCCTAACAGCTGGATGAGAACCCTGTGTTGCCAGCCACCCAGATGATCTCACAGACACAGATGTCGCCCACAGGAAGACCTGCAACCACCTGACTGGAAGTGGCCATTTCCACCTGATTGTTCTAGAGAAATGAGCTTGTTCTACTGAGCTCACATTTGGGAGGGAAGAAGAGATCTAAACCCAAGACTGAAGCACCCAAGTTCACCTCCCACTGCCAGTCATGCCCATCTCGAGCTTTCTAAGTGGGCAGGGAGGGCCAGGGCCAGAGCATTTCATCAGCGATGTGTTCATATATAAGCTCAGCTTATCCCAGCTGTGCTGACTTGGTGGGATTTCCTGGAAATAAAAGGAAAAGGAACTAGGACAATGATGACCTGTTCCGCTTGAATGTACATCCTCCTTCCCACATACACACCACAGAATCTTAGCAATTCTTTAATTCAGAACTCTAATGGAGGGAGGAACTGGGAGCAAAGCAGAAAGAGAGACCATTCCTGTGACATTGCAAGGTTCTCTTCACACCACAGAGAAGCAATGCAACGCAGCTTGCCCAAAGTCACATCAGCACGAGAGGCGAGCCTGGGATCCTGCACTTCAAACTGTGAGCCAACGTGCCCTTCACATGTGTCTGTGTGTTTTCCTCCACACTCCTCTTTCTAGACAGTCCCGTGAGTCCTATTGACAGTGCACTGGAACAGAAGTCGTAACCAATGACTGTTGCTTCCGGCGCGTGAAGGGCTGGCTGCTCAGCATCGTTACGTGTATAATTTTCATGGCCAGTGCAGTGCTTTGTGATTTGCCTCAAAGTGTTAAGTATGGCAGTCACCAAGATTCCATAGGAATAAAGATTCTTCTTTCCGTGGGTTTGGAGAAAGAGCCCGTTACCAGGGCTAACTTCAGAATGACTATTGTCCTGAGCCTATCTGGAGCAGGTGCCCACAGGTAGGAGCCCACCACCAGCGAGGCATGGATCACTGGCCTTGAAAGGGCTTTGCGAACACCTCAGTGTGGGGTTAGATCCTTGGGAGCCATGGTCATAGTCTCTACAGCTATTTAAAGCCTGAATGGCCTTTACCCAGCCTTCGTTCATTCTTTCAAGCCCTGCTGAGGAATCTCTGCGCATCTCCTGCTCATTAGAAGTGACACTTCCCAGGCCAGTGTGAAGCAGGGAGGTGGACTCTTTTCCATGAAGAACAGGGTACAGCTTGGGGCTGCCTGTGGGGGACAGGTCACTACAGCAAGCGGGGATTGGAGCTCCTAGCTACAACTTCCTTCGAACAAATACACAGTAGATGAGGTACCTCAGAACTGCTGTGGCGGGTGGAGCGGCTCCCAGGTCTTCTTATTCACAGCGACAGCACCCTCCAACACTCCGGTGCTCTCCCCTACCTTCCCAGACAAGCACAAGTGTCCCCTGAAATCAATGCAACCTTCGTTGTTTTCCTTCTATTCCTGCTGTGTAACTCTGAGACTGCCCTTGTAGACACCGAGGCCCCAGACTTCACTGCAATGACCTTCTGATAGTAAAATATTACAGAGGCACTCTAAATGCTTGGGGAATCCACGCTAGTGCAACTGGAGCATGAAGGGTGAATGCGTCCGTGCCAGGTGCCAAACTTCACACCTGTGGCAAAGTAACAAGGAGAATGAGTGTGAGCAGAGCTCTCTGCAAACTTGCTGATGAATAATTTGCTTGCTTGGATCCTGCTTCCCATTGGGGTTACAGGAAAGCACGGTACATTCCAGACAGGCTCTGGCCACATTGGTTAGTGTAAGTGTACTGTTCTCTGACCCAGGCCCTAGCGAGTGCCAAGTATGTTAACTTTTGACTTAGTCTTTATATGCTAGCACAGTGAATGAACTGGTTGGCTTAGCCACCGTAGTACGAATGCACACGCCCCGTCCTGCATTCTAGCTGGTGGTACAAGTCGCTGGCCTGAGAGATCTGTGCCCTAAGCCTGCCATTCTTCCTGTGTTTGTCATTAGCAAGCAACTCTTCTGTTCCGGCGTGATAGAGTGAGCATCCTTTGATGTCGGGAATCTCTGCATCCATTTCATTTTCTTCCTGGAACTGCGCACTCACTTATTTTCCCAGAGTGTGTTTGGGGATGTGTCTATTTAGCAGGAAAACATTTTCAATAACTTCCCCCACTTTTATTGTGGTTCTATTAGTCTGATTCTTTTGTTGTACAAGTTCACCTGGACCCCATCAAAGCAGGAAGGGGAATCCTGCTTCCTGGTTCCAGTTAGGCAGATGAGAGACACAGAGTGGTGGAGAAAAAAAAAACTTTGTATTGAAAGTTGGGACCGTCTGGAAGGCAGGGAAATCAGAGCGGGATGAAGTGAGGTGTGGGGGGTCAGCCATGGAGAGGTGTGAGTACAGACACAAGCTCTCAAAAATCGAGGATGTGGGCACTGGGGAGAGGCCTCATTAGGGAAAGTGCTTCTGTAGAGGCAGAAGGACTTGAGTTTGGACACCAGCACCTTTGTAAAATCTTTGGTGTGTGTGGCAGCTTGCCTTTGGAACCCCAGTGCCGGGGCGTGGGAACTCCTAAATCCCTGTGCGTGGAGCCCGGTTCATCTTAACTAAGCTCTGTTCTCTCCGGAAAGCACTTGAGTGCTGTGCTCACCAGCATGAGTTGTGTGACAGGGTCTACTGTGTGCTTTCAAATACATAGGAATACATACCACAGTAAGGAGTCTTTCCAGAGTGAATTGGCAAGCCTGATCCTTGGTGTGTATTGATTGCGAGTTGGTCTTAGTATGAAGACACAGGTTTGAAGGAAGAGGTGGATAGAGGTTTGGCTTTCAGGTCCCAAAGTGATTCGCTTTGGCTCTGAGTACTTGATTTAAGAGCTGTCTGGCCTTGGGCAAGATCTTTGACCTGGTCTGCATCTTGTAAGATGGTAGGTGGAGGGAAATGATACGATGTGATACTCAGAAGTGTGGGAACACGCACAGCCCTAGAGACTGATAACGCGTCACCATCCTGTTAGTCACTTTGCTCACTGCTGTCATAAAACCCTGAACAGGGGGGAGGGTGGATCTGGTGGTTCCAGCAGGATCTCTGTTCATCATGGTGGGCAAAGCAGGAGGAGTGTTTTGGTCCCTGGTGTGGAGTGGTGTTGTGGTGGTTTTTACACTAGGTGTGCAGAAAGCGAAGAGCTTGGTGGGAAGGAAGAGGTGCTGCTACTGGCCTGTGCCCACCGACTGGACACCACATCCCAGAGTTTCACATTCTCCCAAAGCATCGCCACCAGCTGGGGACCAGGGGTTCAAGCTCATGAGGCTACAGGAGGCATTTCACACTCAAACCATGATGATGCTCATGCTCACTAAGTCCTTTTGTCTGTGAAAATCCTGGATCCAGTCACAGATGATAAACTTAGGAGCAGAGACTCTTTTTCTCTCTTTGTGTTTCCTAACTCAATCCTAAACATCGTGTAAACCTTTAAGGAGTCTATATTCCTTAACTGTTGGAGCTTGAAGGAGACACCAGAGTCCAAGAACTCACAGGGCCTTGCAGCGTCTCTCTGATGCATTCCAGACAGTAAAAGTGTAAAGGTAAATGATTGTTCTGGGCCCAGAAGAATCCCATATTTGGTGAGAAAGGCCAGTGGCCTCTGGAACTTGCTGAGATAGTCATAAGAAATATTTATAGCTATAGGCAGCCCTTCTTCAACAAGAAGCATTAAAAAGTATAGACGTATATTCCACACTCTAACCAGGTCCATGTTTTAAGGTTGCTAAAATCCAGCATAGGTAACAAATGTGATTTCCCCCCCTGTTTTAATTGTAAGATTTGAGCTTAAATTCTGCCTCATGTATAAGTAGGAACTTGCTGTTTCCTAATTGGTATAAAATTAGCTTGTGACAATTTAATGCAACTTCTCAGATTTGGTTTGAGGAGGAAGAAGAGGAATAGAGGCCTCAGCAAGGTTGTGGTATTGGAAAAACACCTTCATCTCCTTTCAAACATTTGGAGTGAGTGAGACCCCACATATGCGTTATTAATAAATACCTCCTTTGCCATGAAGAGAAATAAAATCCTGCAGACCCTGATTCTTTTACACTAGACTCATCAGAATCTCCTTTGCAAGAGCAACGTGAGAGCTAAGACACCCTCCGAGTCTTTGTTCTTCTACTAGAAGGTCACATTTTTGCCAGCACTCAGTGCAACTTGAACCGGGAGAAACTCCAGTTCAAATTTGGAACCCACAACCTTGAGGAGTTAAAAGGCTGGCGAAACCCACGCTGTGCGAAAACTCATCCTCACCCAGAGGAACGCTTAGGATAGAGGATAATGTCTTAGGAAAATGTGTGACCTAAGGATGGGGAGTGAAGTGCTTGCTTTGTAAGCACTGGGCTCCAAGGCTTGGTCCCTGGCAATAGAAAAAGAAAAACCAGGTGTGCTGGAGTCTTTATAAGCGGCCACCAGGCAGGGACAGGGGCATCCCTTAGGCTCTCCAGCCAGCCAGCCAGCCAGCCAGCCGAGCCTACTCAGTGAACTCAGGCCAGTGAGAGACTGTCTCAAGAAAACACAGAGGATAATGACGGAAGAACATTGTCTGAAATTGTCTCCTGGGCTCTACATACATGTACACCTACATTTATACTCCCCCATCACATGCACACACGTGAACACACACACACACACACACACACACACACACACACACACACAAAGCTAATACACTGGGCTGTAGACTGAGATCCCAGGGCACCTCACACAGTGGACACACACCGTGGCCATAGACTGCCTAAACAAATGCCACCTATGAGCCAAAGCAGAGACTGTGTTCTGCTCTCATCCCCTCCTCACTCTGTCTGATGCAGGACAAGTTAACCTTGGGGAATTCTATTTTTTAATCTGAGCTCAGCAGGCTTCAGGGAGGTGGGCCCAGTGCTGGCAGGATCAGAATATGTTGTGTCCATGATGGTGTTCACTGATTTGAAAATGTGTGTGTGGCCATCAGTCTTATTGTCAAGGTGATGAGACAGAGAAGCATCTAGGAAGTAAACTGAGGGTCATCTAGACCAGTGGTTCCCAGCCTTCCTGATGCCGTGACCCTTTAATATAATTCTGGTCATACCCCAGCCATAAAATTATTTTTCTTACACTTCATAACTGTAATTCTGCTACTGTTATGGATTGAATGTAAATATCTGTGTTTTCTGATGGTCTTCAGAGACCCCTGTGAAAGGGTCATTTGACCCCCAAAGGGACTGTGACCCTCAGGTTGAGAACTTCTGATCTAGACTAAGGTGCCTTGAGAATGTCCTTGAGGGATTATCTCAATGAAAAGACATATCCTGACTGTACAGGCCCATTCCCCGGGTGGTGATTCTGATCTATGTATGTATCTATGTATGCATGTATGTATGTATGTATGTATGTATGTATGTATGTATGTATGTATCTATCTATCTATCTATCTATCTATCTATCTATCTATCTATCTATCTATC
>NW_026590859.1:4539719-4586241 GCF_907164565.1 Psammomys obesus | reverse complement strand
ATCTATCTATCTATCTATCTATCTATCTATCTATCTATCTATCTATCAAATCACTCTATCTACCTACCTATCTATCAAATCTACCTACCTGCCTATCTATCTAAAAAAGAAATTGAGCTAATCACAATTATTTGTTGCTTTCTGAATATAGATACAATACCAGCCAGCCTCCTGTTTCTGCCACTGTGCCTTCCCAGCCTGCTGCCATGCCTATCAAAATAGACTGTAGCACTCTGGAACCGTAAGCCAAGGGAAACCCTTTCTCTCTTTTTTTCCTCTTTTCTTTTCTTTTTCACAGAAGCAGAAAAGAAACCAAGGTGCTCCATTCTGTGGAGACACAGAGCCTGAGTTAGGCTTTCTTTCCTAATTTTTTCACTTACAGTAGAGGCTGAGACTTGAGTCTCCAGTGAGAGCAAATCAGGGGAGGCCTCAAGACGTTCTTTCTTCTCCAGTGTGAATGCCTATGCTGCATTCCTCAGGAGAGGAAGCCTCGGGAGCTTGGGAAGTACATCTCTTGCTGAAAAAGCCAAAAACTGCAGAAGTCCTGAGCCTAGTTTCACTTTGGATTAAAATAAATGCTGATTGCAAGGGCAAGGACCTTCTGCTATTGATGAAATAACTTGAATTTATCTTTCACAGGCAGCCACTGTGGGCTCTACAGAGCAAATTCCTCTGACGTCTACTGCTTTCCCGAGGAACCACCTGGAAGAAGCAAATTATAGACAAATGATGACTCGGCCACCTTGCCAAGAATGATAAACTGCTTTGCTCTTACCCAGGAATGTCACCTGGGTAATGCCTGGAGATGAAGGATGAATGCTGTTCAGTCAGCAGAGCAGAGTTCTTAGACACACAAGACTGCACCGCAGTGACACTATTCTGACTTTTATTTATACGTATGTGTGGGGTGGGTGTGAGTGTATGCCCCTGTGTTTCGGTGCGTGGCCAGAAGAGGGCCTTAGACCCGCTGGCGCTGTAGTTACAGGACTTGTGAGACACCTGCCATGGGTGCTTGGCCCACACTTGGTTCTCTGGAAGAGCAGGAAGCACTTTTAATAACGGCAGCATCTGCCCAGCCCCTCTTGTTGTGACCAGCTTAAAATGTCCCCACGATCAGCGGTCCACTGCTGATTTTTGCAAGGAAGGAAAGGTCTTCTGATTTGCGGAAGGTGGACAGTGGAGGCAGTATGAAGCAATTAGAGCAACTTTCTCTCCCTATTTGAACAGATGCACTGGCACGGACGATGATGTAAATTTAGTATTTATAAAGTTCCCTAAAGGAAACAGCCTGAAGCTCCAAGAGGGAATCTGTGGCTCCTGGAGGAAATAAAATCAAACGCAGAAGAAAACATCCACAGGGACAAGCTGCGAGGGAGCATTGACTTTTATTCGCTGTTTCTGAAGTCATGGGAAGGATTCAGGAAACAAGTTGGGGTGAGCCGTGCACGCCTTTACTCCAGTGCTCAGGGAGACAGCGGAGGGCGGGTCTCTATGAGTTTGAGGCCAGCCTGTTTGAGGCCTGGTCTAATGCATCCCCAGTTCCATGGGAGCCAGGAGTGCACAGAGGTTCCCCGTGTCAAACATGGGTAATGCCAACCAGACAAAATGATGGAGATGACAAGAAGATTGGGTCTAGGGAGATGACTCAGGGCAGCAAATCTTGCTGTGCAAGCTGGAGAATCTGAGTTTGGAGCCTTAGAACCTACATGAAAATCAGCTGTGCTGGTGCTATGACCTTAGTGTTGGGAAGTCCAGAGAGGCCATCCCTGAAGCTCACTGCCTGGGCAGCCTAGCTGAGTAGGACTTCAGGTAGGTTACTGTCTCAAAAAGTACAGGTGGAGAGTGACGGAGGAAAGACAAGACATCAGCCTTGGGCCTTCTCTTGCAAACACACACACACACACACACACACACACACACACACACAAATATTAAAGTGAAAATTAAAATAAATAAGCAAATCTATTCCTTGGGGGGGAGGGCAAATGCCCATGACTTTAAGGTAATTATTTCTGGCCTATAAAAACATCACACGGATTTTTTCAGAGAACACTTTACCCTTGCTCTGTTTACCCCTCTCCAGTTAATTGTGGTGGCATCAGCAGGCCATGGGAGCTGTGTGCTCACATTATAGGTTCTCTTATTCTCTTAGTGAAGCACATGCACAGAGACACCTGTGGTGCGCTGAGTGGAGGTGGCCCCACAGGCTCATGGGAGTGGCATTGTTTCAAAGAATTAGGACTTGTGGCCTTGTAGGAGAAAATGTGTCACTGGGGGTGGGCTATGGGGTTTAAAATGGGCAAGTCAGGCCCGGTCTCTCTCTCTCTCTTTCTCTCTCTGCTGCCTGTGGATCAGATATAGAATTCTCAAGCAACTTCTCCACACAATGTCTGCCTGTGTGCCGCCATGCTCTCCGCGATGGCCTAACCCTCTGAACTGTGAGCCAGCCCCAATTAAATGCTCTCCTTTACAAGAGCTGCTGTGGCCATGGTGTCTCTTCACAGCAATAGACAGAGACTAAGACAGCATCTGTTTGTCCTTACCATTTAAGATTAATTTTTTGTGTGTTTATGTGTGTGCACACCTGTGTGTGGGTGCCCATAGAGGCCAGAAGAGGGCGCTAGAGTTATAGGGAGTTGTGACTTGCTGTGTGTGTGCTGGGAACCCAGCTCCAGACTTCTGCAAGAGCAATGTCTGCTCTTAACTGCTGGGCCATCTCTCCAGCCACTATTTATCTTTGTCAATAACGTTTCTCCTATTGTCAGAAGTGATTAATTGACATTTAGTATAGAAAATGACCTTTGACCTAGTGCAAAGAGCTTGATAAGTAATGGAAATGTTTACTGATTTTATTTCCAGTGCATTCCCATGGGAGACCAAGTAACATGAGCAAATATGTGTACAATATAAATATTTATGTTTATAAAGATAAGATTGCATTGAAAGTATTACTTGTGGGTGTGTAAGTGTGTGTGTGTGTGTGTGTTTGTGTGTGTATGCTCATGTTCATTGGAAATCAGAAGGCAACGTTGTAAAGTTGGTTCTCTCCCACCTTCACATGTATTGTGGGCATCAAACTCACATCTCTAGGTTTGTGTGGCAAATGCCTTTACCTGCCGTGCCATCTCACCAGCCCTTCAATGACTTCTTACATTTACTTTATTTTATTATTTTGTGTGTGTGTGTGTGTGTGTGTGTGTGTGTGTATGTATGTGTGTGTGTGTATTTAACCACCACAGAGTCCTGGGGATGGAACTCGGGCTGTCAGCCTTTGTAATAAGTGCCTTTAACTGCTGAGCCATCTTTGCTGGCCCTTAAACAATGTTTTGAAATATTGTTTTATAAATGATCTCCGAGGGTACATTTTCATATACAGTATTTTTTTTTAGCTTAACTTTATATTTTACTTTTTTCATCTTGCATTGTAGGAACTGTCTGTGAGCAGGTGGAAGGACTGGGAGGTTGAAGGGAGTGAAGGATGGGAAGTAATGTTTAAGAGCAGAGCTTTCTGGAGCTGGCCTGAGCCTGCTGTCCTGGCTGTCACCCCAGGTCTCCAGGGCCCAAGAGAAGGCAGCCATGTCTGCTCCCTCCCAAGGCTTCAGACAAGGGCAGGTATCATCTCCTGAAGAGCAGCGGGGACACCCCAGCTGCTGAGAGCAGGCTTCCTGCCCCTTGTGTGCTGGCTAGAGATCTACTCATTGGGTTATAGCCCTGTTCTTGCAGGTTATAGCCATGTTCTTCCTGACATGAGCATTGAAGAAGAGAGAGGACAACACCAAACGGCAAAAAGGGAATTAGAGAAACACTCTTTGGCTGGGGAGAGAGCTCACTATTAAAGTGCTTGCTGGTCAAACATGAGGACCTGAGTTCAAATCCCCAGTATCCTCATTAACCTGAGTTAATGGAATCCCAGAGTTCTCGTGGCAAGATGGGAGGTGGAGCCAGGAAAATTTCCAGAAGCTCCAGGGCCAGGTGGCATGTGCGTGCAGCTGCAAGCACTAGTGACCCTGTCCCGAACAAGGTGGGAGGTGAGCGCAGACACCTGAGCTGTCCTCTGTCCTCCACATGAAGTAAGAAGAACCCGTGTATGTCATCATGCACACACACCAACACACACAAAGATTAAAAAACAGTCCTTAAATACAGTATCATTTCCAAGCCCTTCGTTGGACGTGGCCAGCCGAGCAGACTAGAGAGTGAATGATCTCCTTGGGCTGGAAACAAGGAGGCTCTGGGCTCCTCGAAGCCTGTCCTGAGCAAGTCCACACAGACTGTTCATCATTTTCCCACTAACCACATACCCTGCCCACAAGCTGAGAGTAGCCGGTGGTTCAAGCATCGTGAAAAACTGACTCCACAAATTTTCCTTGTGAATTCCACCTTCTGGTTTAGCCTTGCTTTTCTGCTTCCTGCTAACAGACTGGAGCTGGCTCGGTTCTCTCTCGGACTGGTGAAGGCTGGGGTCCAGTTCTCTCCCTCACCTGCTAGGAATTTTGGACTTTAACAGGGGTAGAAACACTTTAAAATAAAATTAAAAGATGCCATTAGCTAAGAGCCTGTATCATTCAGCGATCCAGGAAAACTATTTGGAATATATCATAAATGGCTGGGAGAGGCCTGAACCATGAAGCACCGCCGTGCATGTGTGAAGACGTGAGTTCGACCCTCAGAGCCCACACAGAGGGGGAAATAAGAAGCTGGGCACGGCATCATGTGTGTGTAGTCTCAGGGCTGAGGAAGCTGAGGCAGGAGGATTCTTGGTTCCTTGGACAAAGAGCCTAGCCTAATGGGCAAACTCCAAGCTAAAGAGAGACCCTGAGACCTTCAAAAGTGAGGCAAGCATCAATGAGGAAGGACACCTACGGCTGGCCTTTGGCCTTCACACATGCACACGTACACGCAAATACATACCTGCACATGCACACACAGATGGATTGAGAGCCCGACATTCCTTTTACACGAGTTGAAGTAGTTAACTAACTAATGTGTTTATTTGTATGTGGAGAAAATGTTTCTTAGTAGTACGTAATTTTATAAAATTTTGGAAAACTGAGCTTGTTTGTAAAGAAATGTCAGTAAAACCAAACGTTATGGAACAGGATAATTACTCTCTGCAGGGCCCAACTTCGTCTCTTCACGGCCATGGGTCATGTTTGAATTTGTACCAAGGCATCTGGCTGCTGCCTGGAACAAGAGCTCCGGTTAGTGACAGCCCATCCGCAGTGTCAAGGACAGTGTCTGACATGGAATGGCGCTCCGTGCTGAGGGAGTGAGCGAGCCAGCACCGCTGCGTCATGGATTGTAAGGAGGTTGCTGACATCTGTTAGACGAAGAGCCGTGTACAACTTAACACTCACCCACTCAGCAAACACACATTCGCACATGTTCAACAAACACACGTGCGCACGAAGCACAAATACATAGTACATAGTGCATGCCATCATCGTGTGGGTTTGTCAGAAAGACTGCCAGTCCCTGGGGGATCAGGGGACGTGCTTCTTGCTTTACAGTTGAATCGAGTGAGTTCACTGAGGACCAGGTAACTCATTAGTACTCCCTGGCTTCCTCGAGTGGGGGAATCATGGGGCTGGGGACTGCTTTGGACTGGAGTCCAGGGTACATGCACAGATTGGTAAGAGGCTGCAAATCTGGACATGTCATTCAAGTCCCAGAGACAATGTGAGGAGCTGGTGTATGTGTGTGTGTGTGTGTGTGTGTGTGTGTGTGTGTTGGGGGTAAGATAACAGGACAGAGAAGGCGGCCTTGTGGGCTCCCCAAGTAACAGTTGAGGAGAGGAGAAGGGAGCTGGAAGGAAAGGAGGAGGCAGGGAGGAGGGGATGGAGTGGGCCAGGCCTGCTACCCAAGTTTCTAGAGGCACACAGCTAATTCAGACTTGTGCGGAATGGTACCCTCACAGGCCTGTGTCCTGACTCCGAGGTGAGTTTTGGAGACACGGGTAGGAGACCAGTCCATCCTGTCAGAGTACGTGCCAAGGTAAAGACACTGCAGCAGCAGGTGAGTGCACTGCATGTGAACACGGAATCCTCCAGGTCTCTGTCAGGCGGGAGGAGAGCTTATTCCACTTGATGCCACACCCAGGCAGCAGACTCTGCTAAAGAGCTGGCTTCTGGGGGAGGCCTGACTCCACCCACTCCTCAGGCTGGGAGAATGAAGTCAGCTTCCTCAGGCCAGCCAGGAGAGCCTCTGCTGGGCATCCATGACTCACAGCTCCAAGCAGGGCTGGTTGAGGTTGGTGGTGAGGCTTTGGTCTTGGTTTCTCCCTTTCTTCCCTAAGGTGTTGGGTGTTGGTCCTAAGAGCAGTTCCTAATTAACACCGCAAAGGGCTCTGTGGTCCAGGGTACCCTTGAGGCCAGCAGTCAGCTGGCAGCAGGAGGCTCTGGTCACAACAGTCTGATGGTGTGTTTATCTGACAGTCTGATTACTGTCAGAAAAGAGGCCGGGAGCAGACCAGGTCCTGAACCATGCTGCTGCTCTCCAATACTGTCTTGCTTCAGGGAATTTCTTTGGCCAAGTTTGGAAACTGAGGCTGACAATGGCTGGTGACAAAATAGGGAACCAATGACTGTGGCAGAGTGAAGAGCTTTGGACAGGACTCTGCTTGAAAGCTTGTGAAAAAGACTAGAGTGGGACTGTTAGTAAAAAGTAGAGGAGGAGGGTTGGGGAGAAGGCGGAGGCTCATAGGGAGCCGCAGGCAGGAAAGGCGAGGGCCACCACAAGGTGGGTGTGTGACTGGCCCGGCAGGAGTGTGGGCCACAGCTGGCCTTGGACCCTGGAAGATGGTGGCCACTGGAGATGAGGCGTTATTGACTGTTACCCTCTCTGCCAAGATGGTAAAAGCTAAACACGCTGGCAGGTCAGTGTCTGGGATGATACCTCTGGCCTCAAGCTGAAAAGCAGCATTTCTTTCTGATCTGAGGGTCCCGCCCAGTCAGAGCACACCTGTGGAGACAGAACTGTGCCCGAGGTGCAGAGTGGTGGCACACACCTGTATGGCACCGCCTCGGAGGCTGAGGCAGGGGGCTCACTAGCTCCCAGGCCAGCCTGGTCTACCTACTGAATGCAAGCCTGCCCTGGGCTATAGAGTGAGACCTTCTCTCAAAAACACTAAATAAAAAAACCAAATAAAAACAGTCAAAATGTTGATCCTATTACCTTTTCCCTCGGGAAGCATCCTTTATCCCTCTTAATTGCACTGGGGCACCCTTGTCTTAGGGTGTGGGGGTAGTCTCCTGTCTCAGTGCACGTGAACTTTCCCCGACTGTTTCAGGAATGTGTGGCTCTTGGATATGACAAGTTGCAGCTCACAGACCTTCAGATTGGTCTCCTGGTCCATCTCTCCTTAAGGGACAACAACGCATTTGCGAGCAGGGCCGGGCTCCCAGGCAGCCGGGCTGCTCCAGCTCAGCTCTGCGGCAGAGGCATCGTGCGGGAGAGCAGGAGAATGAGCCCCACTGGTGTCTGTGACCCTCCAGGCCACCGCAGGGAGTGCCCCGGTTGCCCATTCCTGGTCGGCAGTTAGCAGATTGCAGCTGGGTGCGTCCGGAGCGTGGCTTCTCCCCGCTGCCCGTCTCTTCCGCAGACTTTATAGTTCCCCTGGTTCCTGTGAAAAACAGCCGCTGCGCTCGCTGCACATGCTTCTCAAATACCAGCATCCGGGGACTGCGGAATCACAGCAACAAACCTTACGAGGCAATATTTCTAAATAGACATGCTGAAAAAATCCAAATAGGACCATTAAATAATAATCCTCATTGAACCCAACCCAACCCAAACCAAACCAAACACAATCGTACTTAAAAGTGTATGAAAGGGAAAGGAAACAGAACTCCAAATATTTTAGAGAAGATTAATAATTTGTTTATTAATTTTATTGGGTGACTACATGTCGTTGTTGTTGTTGTTTTTTCTGGGATGGTAAAAAATTATAAAAATCCCCTTTAGATTTCCCTGACTCAATGTGGCTCTCAGGGATACTGGGTGTTTTTTTAAGTATGCAAAAACAAAGCCCAATAGTCTATCCTGTGCTGGTTTCCTCAACATCCAAGTAGGCAGCTTTTCCTAAAACATTAATCTGTGTGTGTGTGTGTGTGTGTGTGTGTGTGTGTGTTTAAAAACATTGTTAATTTACAGGAAATTAGACAAGGAGTCTACTAGGCAAACACCCCTGCTAAGGCTTCATTACTGTGTATTTTCACATAATTCAATTAGCCAAAACACAGGCGCATGCTAGCAGAGCTGTTGGCTGCCCTGGGAGTGGTGGGAGGCTTTACGCAGATCTGAAACCAAATTGCATAGATGGCTTTCGAGGCTCTGTGCATACAAAGATAGCTCCAGGCTCTAATAAATTCGTGAAACTTTTTAAAGTCTGATTTCCTAGCAGGCAATCACTTTTAATTAACGGGCTCACCTACAGCAACACATGTCCTTCAAAAACTTACATTATTTTTTCTTTTTGAATTTCAAAGTTTCTGTAGTAAAAGTTGAATAGCTGAGTAGCTTAACCTCAAAAGGATTCCAGGCTTTTATGACAGTTATAAATCACTGTGGTGCCTTCTCTATAAAGAAGAAAAGATTCTTAACACAACACAGAGAGAAGGAGACCTCTTTTTAGTCATAGCTAGAAGCAAGCATTTTCTCCAAAGGTCAAAAAAAAAAAAAAAAAACTTTTCCTCAGTTAAAGAATAATTTTAAGGACATTGCCGTTACTTGCAGAAGTAATCGCTTATAATTTACTCTATGAATTAAACATTCAATTTTTAGGATTGAGGTTTGACGTGAAGTAGACTCCCTGCTTTCTCAAGCTGGCTTTGTAGAGTTTCTGCTCTTGTCTCTCCTTTAGTAAACAAGGGCCATGGCTGAAGGAGGGGTCTTAGACTTAACGAGCCCCTCTCCTTGAGGAAAACCAGCATTTAAATGTTCGCTGAGGGATGCATTGGAGCTCTTCCTGCCATTTCCTTTCCAGGCCTTTGTTTGAGAGGCAGGACCTGCTCACCTGCTCCTGGGCTGTCTGAGGCTAACGGTGAGGCGGTGAGGCTGCAGAAGCTGGGAGACACAGAGCTGTCTGAGGGAGGGAAGAGTCAAGTGAAGGAAGCTGGCTGTCTCTGTGGTGTTCAAGCACCCTGGGTCTGCCTCAGGTTCAGACCCACCCCTTCAGACCAGTAGTGTTCTCAGCTGCAGGGGGCTGCCTTTGTTCTCCGATTACCCTTCCTTCCCTCCGGAGTACTCCTTCAGGCAGACTTGGGCACTGTTGCTGTGATAGAAGACCCCACCCCCACCCCTCCCTACTCCACTCCCCCACCTCCAAGCAAAGCAAATGAAAAGAGAAAGAGGTTACTCTAGCCTGTAGTTCAAGGCTACAGTCCATCACATGGGGAGGTCAAGGCAGCAGGAGCTTGAAGCCAGTGGTCAGGTAACAGCCACAATTAGGAAGCAGAGAGTGATGACTGCGTGGTGTTGCTCTGTGCCTTCTCCGTGTATACAGTACAGGCTCCCGGCGAGGAACAGCGAACCCACGGCAGGCAGGCCTTCCCACGTCTGTTAAGTCTATCAATAACTGCCCGCAGGCTTGCCCAGCCCCTGTCATCTGACAGTTATCGCTCTCTGCACAGGGAATGCCATTAGGAAGGTGATTTCTACCCTTCTAAAAACCAGTATCTACCTGCAGGGCAGAGATGACAGTTCCAACTAACCGGGTGAGGCATGGGGACAGCCAAGCCCCTTTCTTCCCCCGGGGCCCTTCCTGAAGCCACTGGAACCATTCTGGGGTGACAATCCTGCTGGTCTCTCTGTCTCACCTAGGATTCACAGTCTGCCTCCACATCGTTTGATGGTGTTTGAAGAGACGAACCAGGCCAAAGACAGGACAGTCTTCAAAATGCCAATCTAGTTAATTCCAGGCTTACTTCTTCCAGTAGTTTCCTATCACCCTGAAAATAAATTGAAAATGGTGTTGGCAAGGTGGCCCATCAGGTCTGCCTGCTTCCAAGCCTGAAAGACTGGGATCCGTTTCCTGGACCGTGGATGCAAAGAGCTGCAGGTCCTGCAGGCTGTCTTCCGACCTGTGCACACAGGCGCTCACTATGTCGCTCTGGCTGCCCTGGAACTCACTCTGTAGACCAGGCTGAGCTCAGACCCAGAGATCCACCTGGCTCTGCCTCCCGCGTGCTGGGATTGAAGATGGGCACCACCATTCCTGGAATACAAGGGCATTTTTCAAAGGTGAAGCGGAAAGGCCTGACTCGGCTGTGGTTCCTGCATGCTGTCACCGGCTCACGTCAGCGTCTGTCACTGTTCTTGGGACAGAACGATGCGGCCCTTATCAGTGGTGGGAAAGGAGTGCCATATGGCCATAAAATAAGGTAATAAGTAAGTACTGGCTGGGCGATGGGGACGGCCTGGGGCCTGATGGGAAGGTGTAAAGCTCACTTCTCTGAATAGTGGGAAGCAGCCGGCCAGGGAGAGCAGGGAGGGCCTTTCCCTATGCAAGCCTGCAGAGTCCCTGGGTTCCGCACTGGAGAGAGCCAGCGCCACTGGACAGGCCTGGGCTGTGAGGCTTTGTGACCTGTCTCAACCTGGTGCTCTCACTGAGCGATGGCCCACGAGTCTTCGCTGGACATAAGTTATGGACCCAGCACTATTGAATATCTGGGTGTTTTGTGATCCTTTGATTCACGCAGACTTCTGCTTTGTCCGTGAGCTACATTAGTTGTAATATATACATATATCACATGTATATAATAATTATTTACTATTTAATTATTAATAACGAATGGTTAATTGCACATGTGTAATTAATACATTACATGTATGTGATAAATGTACATATATTACAACTGTATGTTACATATGTTACTATATGTTACATATATTATTGTATGTTACATGTTGCTATGTTACATACGTTACTATATGTTACATAGAGTTGTAATATATAGTTGGATATAACTGAACGGAATGAACAGATCCAGTTTCACTTGGTTTCCTCTCTACATTATTTTAGACCTTAAAGTGTGAGTCGGCAGTAAGGCTTGTACCAGGAGATGTACTCTAGGTGCGCCTGGCGTCCCTTCTCGGTGAAGTCTCCACACTGTTCAGGAGAGACACGGGCATTAGGCGTGCTCCCGCTCTTCCCCGGGACAGGAGCTCCCTTTGGGACCCCACACAGGGCAGCCAGCCACCGACCTGGGACCTGGCTGCTGGGGACCAGACCTTCTTCTGAATGTCTCGGGCACTCGCCCGTGTGCACTGGAAATCAGTGTGTTGTAACCACAGGCTAAAATAAGCCCTTTCCTCTCCAGGTTGCCTTGGGTTAGTGCTTTCTCACAGCGAGAGAGAAGCAAATTAGACGGTGGAGTTGTCACATGGCCCGCTCATTTGGTCTGGGGCCTCCTGACAGCTCAGTGCGGCAGGTTACAGAGATGCCGCCGCCGGTTTCCTTCTCAGGTCCCAACATTTGCAACCCTCAAGCGGCCTCTTCCCAAGTGTGGAAAGCAGCAACGCTGTTCAACCGCTCTCCACAAGGTCTAGATCCCCTAGGAACCAGTTAGCACTGTTTCTTTGTGATTTTCTCTGGTTTCTTCTTTAGACTGACTGACCAAAACAATAAAAATTGAAACAAGTCAGACACCCCTGTGTGGAAAGTTCTAAAAATAGCACAAACACCTGGGCTCGAGCCTGCTTTTGTTCTGTTGGCGAGTGACTGCTCGCAGAGAGAAGTATTTGTTCTTTTAATCAGATGTGCCAACCTCAAATGATGCTTATCTATTTGTGAAAGCCAATACTAAATGGCTTCTACTTGAAAATATCCTTTAGAGTCACTGAAGAAGGTAACTTTGTTACATTTTTTTCTTGCACAAAGACATCTTCTTGGGTGGCATATGTCTCCTGGTGTGCTAGTCCAGTGCTGTATTTAGAGACTTACAGAGACGAATTGTCTCAGGTAATCACACGGCTTGTCTCAAAATGCTAACACCTCCCAGACAACCCCCCCCCTTTTTTCCTGTTGTAAAGTGCTGACTTCCTGAAGGCTACTGTAGTTTTGTTTAACTGGCTGTTTCTGAAAATAACCATGTAGGTAGACTTTGAGAGTTGTCCACTCTAGGGTTCTTTAGAGGAGCAAAACTGATCTCACTGCAGTGCACAGTTAGGAAGGGATTTCTGGTTGGCTTACGTGATGGAGCCTGGGAGCTCCAACCACAGCCATCTGCAGGCTTGGGAGGCAGAGAATTTGGTAGCTGCTTTGTCCAAGAAGCTGGAAGTCTCGAGACAAGAGCCTAGAAGGGAACCCCAGCTTCCTAGAAGGGAACATGGTGGCAGGCATCTAATCCTAGAGTTCAGAGGCAGGGGCAGGGGCTCTGAGACGGAGATCCGCCAGGTCCACACAACCGGGCAGCCCCAGGTTGCCGGCTGGAGAGATTCTGTGAAAGGCTGAGAGCTGAGGACCATGGGCAAAGGCAGCGGCAGAAACACACTTTTTAATTTTAATGTGTGAGTGAGCATGTATGTGTTCATACCTGGTGTAGATGCATGTGTTCATGTGTACATGTGTGTGAGAGAGGAGCTGGGGTGGGGGTGGGGGTGAAAGGGAGCATTGGCTTCTCTCCGGCTGGAATTACAGGCGGCGATGGCCTGTCTGACATGGACGTCCGGGTAGAGGCATGGTGGAGGAAGAGGCTTGCCCGTGATGGCAGGAGCCCATTGCGTGGTCGTTTACTTGTGATGGTTTGCTCAGGAAGCAGAGGGAGCTGGGTGAGTGACTAGACTGTGCCCATCCCCACACCCGCCAGCTAGGTCCTGTGTCCAGCATGTTCTACACCCTCCAAACAGCACCAGGAGGCCACGTGTCCAAACACGAGCCTGCTTGTCCGTTTAGCTGGACTCGGGTCAGTTAGAGCACAATTAAGAGGGTCGACTGTTTGGATGGGGCCCACGTTCTGGGTGGCAGGGCCGGCCTGCGCAGCGTCTTAGAACGCGAGCTTTGCTCAGGCCTTCAGGTGTGCCAGCATTCCTCTCCCACGCCCCTCACCTGTCCTGACCTCCAGCAGTGTGAGGCCCAGCGTTCACTGCTGCCTCATCACCTCCCTGCGGACAGCCCGCTGGCTCCTCGCCGTGGCCCTCCTTAACTCAGGAACGTGGCTACTTGACTGTGAGGATGAGTGTGCTTATCTCCGTGTCTGATCTGCGAACGGACAGCAGGCTTCTGCTGAAGTCCTCATTACCCTGTAACTCACTGTGGGCTATCACCTGCTGCTCTTGTATATTTAGCCTCAGATGTTTAATCTTTTTTAACCTTATGGGTATGTGTGAGTGCCTGCATGTGTGTGTCTGGTGCCTGCAGAGGGCAGAAGAGGGTATATGTAGCTTGACTTACAGGCAGTTGTGAGCTAGACGGAGCACTGGGAACTGAACCCTGATCCTCTGTAACAGCAGTAAGCTATCTTACCTGCTGAGTAATCTCTCCAGCTCTGGTCCACCTTTCTTCATAACCAGGGTGCCTGTTCCTTACTTGAGGATTCTCCATGCCTCTCCGTGTGTCTTGCTGTTCCTCTGTCGGCCCCTCTGGCCCTCAGACTGTGCACTGCAGCCCTGCCTTACGCTGTCTCCCCTCCCCTGCCTGGAGACCTTCCCTGAGGGGCCATCCGAGAGCCGAGAATTCATCTTGTTGCCCCAGAGCAAGCAGCTGCTGCTTGTCCACCTGTTTAGCATCTCCCAGGCTACACTGTGGAGAGAAGCGGTCTACAGACCCATGCCCATGTGCAAACACGTGAAGCTGCTTCAGAAAGAGGGAGGACTTTGGAAGGTGACACACCTTGTAGGTGCCGTAGGCTCTGGAGTTCACAGCCATCAAGACCAAACATCTTCTGCCCACTCCAAGCACTGAACTGAACAACGGTGTTTGCACAGATGTAAGCAATGAAGCCATCACTTTCCAGAACAGAAAAATTTAAAGGTGTGATAGATTTTATTATTTGCCAGATTAGTTGTTTCCATTCTTTCCTTGCCTTACTTTGGTAGAGGCATGATATAGTCTTTGCCCTACTGATTTTGAACTTGGCTGTATAACATCCTGTAAATATGACTTACGTGAAGATTTAAATGTGGTGCTATGGTTTGACTTTGCCTCCTTTTTCATCTTTTATCGTCCAGCATGAGGAAAACAGGCTTCAACAGTGGGTGGTTCTCTATCCTGTGCCCATGAAGAGAAGGCACAGGAAGCTGCTCAGACCCCCTGGAGCTCAGACGTGATCTAACTCGTGATCCCCAGCAGCAGGAGCAAGGAATATGTTATTATTTTTTTAAAGATTTATTTGTTTTGTATGTGAGTGTGCTGACTTCATGTACACCAAAAGAGGGCATCGGATCACATTACAGATGGTTGGGAGCCACCATGTGGTTGGCTGGGAATTGAACTCAGGACCTCTGGAAGAGCAGTCAGTGCACTTAACCACTGAGCCATCTCTCCAGTCCAAATTATTCTTGATTAAAAAACAGAACAAAACAAAGCACTAATATGCGTTGTGGTTGTTGTAAGAACACATGCTGATGAAAGCTGGTGTTTTGATTTTTTTTTTGGTCTTTTTGCAGGGTCTGTTTTTCTTTTTTCTCATTCTTTCTTTCTTTCTTCCTTCCTTCCTGCCTTTTTTTTTTTTTTTTTTTTTGGCAGAGTTTCATGTAGCTCTGCCTGGCCTTGAACTCAGCACATGTTGAAGAAGATGGCCTTGAATTGTAATCCACCTGCCTCTACCTTTCTGGGTGCTGTGTTGACAGACCTGTACCCCCAGCCAGGCCTCAGTGCTTTTTGTTTGCTTGTTTGTTTTTCAAGAGGGGTTCTCTGTGCAGACCAGGATGGCCTCAAACTTACAGAGAGCCACCTGCCTCTGCCTCCCTGAGTGCTGGGATTACTGGCTGCTGCTGCAAGTTGGAATTGGTGCTGTGGCTCTCTCTGACCCCCAGGGATTGTGACTGTCTGTCCCTGGTACAAAGGGTGCAGAGAGGTGGGCGTGGGGTGAGGACTTGGATGACCATATGACTGTGAGCATGACAGAATGGTCTCCTGGGATCAGCTGCAGGGAGGCCTTTGGGAAGAGAATTTTCAGGGTGGGCAAATGTCATTGGCTGGAGGGCTAAGGTCCTGAGAAGCCTCATTTACATGGAGAGGCATTTCAGAAATCCCTGGTGCTTGCTGAACAGGTCCTACCAGGAGGAAGGGGGTTGGACCTGTAATTTCCCCACAGACTATGTGACAGTCCTCAGGTAGAGGGTGTGGGGATTCTGGATCCCAGATCAGGCAGAGAAGAGGGGAACAAAAGCCCCGAGCTCAGGGCTTTCCGGCAACATCAGCCTTTGGCCTCAGCAGCAGGTTTTTCCACAGGAGTTGAGCTTTATCGTTTTGTATGTGAGCTCCACACTGGGAAACTGTTACACGAAGATGGAAAAGGTGGTGACCTATTCATGCATTGCTGAAAACTTGGCCAAACTTCCCTCTGTGGACGGCGTCGCTGTGTGACGGGACATTGAACACTGTTAGCAATGGGCTATTACTAGCTTTAATTGATGAGGAACTTCAAGAAAGGGATGAACTGAGAAAAGAATCGCCTGCTTGTAGTAAGGGAAGGAACATAAAAGTGAGAACCCACGAAGTTCTTGGATCTGCTGACTTAATATGTGATGCTACTTTCCATTTATTTCTGACTTTAAAAGTTCATTTTACCATATAATCCGAAGGCATGGGAGTGTGGATCCTGAGACATGGCCTGGGAACAAGCAGTCAAATGCGTGGCTCCTAAGTGTTTGTTCAGATGTCTGACTGATCAGTAGATCCTAGTAAATTATTTCATTTGCTCAAAACAGGTCTGAGACAAAAAAGTAAATAGGATCTAAAAGTGTTAGTGATAGAGGAGGATAGGGTGCATGTGTTGATAGTAATTCTATATGTGTTAAAAAATATACAAACCAGAGCTGGGTACAGTGGCGTGTGGTCCCAGCACGCTGTAACCAGGAGGCAGAGGCAGGCAAGTCGTGGTGGCATCCACCTGTAATCCTAATGTTCAGTGGGCCGAGACAGGAGATTTAGGAGTTTGAGATCAGCCTGTTAACTTAGCAAGAGACAGAAAACATCTGCAGGGCAATGGAGAAGTAGTCGAAATCGCTTCAGTTGAGGAAAAGTTTAAGTAAACTGAGTGGCACATGATAACCTTTATTTCTTGTGTGTGAGTTTATGCGCATGGTACATGTGTGCACCTGTGTGCACTGGCGGCTTGAGCACAGGCCTCACGTCTGCCTGCAAGCACTCTTGATCTGAGCCACCATCCTAGCCCTGAATAATTTTTTCCTGTAATAGCTAAACATGGAAAGTGTTACAAGGTTATAGGGGATATTTTGTCGTCTTGGCTGCTTCCCTAAAAAGCGATGACATTGCCTTGTAATGATGGTATGATGACGACCAAGTACTTTTCAGTGCAAAAAGAACGAATTTCTATTGTTTTTATTATTATATATTAGTATTATGCCTGTAATGATGAGTTTCCTCCATTATTCTATGCAAGCTATGGAAAAGCCGTGGTTCTTTTCCAGGTCTAAGCATGGCTTTACACTTTCTTGCTGACAGTTCTACACACTACAACCCAACTTCTCCAAACTGAAATGGAGGAGGAAACAAACAAACAAACAAACAAACAAACAGAATAAATACTCAAGAATGACAGTGGCTCAGCCAGACCTAGTTGCATACTCCTTTCAACTCTAGTGACTTCAGAGACAGAGACAGGAAGATCCCAAGTTCAAGACCTGCCTGGGCTACAGGGTAAGTTCAGGCCAGCCTAGTTAATTTAGTGAGACGCTGCTTTAAAATAAGAAGCTAGGGCCAGGGATGAAGCTCTGCGATAGAATGCTTGCCTGGCTCGTACAAATTCTAGGGTCCAGGCATCTGATGGTCCAGTTCTTGCCTCTCAACTCCTTACATGAGAGCCAGGGGCTGCAGATTTATTATTCTTATTTTCTTGCTGGGAGACAAGGTGTCAGTAGGAAATTTAACTTGAACCGTGCACAGGCCGTTAGACGGCTTGATGGAAAGAATTTGTTACGACAAACATCACAACGCCTGTGGTTTATTGCCAAAGCGCTTTCAACGTGTTCCTGGCAGTTCGTGTGACTTCAGCTCTACCACATTTGTTTGGCTTATAGAAGAAAGAGAACACTGACAGGCGAGGAGATGAACCAACCCAAAGTCAACAGCTCAGTAACTTCAGGGGGCAGCATATTAGTTTCTTTTCTTGACCCAGGGAATGAGCACCTGACAGGAAACTGTTTAAGAGACAGAGGTTATTCTGGGATGCTGTCATGGCAAGGAAGGGCTAGCAGCAGGGACACGCTGGACGCCGCAGCATGAGTGCAAGCTTGCTTGCTCACAGGTAGGTGGACAAGAAAGCAGAGAATGGGAGACAAATGCTGGTTCTCCACTCGCCTTCTCCTTTTCCTTTAAAGCAGGTCTTCCCACATTCAGGACAGGTTGTCCCCCTCAGAAATCTTTGTAGAAAATCCCTTACAGACTCTCTCAAAGATGGGCCTCAGTGGTGCTCTGGACATTTGTTAATCTATTCAATCAAATTAAATTTGACAATCATGACTAACCATCACCATTCGAGAACCCTTACAAAGCATGCTATAAAAGCAAGAACATCATAGATTCTTAATGGCCAGTGCTGTAGATATCAGAAACATTCAAGAGAGTCTCAAGCGCTCCGTGACTTTAGAAATGGTGACAGTCTTTACAAAGTTATTTCTTTCAGATTTCTTTCTATTTACATGTGTATGTGTGTGTATAGGCCATGTGTGTGTGTAAGAGCCTGCAGAGGCCAAAGGAGAGGGTCAGATGCCCTGGAACTGGAGTCACAGATGATTATGAGACCCTGACCTGGGAGTTAGGAAGCAAACTCAGGTGCTCTGGAACAGTGACAAGCATTCTTAGGCCCTGAGCAGAGCCTTCAGGTCCCAGAGGAGTAGCCCGGGCAGGCCCGGTGCCTGAGGAGGCCAGAAGAGGGTGCAGACTCCTCTGGAACTGGAGTTACGAATGTTTGTGAGCCACGGTGTAGGTGCTGGGAACCGAACTCAGATCTTCTCGGAAGAGCAGCCGGTGCTCTCTGGCCACCACTGAGCTCCATCTTCAGCCATCAGTTATTTTTAAAATTCTACTTTGAATTATATCATAGTGGTGATTCTAGATATACATGTACTTTAGTACAAAGAGTTTTATTCATTTTTGCAGAACTTTTGCCTACAGAAGGGAGAAAATCCAACTTCATAGACACGGGATACTGAGTATTGACTGGAACTCACTCTCATGAGCTATGCACCTTGACCAATGGCTTCCAGACAATTAGGAAATGACCCACAGCAGCCTTTGGGGACCTTTGTAGGCAGCTGAACTTGCTAAGTTTTTAATGTAGAAAAGATGAAGCCCCTCTGTAACAATGCCAAAATGCCGACTGGAGAGAGCATAAGAAAGACAGGCACAGGTTCTCGGTGGAGTCAGAAGTCAAGCCAGAATGTAGGCATTTAAATACAATTAGCTCCCAAAGAATTGTCTTAGGGGGCTGTTTTCCTCTGTTATAATGAAATAAGACAATGAACTTGTAAAGCGAAATGTTGATTTTGCCATTCTAGTCCAAGATGGGGCAGACCCAGTGCTTTGGGCTCCTGGCAGGCTTAATGTAATAATAGGGTTATGTGTGGCAGGATCGATCACTCACTCTGTGGCCCGGAAGCAAAAGATGAGGAAAGGCTAAGTTCCCATAGTTCCTTTCAGGGCACACCTGCCAACAACCCAAGGCTCTTTTCCTAAAGGTTCCACTCTCCTCCCCCCTCCCCCATATATAAACCACACAGCCAACTAAGTCTTTACCTCATGGATGGCCTTTGGGAGACGTAAAGATCCGTACAGTTGGGGCTGGAGAGATGGCTCAGCAGTCAAGTGTTTGCTGGTCAGCAGAGAACCACTCACACTCCAGAACCAGGGGTTCCCTCATTCAGTGACTCAGTGCCCATGTCCCATCATCACTAGCAGCCATTATGATGATTTCACTCTCACCTGGTCCCTGTCTCCATGGTAGCAGTCTGCGCATGCTCCATGCCCCTATGAAGGCCATGCTCCATCACAGCCCGGGTTCTCTCTCTTTTTTGTCTCTGCTCAGAGGCAGCTCTTGGCACCCTCCCCCTTCCCAATAAATCTCTTGCGAGAGGTATATTGTGTGCTGTGATTTTGTGGTATTTCTTGGCCCCTGGGTCACCAGGATACCCTTTTGCTGGGTTTAAAACACAGTGTTCACTTCTCTGGGTTCAGTTCTCTGTGTTCACATCATGGCTGACGATCATATATAACTCCGGCTCTAGGGGACCCAGTGACTCTTCTGGTCTCCAGGGGCAACTCGGTACGCATGAACCCACACATACACACATACATAGATAACAATAACAAGTCTTTGAAGAGATTCCACACCACAGCAGCCACTGTGACGCTCACTCTAGGTTGTTAACTTACCGGCATGGATCAGGAATCATCTAAGCACGATCACAGAAACACCTGTGAGAGATGCTTCACCAAATGGGGGTGCACCTCCACAGGTGACACAGATCACACGAGAATGGAGGGACCCTGGGCTTTTGCCTCACAGGCTTTCACTCTCATTGTGAATTCATCTGCTTCATTGCTGCCGATTTTGCTGCTGCATTCCTTCCCTGGAATCTGAACACAGCCTCCTCCTCCAGCTTTCAATGCATAGGAGAACCAGTGGCTCCCCGGGGACTCTTCAGACCCCCAGCACCTGGCTAAGGCTTCTGAGCAGCCTAGCCTCATGGCCGGAGAAGTTAGGGGGTTCTCAGCTTCTTCAGCATGCGGCCAGACATTGTTGGACTGCCCACAAGTTATCGTATAATCAAATCTAATGCCCCAGCCCCTGTGATGTGTATCCATTCCAGCCACCCGTTAAATCACTTCTCTCGGCTATCACCCAAATTCATCCCTTTAATTGGCGTATTGGGATGGGTGGCCCAGCCTAGCCTTTTGGACTGCAGGATCCTAAGACTTCTGCCCTAAAGCTCTGCTTACTGCAATGTTTACTATCTTCATATTCTCTGCGGTCTTGATCTTGTGGAGGGGGCATGCAGTGCTCAAAGCACCTAGGGAATGAATGCTCGGCAGGACATTTAAGGAGGATGCACACATCACTTTCTAGGCGGCCCCGTCCTAAAGGAATGGATTGTTAGAACCATGAAAGCCGATCACATTCAGGCTGCGTGTGAATGAAAAAGAAGTGGGGTTAAGAGCCCACAGCCAGCCCTCGGCTGTCTCTCCTCCCGGGGAGCACGGAGGTTCCCCTCCCCCCCATTTTCTTTTCTTTCCCCAGGAACAGGAAGCAGGGCACTTGGATGGAGCAAACAAACCTGCTTGTGCAATGCACGGGGCAGGCGCCGTGCTCTGAGGTTTCTGCCTGAATTAAAGGCGAGGCCACCGAGGAGGAAATAGAAGGGTGAGCTGGGAGATCAAATGAAGCATTTGTATAGAACCTTATTCAAAATGGACACAAATGCATCAACTCTTCAGAATTACAGGTGAATCAAAGGAAAATTACATCCAAGAAGATGAAGCAGAGCCAGCAGTCTGGCCACGGATGGCGCAGAGACTCAACTTTGAAGCTTCCGGCCTGGTGCGCCAAAGAGCCAGATGTGGCAGGTGGAATTATATAGCAGCCCAGCATCTGGAGGGGATAAATCTGCCCCACAGAAATTCAGAGGTGCGCAAGGAGGTGGTGAGGACGGCTGGCTGAAAATGCGTTTTTGAAAGAAAAATTGCTTTGAAGAACATAGGACACCCCTTAAAAAAATAAAAGTAGGTCTAGGTTCAATTGCTGTATTTATTGGGGCCGGTGTGAGGGGATCCGACACAGCGGTTCTTCAAGTTCCTGGGATTTCCATCCCACACTCCCCCAGAGCGTCTGTTAGAGGCTGCTGGGGTCACGCCCATCTGCAGCTGTGCCTCTCTTCTTCCTCCCGGCTGATTCTGGATATAGCACCCCCTCTCCCCCGTCCCTCATTCCCTTCCCCCGCCCCTCACTCCCCTCCCCCCCCAGGCTTCCAGACTCCAAGCCAGAAGAGACTGCCAGAAGAGACTATTGGTGACACACCCCGGAAGCGGAAAAGCTTTAAGTAGCTAAATAGACCTCTTTAGCTACTCCCCCTCCCCCTATACATCGTCCTCCCCCTCCCCCCATACAAGACCCCTCTGCCTGCTGCTTGACCAGAGGGCCTGACTGCGGGCTACACTGTGAACTACTCTCAACCGTGTGGTATAGAACCCCCTACCCCTACCAGCAGCTTATACGGAGAGACACGCCCACTCTGCCGCGTGCACCTAACTCTTCCTTAGGGTTCCAACCATGCTTTCTTGCTGTGAAATTAATGTCTCTCCTAATAAACTTCTTATCCAAAAGACACTTTGTTTGGCATACTGAGAACCGCCAACAGTCCTTTGCTCAGGTTCCCAAACCAGGTTCCTCCCCGCCTTCGCTGACTCACCGCCAACTAGCCCGCCATCACCAACAGTGACACAAAAGTTTCTACTCCATCTTCCCTATGCGCATGCTCCATACCCTTTATGAGGCCCACCCGTGCCTGGCCTGGCTCCATCACCGCCTGACCTGTTACTGTCTCCAAACCCGCTCAGAGACCGCCCGCCCCCCAGGTCAGTTGCTCAGTTTTGTTTGTGGGTGTGTTTGTGTGTGTGTGTGTGTGTGTGTGTGTGGTATTCCCTGGCCCCTGGATTAAATTCACTTTATACTATGGAAAACATATTATCCACCTTGACTTCATACAGAGAGAGGAACTCCCACAAGCCTGCCACAAGAGCCGGATTCAGTCCCCCTCCAGGTCTGAAGAAAGCTTTTTGTGTGGATTTGTTCCCTAGGGCTGTCTCTTGGTCAAGGTTAGGTTTTAGTGAGGGAGAGGAGGAAGCAGGCAAAAATTGAGTGTCTTTTGGACAACAGTTTCCTAAAACAGTGTCTGACATAGTTACAGGCCCAAGAGAGGAAACAAGGTGTCTGTTCTGAGAGGTTTGTGAGGGAAGCTGAACTCTCACATGGCAAGGAAGCAGGCTTAGTTAATACATGACCTATGCTGTGTCTGAGGCAGGGGAACAGGGCGTGGCTGACTTGGGCTGTGTGACAGAGGTCCCTCTTTCCTTGGGTAGGGGAGTGGAGCTGGGTTAGCGTGTGACCCATGTAATGTCACGTGATCAGGCTGCCTTCCCAGGTGGCAGGAACAGGCGTATTCTGGCCCTGCTTGCAGCCCTCTCTGCTTAGAACCCAGAGGGCCTGGGTCCACTGCCAGGGACAGAGTTATTACTGTTTATATTAGCACAAAGTCATGCTGCGTCCACAGAACAGGTGCCCCAGACACGAGCAATCTCAGCACAGCATGGAGCAGCTCTACCCATAACACTACACCAATACACTTTTGTGTGTGCCACGCTCTTCCAGCTTGAAGGGACCTTGGAGATGGTCAAGCCAACCATGTCATGTTGTCTCGATCTGAAAGACAGCAAGGAGATTTGTGGAGAGAGGCAGTCTAGTTAGGACAGAGTCTGGGTGGGGCCACAGGTCTGCATTCCAGCAGCAGGACTGGCTCTCTGTCTTTCCTGTGCTTTTTTGTCTTAGCTAGTGATCCCACAATGCTTTGCTGCTGTAGCACTCTCCACAACTGTCACCTCAAGCGCCAGGTACTATGAAGATTGACACTTTGTGACATTAGCTCCGAGATGACCTTTTATGGTCTGCAGTGACTGAGCAAGCTTCCCTTCTCCCGCCGAGGTTAGCATGAGCCAAGCTCCCTCAGGGAATGTCCTCTGGTACCTGAGGGTGTCTCATCTTCTGAAGGTTTGGGATCCCTAGGGCAGAGTTGAACTGATAACCAGCCACCTTAACAACACACCTGAAGCCCGTCCTGGTGAGCATGCACTGTCAACTTGCGTCTATCTGGAGTCATCTGACAAGGAAGGGATTATCTACATCAGATTGGTTCCCTGGTATCTCTGTCTTGACTGTTAATTGATGCGGGAAGGCCAGTCCCACGGAGGTGGCACCATTCCCTGGGCAGGCAGGGGATCCTGGGCTTAGTAAAAAAGCTAGCTGAGTGTGAGCCTGCTGGCCTGCCAGCAAACCTCCTCCTCATGGTTCTCATCACACGCCTGGCTGCGAAGCCACGTCTTCCGTTGGAGGTTATGCTCTGTGGAGTAGCAAGCAGGCCTACCTTCAAATTTCTACTTGAGTTCTTGTCTCAGTTTCCCAGAAATGAGGGACGGCAAACTGGAATTGAAAGTCAAACTATTTCCTCACCTGTGTGGTTTTTGTTTTGTTTTGTTTTGTTTTTGTTTTTTTTGTGTGTGTGTGGTGGGAGGTCAGGATATTTTAATTATGGCAGAGATGAAGCTAGATGAAAGCTGCCTTCCTCCTGTGGACTAAAGCTGGCCATGAGAGAAGAGCCTTCCAGCGGCATGTTAGGGCTCCACTGACAGTGCCCCCTGTGAGGCACTGCCCTGACCTCACCCAGTGGCTGCCCCTCTCTGTCTTCAGAGCCTAAGACATGGCTTTCCGGAGTTTTCTAACTTGCTCACAGGCGGGGATAAGCCTGTCTACGTGTCTTCCAGATTCATGTTGCTGCCTTCCATAGCTTTTCGGCTCTTCTGTGGGGAAGGTGATGAGGCCACTGGGAAGGTGACTTCCCACGAGGGAGATGTGGGCACGGGCAGTGAGGTTGATAACCTGACCCCGTTCTGGAGGGGACAACTCAAGTTAATGAGATGATGGATGTGTGGGGCATGTTGGGGTGCTAATGGCTACACGTCTCCAGCAGAGTTAGGCTGTCACAGAGGCGCCGATGACAGTGACCGCTGTAGAGTCTTGCCAGGTGACTGTGTGATGGCCGTGGTGGCGCTGGACAACAGCAGCAGTCTCCCCACGTTAACATCATTGTCCTTCCGGAGCCTGAACTCAGGGCTCCCGGAGGCTTCCTGACACTGAAAAACGATGAAAAGCCCTGGACCGAGACCAGCTCATCCCACAGCCCCAGCAAGGAGCAGGCCAGATTCAACCCGGCACAGGCACCGTGTGTTTGGACAAAGCTCGCTCAGGTATAAAATATAGCTCTGGGGAAGGCAACAGTTCCTACCACATGTACAGGAAGAGAGACTCGCAGGCAAGAGAAACTCTGGCCTGTGTTTCCTTTGGGAACAACCTTTTCAGCCTGTCTGCACACCCCAAGGGGCCTGTTGCACACTCATCTCTCAGGCAGCCAGGGCTGCACACCATTTGCCAGGGCCAGCATCCATGTCCTAACTTGGGTTAAATCTTACTGACCGGCAGGTGGACTTGGATCTCCTCGCATTGTCCTGTGAGACAGGGGTTATCAGATGTCTAGATTTGGGAAGACATTGTCCCTATTCCATCCGTGTAATTTTCTCAGGTACCCCAGAGATTATCTGAGCAAAGATGTTTGGGAGGGTGTGGACACTCCCCCGGTCCATGTTCAGTAGTCCTTCGTTAGGTGAGTGCATCATCCTCCGCTTGGGGGCTGCTTTAAGGGGCACAAACCCTCTCGCTTTACTGACTTGCATGCTGGCTGACTCTGTGTATCTGTGTTTCGGAAATGTCTAGGGAATTTGAGCTCAGACGAGGAACCCTGGAAAATTATTTCGGGTGCTTCCTACTGCTGTGAGGAACTCAGCCTGTTAGTGGCTTAATCACATGAAGATGCACAGGCTACACGTCATGACGTTGCCGCAGGTGCCGTCACAGCATGCTCGCTACTTGGGTATGACGTGGTAGTTTTGTGTCCATCAATACTTTTGAAAATCTTTATTCGTAGTCCATTGTATTGTGACAAGGTTTTGGAATTTTTGTGTGTGAGAGACAACTTAACTACACACGATTAGCTGTATTTCAAATGAGATGTCATACCTTGTTAGCTTGAATTAAGAAAGTTCTTAATTTCTGCGTGTTAGTGATCTACTTAGGCTTATTCTTCTGGACCCAAGTTTGATTCCCCACAAGGGACAGCTGGGGCAGAGGTAGGGAGTCATGGCCGGTATGAGGTCGCTTTAATGGAAAATGGAGCCTCCAAACTGAGAGGCTGTGTCAAAGTCTCTCAGAAGAATTTGGCTAATCAATCTGGGAGTTAGTGCAGAGCAGCTGTCAGGAGCTCATTGTCAACTTCCCATCATGCACGAGGGCTGGATGCTTGCCTTTCTTCTCTGTGGTAGGACAGGTTGCTCCATAGAGCCAGTCTCCCAGAATCCGAGTCAACTTCCTTTCCTGAAATACCCCCTTTAAGGGGAGAAGAGAAATTGCTATTTATAATCAAGGACTCCAGCGGGCATTTTAGGCTAAGCCCTTGTCTAGAACTGAAAGAGTGTTTAGGGGGGAAACCCTGGGGTTGGGCAGACCAAGCTGATATCACAAAGGGAACACAGATCCCCTGAGGACACAGGAGAAGGTGGCCTTCCCAGTCCTAGCCCTGCTTTCCTAGCGCAGAGACAGCATCCCGCTGCCTTAGACCCCTCCAGTATTTTGACTTCGTCTGTGGCCGTGTCGGACAGCCCAGGCTGCTTTCTGAAATGCAGCCGATTCATTGCCGGTTGTGGCTGCCAGTTTATTTCATGTTATTGTGTGTCTAAGTGCCGGGGGCGGGGGAGTCATGTGCAGGAGGTGCCCACAGAGGTCAGAAAGGGTGTCAGCTCCCCTGGGCTGGAGTTACAGAGGCTGTAGGCTGGCCTGACATGGGTGTTGAGAACCACACTCAGGTCCTTTGCAGGAGCCATCTCTCCAGCCCCTCTGAGTTCAGCCTTCCTTTTCCTTTTGACTCTTTCATTCTAGAACATTCTCCAGTAATGACCTGGGAGGGAATAAATGCGTTGATGCCATGTCTGTGTTTGAAGAGGTCTTTTCTTTTTCCTTTGATGCCTAGCTTACAGTTGCATTTGGACGTCTGAGTCTGGGTTGAAAGTCATTTTCCTTCAGACACTGAAGACAGTTTCCCTGGAGTCTCCCAGCCTCCAGGATCACTGGCGGAGGGCTGATGCTCCCTGGATACCTGGTGGTCTCTCTGGAAGGCTGTGGACATTCTCTTTGGTTGTCTCTGCTCATGTTTCACAGTGCTGGGCCCCACTGCTCGGACTCTATCTGAGGTGCTCAGTGGGTCCTATAACTGGGAAATCACTGTCATTATCCATTTTATTTATAGTCTTCCATTCTCTTTTCTCTTTATTCTCTCTTTGGACCCCAATTACAGTGATGTTGGCCTCATATACTGATCTTTTAATTTTACATTTAATTTGTTTTTTATTTTTCTGTCTTTTTTTTTTTCTGAGTTGTTATTTCAGGCTTCTCTCCCACTAAATATTCTCATCCTTCCATCTCCTGTGTGTGTGTGTGTGTGTGTGTGTGTGTGTGTGAGAGAGAGAGAGAGAGAGAGAGAGAGAGAGAGAGAGAGAGAGGAGAGAGACAGCAAGCAGAGAAGTCAGTCTTCGGTGCTGGTCTGCACCCTCCCTCTTTCTGAGACAGGTTCTCCCGAATGTGCCAGGCAGCTAGCCTTGAGCTTCCTAGGAATCTCCTCTTTCTACTTTCCATTTTGGCACAGGAGTACTGGGATCACAGACCTGCACTACCACACCCAACCTTTCATGGGCTCTGGGGATTTGAACTCACTGCTCGAGTGGCAAGCACTTTACCCACTGAGCCACGCCCTAGCCCACCCCACCCCCTTCTTTTCTTTGACTGCTTCTTTTTTAGAGCATCCTGTTCTGTTTTCTCATCTCTGTGGAAACATTAACGGTGGTGGGCTGGGGTGTTATTTTCTCACCTTATCATGCACTCTACTGCCTTCAAGTTATTCTTTTCACTCTCAAGTCACTCTGGATGAATTTCCCAGGGGCCTGTTAACAGCTACCTGCTCACACTTTATGGAGCGCAGCTAGTAAGATTCTGGTGGTGCACACACTTGTCATACTAGCGTTTGGGAGACTAAGCTGGAGAATCTAGCCTAAGCTATGCAGCAAACTGTCAAAAAAAAAACAAACCTGAAAAATAAAAGAACAAAAACACAACAGCAGCAACAGTAATGCACCTCTGGTGGGAAGCCTGTGCCTAGAGGGCTTTTGTTCTGTTCCCGGTGGGTGGTCAACCTGGGGCTTAGGGAACTGTGATGGTCAGTATCTGCAGTCCTTCTGGCTGATCAGAAACCCTGTGTGAGGGTCTTCAGGCTTGCTGTCAGTCATTTTCTGGGAGTGATGGCGTTGAGGTGTGAGGGTGGCCCTGACCATCTCCAGTAGGAACTTTCTCTGCCCATTCAGTTTCGAGTCCCCGGCCGCCAGCCCTCCGGAGAATCAGCAGTCAAGTTCTCTGTGGGCTAAGCCGGGGAGGGGCACTTCTTCAGCTTTGGTGCGCTGTGCAGGGTGTCGCACTGGCCCTGTCCAGTCCAGGCCTGGTGTCAGCTCCCTTGTCAGCAGCCGCCCAACTGGAAGTCTTTTTTTTTTTTTTAAAGGATTCTGGAACTTTGCAGGGGTGGTAACTTTGCAGTTTTCCCAAATCTGCAGACACTTATCACTTAGGCACTGTCCAGATTCCAAAACAAGATTTTGCTTTTTTTTTTTCTTCTCCCAACTCACCCATGGGTTTATTTCTTTAAAAGTCAATGTCTGTCATATCAGCTGAGACGGAAGGAAATGTGTACACAGGCTGAGGTGGGTAGCCACTCCTGTGACGGCTCATGCTGGCTGTCAGCTTGATATCTGTTGAGAGGAAGCGTCCAGGGAGAAATTGCCTCCATCAGACCAGACTGTGGGCATGTCTGTGGGAGCGCTTCAGGCCACGTGTGACGTGCGTCCCTGCATGTGGAGGCGGAAGAAAGATGCGATGAAGTCACATGCCTTCCTCAATCACTCTCCTTAATTTTGAGACAAGGTCTCTCACTGAGCCTGGAGCTTACTAGACAGGCTGGCCCGTGAGTCCCCGGGAAAGTCCTGTCCACCCGCCCCCGAAGAGCTGGAATCACAGGCGTGCATTGCTGTGTGTGGCTTGTGTATTTGGGTGCTGGGAAATGGAACTCAGCTCACAAGTGCTTTACTGATGGAATCATTTGCTCAGGCTAATGTTTTAGGACATCCTACCTTGTCTATCGGCCTGAATATACCAGAGGTTGCAACGGACTCTGGAGCTGTGGCGGAGAGCCTGACTACGGCTGTGCAGCTTTTCTCTTTAGTTCAGATTGTGAGGAGCCTTGCACAGCTACTGAGTGCCCCCAGGGAGACGGCATCACCTTCTAACATCTGTGTGTTATTCTTCTTGGCCTGTCATGGTGCTAAGGGACAGGGTGGTTTTGGAGAGATGTTTGAGATTTGGCATCCGGAAAACGTGGCTGCTGTGGTCACCTTCCATCTAGCTTCATTGTGGGGCCGTGTGCATTTGTGTGCTGTTCCTGCCCTGAAATTCAGACAGTGCTGTTTCCTCTGAAGGACTGAGGCCTCTTTGACCTCACAGGTGCCCAGCCAGAAGTGGCCACTGCACCATTACAGCGACTTATTAATTACCTTTCACATCACTGAGCCCGATGCCTGACAAGAAGCAACTCAAAGGAAGAAGGGTTTATTCTGGCTCACAGTTTGAGGGATCACAGTCCATCCCCACGGAGGGGAAGCCATGGTGGCAGCTAGCTTTCTCCTTTGCATTTAGTACTCTAGTGACCCATTCACTGGGGCCTTCCTTTCTTAATCAAACCTTTCTGGAGGCACCCTAATAGAGACCCACACCCACAAGTGTGTTTCCATGGTGATTATGAATCCATTCAAATTGACAGTAAGAAAAAACATGGCAAACTAGAGAAATAATGCAGAGTAGTTCGAGGCTGAGGAATCTAAGAAGGAAACTAAATTAAACAAAACCAACCAACCAACCAAACAAACAAAAACACATTAAAGAGAGTGATGGGGCCCTTGGCTGGGAATCCTGTCTGCTAGATGCCCAGTCCTAGAAGAAATGCCTCAGGTGGGAGGGGCATGGAGGGTAGGGTAGGGTGCTCATTCACCCTTCTGCTCGAGGCTGTATATCCACACTGTGGGCAGAAGTCCTGGTGGGAGATCCTGCCCTCACCCCCGACACACCCCTCACTCCCACTCTTTGATATCTGAAAATTGGTGTTCTCCATCCACGCTTTTTCCAACCATGAAAAGTCACAAGATAGCCTTGATCTTTTGTTCCTAAGACCTTGGAAAATAATCCATTTCTAAGGCTGAAGAGCAGGAATAATAATAATAGCAATAGTAATAATAATAATAATAATGACAAGAAAAGGAAAAAAAAGGGGGAAAAGCCCAGGGAAACCCCTGATGTTTTACTCGCCTAAGCCAAAGTATTACCTCCTATTTTTCTCCTTGGTAATAGTCTTAAAGCAAGCTCTTCCCGAATGGAAGGCTCTGGGGCTGAAGCCACTGGCTTTAAGAGAGACAGCTGCCTTGTGATGGGGCTGGAGGCACTCCTAAATAACTTTCTTTTATTTGTTTCTAACTTTATTGACCGCCACAAACAGGTTGTCTTCTTTTATTGCTGGATGTCGAGGGTTTGGGTGGCAGAGACGTCACCCGCGGGGTCAGCCTTCACTGTGACCTAGGACTAGACAGCAGCAGGAGGTTGGAGTAGGGGGACGGGATGTTGGAGTTTTTGGGTCATATTTAATGTTCTCTTTAAAAGCCGGGGAACCTATTAGAGTGAGTGCAGCCGGCGACTGATAAATGGGCCACATCTGGCTCCATCCATGACACAAACCTCCCAGCATTAATTATGCTGATCGTTACAGCTGTGAAGGGGGAGACCATTATTTATAGTGATCTTTGCTAAGTAAATCATTTAAAAAATGGCTAAATGCAATATTTCCCTTTTAAGAAGTCCTCTAGAATTAAAGGGGCTTTTCAGTGGAACATGAAACATATTGCAGAGAGAGAGAGAAGCTGTCTTGATTAATGGCCTGATTATCAGCCATGCAAATCACTTTCACTTATTAAGTCTTGTTTAATATCCTAATGAAGGCTTCTTGAGCAGATTTGGAATTTCCAGCGAAAGTGCCCTTTCATCTCGGAGAGAATGAACCCACACTATAAAGAAAATCTCATTTACCGCCATTCCTCCCCTGCTCAGGACCCTTTTCTCAGCTTCCACTCCGCAGCAGGAGACAATTAACCTTTTCAGTGCCGGAAGTGATTCCCAGCGCCTCCCAGCTGCGAAGGCTGGCAGGGTCAGGGGAGGACAGAAGCCCTCTGTAGTCAGTGCTGCCGTGGGACAGTTCTAAGAAATTGGACTGCGCAGGAAAGCCTTGAAACGTGGCTGCTGCTTAGGCGACTCCGCGTGGGCAGACGTGGTATCCCGCACCCTACCAAAGTCTTTTCAAACCCCCACCCCTGCCCATCTGCCATGGCTTATTCAGCTCAAATCAAAGACGGCCAGAAATGAAAGCAGGCACACTGAAGAAAAGCCCAACTTGCCTCTAAATGCTGGGCAGCCTTTGTGAGCTGCCAGGAAGTTGGTTTTATTGAGGTTGAAAGTCTGAGAGGTGAAGCTGGGTGGTGATTCAGGGAACCAACGGCCTTTGGCTTGTTCTACACCGCCCCATACGCCAGCTTTGTGGCTCTGCTCAGGCCCGGGGGTGCTGAGGTGGGCTGGGGATAGGACCTGTTCCCCACCAACTAGGCTGCCACCTGTACCCAGGGCACCCAGTGGAGGGACTCCCAGATGTCACTACTCGTTTCCAGCTGCACTGTGTAGACCCATGTAAGGAAAGGACCCAGATGGCGCCCAGAGCATGAATAAGGTCACAGCACAGGTAGGGTCCCCTGTGAGGCCCCCAGTGGGGTGAGCGTGCCCCCTGGCTCACAGGGAGGTCTCCAGAGTGCTTGGGACCACAGTCTGGATCTGAGGCCTCATGTTTTGTAGAACGGGGAAGATGGCGTTGCATCTGGGTAAAGACAAGGGGAAGAGCCCGCCCGGCGCTGGTTTGCTTTCCGTATTACACAGCGCGCTTGGGGACCAAAGGGCCTTCTGTTTGCTTAGCTTGTGTGAGGCTTCGACCCCAGCACTGCAAACAGAAGCCCCGAATCTTCCAGACTGAGCAACCAACATTCACCGAGCCTAGAGGGCCAACCATGAGGTCTTTTTAAGCTTCCTTTTTAAGCTCTTGATAGTGATCTTCCAGCTAGTGGGGGGGGAAAAAAACCCATGAATGCATTGTTCATGGGAAGAAAACCCATCATGCATTGTACGTTCTCTGAACTGTTATAGTAAGAGTGTAGCAGATGAGGTGCTCTTTTCTAAGAGGAGGCAAGAAGTCAGAATGGGATTGTGGGCTGTGCTGACCAGAAGCAGTGCTACCCTTTAAGCCTCTGCACCTGAGGAACACAGGTGGCAGCCTCCTGTGTGGTAGCCCGGGAATAGGTGAGGCATGGATTTCAGAGCTCAGTGGGGCCACAGGATGGTTCCCATCTCAGTGTTCTACAGGACTGTCCTCTGAGCCAAACTGCCACCATATTCATTAGTTAGTTGAAAAACACCACAGTTGGGTTGGTTGGCTGTCAACCTTCCCCCGTAGAAGGAGGGAAGAGGAGGGTAACGGGACCCTCACTGGACTACCGAGGCACTCCTCCACTCCTCCCAGCCAGCTGTTTGCAATTCTGAGCTAACTGCATGTGCGCCTCAGGGAAGAGCTGGAAGTGTTAAGGCTGGGATGGGGGTGGGGGGCGGTACCTGTGTGGCCCTGCTGTGGGAGTCATCACTGTGCTGGGTGTGACTGCCCAAAGGCCGAAGGCCGCCCGCTCTCCTGTGGTAACTCCTGGTGCTCTGTAGGTAAGCCTAAAAGACTCATTGTGTCCCCAGTGTGAATTTCAGTGGAGTCAGACATTGCCTAGTCATTGACAGCGACCTCCTGAAAAGGTTTTGTTTGTTTGTTTGTTTTTGTGTTTTAAATCAACGCTCAGGCCTTCAGTGTTCGCTAGTTCTCCACACAGGGTGCCCACCTAACCTCTCCTCTTACTCCCTCTCTCCCTCTTTCCCTTCCTTTTCTCTCCCCTTTCTCATTTCCTCCCTCCCTCCCATCCCTGCACATTACATGTTTCATCTTTAACTGACTGAGACTTTATTTATCTACTTTGTTTAAAATCCGTTTTTAATTTCTCTTTTTGTATCACTAAATACTAGCTGAACTAATGACTGAGTTAGGGTTGAAATCCCAAGGGAAGGTGTCTGGCTGGTTCCGGCTGGCTCCACTCTGAGCTCCTGCGTGTTTAAGACTCAAGCAGTGTTGAGCCAGAGGCGTAGCTTCTCAGGAAGAGTGAGGCAGGAACGGTCTCAGCCTGCCTCCCTCATGGGCTTGTGTTCTCATGGCATAGAAGCAACATTTTGAACTCTGCACACGTGTATCTGGGAGGTGGTTATTTGAAAGCACAAGCCTGTAACTACTTCCTGTTCTGCTACCCTTCCTTCCTGTGTCCTTTTCAGTATGAAATCTCTTGTGCCTCCTTTGCTGTGCAGTCCCCACCCCCTTTGTGCTGCCATCATCTCTTCCCGACTGTCATCCTGTTCTTGCCCAGCTAGCACTAATGAGAGCCGTATATGCCAGGCACCCCTGTAAGGGCGTTACATTTATCAACTCATAGCAACCCAAGTAGCCCTTTTACAAATGGGGAAACCGAGGCACAGAGGATGACTTTAGCAGGTCTCAGGGACCTGCTACAAATGGGGAACCGAGTGGGCAGCGCATGCCTTTGCATAGAGTGGAACTGTGGGTGACACAGGGTCAGGATATGGAGGGGGCAGTGGTACTTTCTGTCCTTTGTCCTCCCACAGCGTTGCTCTGAGAAGCCATGCGAATGGCTGTGAAGGTGCTTTTTAAGTAAGGAAGTTAGAGGTTACTGTTATAATTAAATATTTTTAATGGCAATGAAAATAGAAACTCTTAGAATATAGCTAAAGATACATCTATGAAAATACACGCCATCTGTTCGTTGGCAGATTTGTAAATATTCTGTGGAAAGCACAGGCCTTAAGATGTGGGTTTTAATGCCCCTGCTAAACTTTCAGCTTAATGAGATTTTTAGCAACTGCCTAACCTTGGTCTTTCTCTTCCCCGCCCTAGTGTGTGTGTGTGTGTGTGTGTGTGTGTGTGTGTGTGTTGGGTACCGTGTGAATGGATGCAGGAAGTCAGAAGATGGTGTCGGATTCCCCAGATCTGGAGTTGTGGATGGTTGAGAACCACCATGTGGGCGCTGGGAACCGAACTCATGCCCTTTGCAAGAGCAACAAGTGCTTTTAAACACGTCACCTCTCCAGACCGTTATTTAAAATTTTAAAGTGGTGTAAGACAGTCCAGCTGGGAAGTACCCAGGACCTGAGCTGCTGCTGCTGCAGTGTCCATCTCTGCTCTTCCCTTCTGTGGGTCCATCCTCATTGCTGGAATGGAATTGCTTTCATCTTTGTGAACTTTTTTTTTTAATATTATTTTGGATGTAAGATTTCTGTTTTTAAAACATAGTGTTTTCCCCTATTTCTAGTCCTAGAAACATTCTCCTGAGTTTTCTGGTGTCTCTTTGCAGTTTCTCAAGTAAGATATAATTCATCTGTAGTGATCAGACGGACAGACTAGTTTTCTTTTCTTCCTGCATGGTCCTGCTGTCCCCTGAGGCTGTCTACAAAGTCAAGGCTCTTGGAATCCTTCTAGTATGTGTCAAGTGCCCAAGTGTACGCCCATGTGTGCCTCACATGGATAGTGTTAGATCAACTTTTCCAAGATTTCTCAGTCCCTGGACAGCTTATCTGAGATAACATAACTCTGAAGTCCCCGGGTGCGGAGTAGAAAGTAGTCAGGAATCAGACAGGCTAAGCCTCTCATTTGCCGATGGGTGAGATAGCTACCATGTCCGATGGAGATTTAAAAACCTTGAGAACAAGGGAATTGACTCAGCCAGTCAAAGGACTAGCCACACTTTTCTCACTTTTCCACCAAAACTTAATTGTAGCCCGCACCAGGATCCTGCTGAGCTTGGCTCGGTCCATAGTGTTTGTGGCTTAGCTCATTCTGGTAGGTCAGGAGCTATGATCCAGGCTCCTCAGTCACAGGTAACATTTCCCACCCAAGACATGCATTCTCTGGAAAGCGCTCCCCAAACCCTGTCAAGACCCAGGAGCCACTCTCGGTCACATACAGATATTCATTTCCTTTTAAAAAATTTAAAAAAATATTTTATTTTTATGGGTGTTTTGCCTCCATGCATTTAAGTGCTCCGTGTGTGTCTGGTGCCAGTTCAGAAGAAGGCATCTGATACCCTGAAACTGGAATTTTGGATGATTGTTAGCCTCCGCATGGGTGCTGGGAGTTGAACCAGGTCTTCTGGAAGACCAACCAGTTCTCCTCTCCACCAAGCCATCGCTCCAGCTGAACACATTTAAAGAGAATTTTCCATCCAAATTCATTGAAGAATGGGAAGCATTTTGAGCCCAGCAAGGAGAGGAGCTTGAGTTCATCATGCCTGCATCTCTGGTCTGTTGCTATGGTACCCGAAACAAGTCACATGGGAAGTGCACCAGGAGCCGCCAGAGCTGAGCCTACAGACCTACCACTGGTTTCCCAGCCAGACAACACTGATCAGCTCCACTTGGCCATCAAGCTGACACATCTGTGGGGTCCTTGAGCTAACCTGTGCAACATGGGGAGAAGGGGTATTTCCTGTTGCTATGGAAGTGTATTTGAGCCTTGACTATCCTCAAACTGTCCTTGCTGATAAAGGAAAGGTATCAACGATGAATCAGTAACAAGACGACACGTGTCAGCCATCCAACATAACAGAGCCTGAATCAGACAGAGAGGGCGATTCATCGGAGGAGCAACAAGGAAGTGTGTGTAATTTAATATGCAATAATTCTAGGCTGATGGAAAGCACTTATTCAGGTAACAAATAGCAGAGATGGTTTTCTGTCTCCTTTGATTCATTTCTGAATGTTCAATTCATTTGTAGTTTAAAAGAGTAAACACATCAAATAGACTTGAGTTGCCTATGTTTTTGACATATGCTGATGGGACCTGAGGGACACTATGACTCTTTTACTCAGAGCCATAGCTGCAAAAGGAGGTGCAGTCAGCAGCCTGAATGGATGCAGGCTGCCAGGGCTAGGCAGGACCTTCATATGGAAGTGTATAAAACTCAGAGGGAGACACAGGTGGGTGTGTGTGGACCCTTGAGCCTGTTTCTCCGCTCCCTCGAGAGCAACAGCATGCCCACACAAGCTGCATGGCCAGACACAGAGGGGAGGAGAAGGTCAAGCTCAGAGGCAGGAGGAACACCTGTGATTGTGGCAGCGTCATATTCTGGGCCACTGATTGTGTTTTATAACTCCTGGTAGGCATGGCTTTCGATTTTAAGTGGGAAGTTCTTGTCACCCACACTGAAGCGAATGAATATGAGAAGCTCGCGTGAGCAAAGGTAAATGGCAGTGTTGCTGAGGAGTTTATTTCTGTAAAAGGCGGAGAGGCTGTGTGGTGAAGGGGAGACCCAAGGCAACATGGACTTGGGTCCCTGAGTTCCTGAGAGCCTCCGGCGAGCCACCCCTCCTTCCGCTACTGTGCATTCTCGAAGCCAAGGATTATCTACGATAATCTGGTGACCTTCACGTGTCTGTGCGCTGTCCATTTTAACCCACTCACTAGATTGCTGCAAAATTAATTCCAAATACAGTCTCAATCTAGATGCATTCTTTTTTCGCATGTGTATACACACTGTATATGTTTGTGCTTGCCTATATGTGTGAATGTACGCTTGTGCGTGTGTGTGTGGGGGTGTGTGTGTGGGTGTGTGTAAGCCAGAAGTCAACACTGGGTGTCTTCCTTGATCATTCCCCACCCTATGTATTGAGGTGGGGTCCTGCATTTGCACCCACAGCTCACTGATTTGGATAATCTAGCTAACAGCTTGCCTCTAAAAAGCGCTTATTCCTGCCTCCCAGTCTGTGGGATTACAGGCAGGCTGTCATGGCATCTTAGCATTTACATGAATGTTGGGGTCTTGAACTCAGGTCCTTTTGCTTGCATGGCAAGCATTTTACCTGCCAAACTGTCTTCCCAGTCCACTCAATGCTTTTTTGATCTCAGCTCTTTGGTTTGCTTTGTCCATGGAGTCAAAGGCAGACTCTTGTTTAAATTTCAAAACTCTCTACTCCTCAGTTTTGATTTTTATCTTCCATCCTGGCTCTACATAGCTCTCTTTACACGTAAACCACCTTCTGCTTGTCTGAGGGAGTTTCTCATGCCCAGCCGATGCCCAATGCCCACGAGCTGCAGTTCTGCTCTTAATTCTTAACTGTCCTTCAAGACCCAGTTCAATGACTTTCTTCTTTTGAAGCTATCTCTGATGGTCCCGGTGGATCTTTTCATTTCTCTAATGATTTACGTTTATCTCTTGGCTCTCCCAGCCCCTTCCCTATGTGAAGGCAACTTCCTGTGTCGTCTTCATACCGCATTGGAGAGTTATTTGCTAGACTCTTATTTCACTTAATTAAAAAATTACTTAGAGTTTAGTGCAGCCCCTATGACCACTATGACCACGAGTCATGCAGGTGTTTTTCTGCGTTTGGAAAAGTCACGTCTGGAGTGCGGTGGATGCCCCAGCACCTTGGGAAACCACCTTTGTGCTCCTGGCATCACTGTCACGCAGGGTTTCGCTTGTTTTGTCTTTGTGAAAGTGCAAAGTACTCTACTTCACACACGATTATGAGGAGAACAGCAAGTGGCCATCACCCAGGTCAGTAAGTAAAATGTGGGTAATTTTGTGAGTCCCTGCTGTTTGGGTCCACTTATCACGGTACCTTTCCTCTTTCAATATCTGCTTCAGAGGCTTGGGCTCAGTGAGTTGCTCAGTTCCTTCAAGGATAAATGATTAGAAGATGAGATCAGTCCAGAGTGAACAAGGCTAAGGTTGTAATCACACAGGACAAAGGTTCAGACAACATTCCCTGACTGAAGAGTCACCAGAAAGCCCTCCATAGATCTACGAACTGCATCTCACATGCAGTGAAGTGCTATTTATTTCTAAGAGTGAGGAGTCGCTTGAGTTTGCTCAGTGGGTCAGGGTGCTCTCTGCAACCGCAGGACCTTCACAAAACAAGGTACCCCAGCACTGTCCGGGCAGACAGGAGGCTCTCCCGGCTGCCTGGCTTCCAACCTACCTGAAACACATGAACTCTAGGCTCAAGGAGAGAGCCCCCTTCAAAGGAAAGGGCAGAAAGCAATAGAGGGGGATACGCCCTACCCTCCTGTCTCCATGCATGGACCCTCCCCACCACCACAAATGTTATATGTGCACACATACACCGCACATTCCATGTACACATAGGCCATACACATATATAAATACCACACACACGTACACACATAGTCCACACACACACATCAGACACACATGTATGTCACATACACACACTATAGATACACACATATGCCATATATGCACGTGGGCCAGGCACATCCACATAGGCCACATCCACATATATCACACACACGTCACATGAACACACTTCATACGTATACATTTGCCACACACACCTATACCACACACATACACCACACCATACACACATATGCTATACACACACAAGATGCTTTAAAGATTTAATTAATGTATTTTCATTGTATAAAATGATGGACATTCATGAGGACATCGTAAAACGTTTCTATCATGTAGCTCGCTTATCATCATCTCCCATTCTCCCTCCGGTCCCTTCTCTCTCCCTAAGAGAGCCAGGTGTGACTCACAAGCATCTGTAGACTGATGACTCCAGCACATTGGGGATCAAAGGGCAAGTCAGGAAAGGCCCCACTTTGTCAAGCTGCACCCAGAGCTACAGTCTCAGGGAAGCTAGATGGCTGCTGACTTAATCCTCTCGGCCTCCTGCCCGGGGACAAAGCTTGGGGCATACCTGAGTGTGAGCCCAGCACAGCCAGCCTCCCAAAGCTGACTGCCTGTCAGGACTCCTCGACCCCCGAGTGGGAGGGCATCCAGAGTGAGCCGCGCACTCGAGGACCAGGGATTGGGAGCGGCACCCTGTGCCATCTTGCTGCTGTGACCAGCAACCTTCTCAATATTTTCGTTTATTTTTATCTCCATGACAGAGAGGCGTTATTTGTGCACAGGCTGTTAAAAACAGTTCGGAGGGAAACACTCGCAGCTGCTTCCCCCTGGTTTCCATCTGCTGTGTTTACACGTCTGTCCTCGTATGCAGTTAACTGTTGCTTGTCAGGCGGTTGGAATTTTCTGAGGACAGGGCAAAAAAACCAATCATCTCGGTCACTCACCAGAGTTAAACTGGGGATTTGAGCATCAAGCAGAAGGAGGTTGAAAGAGTTAAGTTGCGGGGTGAGACTGCTTCTGTGAGTATCCGTGAGGCCTCGTCTCCCATTTAATCTTAACCATGTAAATCCTCAGTTCATCTGGAATTACTTAGTGGAGGCTGACGTGCGAGCGCGTCGGATTATGACATCCCATCGCCACCTCTGAGCCTCTTTACTGCTTCCTCTTTTCGGAGCAGATCAGAACAGCCGCACATGTGCCACAGCAGTGTGTTATTTCAAGAGACTTGGTCTTGGGCACTGACTTCCTTCATGAGAAACAGAAAAGTGTCCTTCTGGCCCACGGGTCACGTCACAGTCCTGGGGCTCCGTGGCACAGCCCCCTCCCTGTGAGGATATTTCTGAGAAGGAATTAATTTTTTTCAGCCACAGCCCCCCCCCCCCCCGGCTGTAGGGAAGGGAGGGGAGGTGGTGTGACCTGTGGCTGGAAGTGATTCGTTGTCAGGCAGTTGCCAGCGGAGGCTGGGACAGGAGAATGAGTGGAACCAATACTGTGTTTTACACTCTTCTCTCTTCCTTTCTTCCTGTCTTCCTGTCGTTTGTAACGGGGTTTATTGCCTTCACATATTTCAGATATAACGAGGGCTGATGTGAGTAAACTCTTCTCGGTCTGCATTGAGAGTCATATGCAGGTTCCAGCTCCACTCACGGATGTGTTTGTTCCTCTGTGCTCCAGGCTCTGGGGTCTGTGGTCCTGTGGGTCAGCCTCCTGCAGCCATGCTCCCAGGCTACACAAACAGGCCTGCAAATTCAGCATCGGCCAGTGTGGACCCCTCTCCCCACCCGGGGCCTCACGCATCTACAAGCTTCCTAAAGCCATCCTAAAGAGCTCTGTGGGCTGAGAAGCTGGAGCTGTCCTCCTGTGGGATCTCAGAGACCGCAGGGCCGGTGTGGATAGCCCATGTTTCACTCACATGTAAACCACATGTAAATATGTTTGCATATTTAATCTACTAAGACGATGCCCCAGAACCTTGAATCACCCACACTGATACTGTAATGTCTACGTTAGTGGCAGGGAGTGTAGAAACAACTCTCTATTCAGGAAATGCACACGGGTCTGTAGAGCACATGCCCCGTGTACTAGTGTCGAAATGGTTTGTGAAGATGAGTTGAAGGTTCTTTAAGCCCCATCATAATGAACTCCACTCCAGAAGCTGGGGCCTCCAGCATTGGTGAGCCATTCCTGGGTCTTGAGTGTGTCAGTCCAGTCGATTACATTCAATAACTTTATTCTTGAGGAGATGTGGTGTCTAGTACCCAGTACCCACAAGAGAGAGAGAGAGAGAGAGAGAGAGAAACACAGAGCAAGAGAGAGGAAGAGAGAGGGAGAGAGAGAAGAGAGAGACAGAGAGAGAGGAAGAAAGAAAGGGAGAGACAAGAGAGACAGAAAAAGAGAGAGACAGAGAGAAAGGAAGAGAGAGAAAGAGAGAGAGAGAGATCTTTCTGGACACAGGATTGTAAGAAAGCCATGGCTGGGCTGGCCTTTTGGACATGAGACCTGTGCAGTAGTTCAGAGTCCCATGTTTAAAGGTAGCTACACTTTCTTAGAAAATCCCATAATTCATTATATTCTAAATAACTGTCCTTTAATTGTACTTCAATACCCCAGGTACTCCCTTCCCTCCCCTCTCTTTTTTTCCTCCCCTCCCTTCCCTCCTTCCATCCTCCTCTCTCTTTGACACTGAAACCTTCCACGTGCCCATTGTATCATTGAGTGCATGCACTCTCTCTAAATTCTTCAATAGTAATTTTAAAACCTTTTAAAATCAATTTTTAAAGTTAATGTGCAGAACAATGGCCTCACCACCCCTCTCGCACCCCCGCGCTTCGCTCACATCCCCTTCCCTTACCTCTTCACAGTATTTTTTTAAAGCAATGGTAACCCCTTGTCCTGGGAGTAGCCTCTAATGATAAGCTGTCCATCACACCCAGAGTCGCCACCTCAGGTACTTCGGAGACTCAGAGGCCTTACAGCATTTGTGTGAGGACATGGCAATGAATGGGTGAACAGCCAGGGATGAGGGGCTTAGCCAAACACCCACTGTTTCCTTAGGTGGTTGGAAGGATTGCTCGTTGCCTGCCGTGTGTGTTTGTGATGGCACTGGTTGGGCATGTTACATGCTGCCCCTCCTCAGGACCAGGCTCAACACTGGCAGCTTTGTAGTAAGGGTTCACGAGGTGTACAGGTGAGGAGGGTAATAGTGCAAAGCACAGTGACGTGGTCTGCGGAAGGTATGATGGCGCCATGGCAGGCGGCTTAGCTCAAGCTGAGACTGAAGGGAGACTACGGAGTCGCCATGTCAGGAGGAGAAATTAGTGAGTCGTAGATGACAGGACTAACATGAAAAGGCCACAGGGTCCAAGAGAGAAAAACCAAGCCTTAAGGAAGTGAAGTGTAGCTGGAAGTTCCAGGCACTGGGGTGTGGGATGTAATTATGTTGGAGAGGTCAAAAGGGATTAAGACATCCGTGGTGCTCATAAGTCACTAAAAATGACCACAGTGACCATGTTACTGACTGAGGGGCCCTGCATATATTCTATCATTTCGCCACTCCCCTCCCCCATAGCTTTGGGCAGGCTTGATTGTTAACTCCCTCTACAAAGGAAGAAAACAGAGACATAGAGTTATTGACAAAGGAGCCAGCAGAGAGATGGCTCAGTGGAGAACACAGATGCTTCATAGGTATGAAGACTACTTCAGATGACAGCATCCACACACAAAGCTGGGCGTGAGCCTGCGTGTTCCTGAACCCAGAGATGTAGGGACGGAGGTAGAAGGATCACTTAGGTGTGCTGGCTACCACCCTAGCTGAAAAGCACACAGAGCTCCCGGCTCAGGGAGAGACATTGCCTCGAAGGAGGATGGTGACGCAGAAGGGCATCTGACGGCCTCCTCTGGCCCCTGAACCTGTGCACACACACAGGCATGCACACAGACATGCAGGTATGCACACACATAATTTTAAATCTTAAAATTGTTACATCTATTACAGTCTAGATTTTAAACTGTCATTTTATATAAATATATATAAAAGTTACCACAGCACACATTTTTAAAATGAAATAAGAGTCAAAGCAGGTGTGACTCTTTACCCGGGCCAGGTTCTACACCATGTACTTAAGGCTGAAGAGCTCACACTAGGGACGGAAGACTATTAGCTCATCGCGAGCAGACAGGCCACGTGGAGAACCTTGCAGCTCAGAGGGTGACTGCGGATGCTCCCCTAGGTACAGTACGCCACCTGGATAAGCAGCTCTGGGCTTGGCTCACCATGACTATAGCCTTATCTTGGTTCTTCCTTGGCCTAACTTTTGGAGTCTGAAAGGAGATAAGGACAAAGATATCAAATTGGCCCCCTCAACCCCTGATGTGAAGCTTAGGAGAGCTCCCTGGGGCAGGCAGGCCATGGAAGTGAAGATCTGTTTGTTGGCTGCACTTTGTCTTTCATCGTGGACAGTTATTAGCACTGTAGGTCACTGTGCATAGAAATGAAGGTATTTACAAATGGCAATTTGCATTGTGAAAAAATTAAGTCTTTATAGTGCCTCACATATAAGATCACACGACAAGAGAGAGCGAGAGCACGCGTGCGCACAATCAACCCTCTCTTCTCAGTCTCACCCTCTGTGCTCAGGGTCTTACACAGGCCTGGCCACTTGGCACTTCCTTTCCAATTCACCCTGAAGAGTCTCCACCTTCTCCATCCATCTTCTCCACCCAGAGCATCCTCTGTTGTTGGGAAACCCTGCTGCAAAGGTGGAAGTCCACCATGACGGAAAGCCCTGAATTTGGTGCAAAATGGAGGACCGCCTTTGTCGGCGAGGCTTCCTCTTCTCTGCCCATGGAGCCTGGATCCTCACACCCTCTACCTGAGAAACATCGTGTAGGCCTTAGTGAAATTACCAGTCCAACTCTTTTTCTCCTGATAAGAACCTGGGATTCCTGGAATGCCTCTCAATGTAAATGAGGCATCTCAGGACCTTAGCCCTCCAGCCAAGGATCTTTACCCGCCCTGGAAGTCCCTAACCCCTCCCCAAAGTTGTATATAACCCATGTTTGCTGAAATAAAATTGATCTGCCTCCCAGAAAATGATGCCAGAAGATCATTTCTATTCGTGCTCACTGGCCACTGAATCCCCAGTTCTTCGCTTCTGCTTTCTTGTTCCTGAGGACTGTTGGCCAATGATCCCAGGAACAAGAGAGAGCCACACTCTGTGGGTTCTCTGAACCCCAACACCATCATATCTTTTCCTTACACCATGGAAACACCATGATCGTGAGGACCAGACTTTGGAGGGTCTGCCGGAGCCACCGGCAGAGTCGAACAGTACCTGAGTGGGGAGTGAGGACAAATCACACTACACAGGGGATAGGCTTGAGGGGGCTGGCAGTCTGACTGAAGAAGCTCAGGCTTATTCCAGGGTTCATTATTTATAGGCAAAGCAAAAACAAGTCACATCAAACAAAAAGAAAAAAGGTGTGGAAACACCTAACTTCTTTTCAAAAACTACTTCCCCAGGTGAAACAAAGCAGCTTAACAAGCAGCTCTCCACACCACAGTGTGAGTCCTAGTGATCCAACTCAGCGCATCAAGCTTGCCCGCAGGTGTGTTGCTTTAGCAAGAGGCCATTTGTGTCCTGCTGGAGGCTTCTGGATTACCTGGAGCATCCGGGACCATCCAGCTAGACTACAGACTTGGAAACGAAAGGCAGGCACACCTTTCCTGGATGTCTTCCAGTATTGCCCTGTGAGTTCAATATTGAGCTTCTGGGCCTGTCTCTCAGGCTGTCTGTAGCTGCATCCCATAGCTCTCCACAAGGGTCAAAACCTCAGGAACCTTTGACCCTAAGGTTGGTCTCAGTTTCTTAGCTATAAAAATGACAAGTTAACATCAACCCTAAGGTCCACGAGGAGCAAGTCAAGAGAATTATTCAGCAGCACAGCAGTTTGCTTTTCTGTGCCGACACCCTCTGCAGTCTCCACCTGGAGCAGCAGCTGGCTGCAACCCCTGAACATGCTACCTTTTCTTCTCCGTACCTGTGTGTGCTGAGGTTTAGTTTGGAGGCCAGACCAGGACGGTAAAGAACCACTCCTAACGAAACAGCGCCGTGTCATCACCCCGGTCTTCTTGTGGTGGCATGAGATGATGCAGCGTCCACACATGAGGAGCTGAGGTGAGGTGGGTGGTGTGCACCCCTCCGCAGCCTTGCTTACTGGGCATGACTTCTATTTGCCCAGTGGCCAAGGCAGCTGCTAAGTGATTAACGGGTGGGTAGCACATACAGCACAGAGACACTAGGAAAATGAAAGTACATCTCTTGGGTAGGAGGGAGAGGGGCAGCAAGAGACCTCACTATTCTACTCAGAGTGACACACAAAGTATGATTGTTTATTTCTAGAGATTTCCATTTGTTTTGGAGCAGAGATGATGGATTAGTTACTTTATTCTTGTTGAGACAAAATCAAGGAAGGATTTATTTTGGTTTACAGTCATGAGGGGGAAGGGTGCAGTGACAGTTCATCATGACCGGAAAGCGTGGCAATACACAGCTCCATGCGAACCTTTGGAGGGGACTCCTCACCCTGTATCTCGGTGGAGCAGGAAGTAGAGAGCAGACAGGAAGTAGCCTGTCCCCAGTGACTCAGTTCCTCCTGAAGGTTCCACCATCTCTGAAAGCAGCACCATCAGCTGGGGACCAAGTGCTCAAGTACAAGGGCAGGAGGAAGGTCCCTCCCATTCAAACCATGAGCTGATCTCCTGTGACTACCATGACAGAAAGCAAAATGGTGGAATGTGAAACAGAGGTTTCTTGTAATGTGTCTGAGACCTCGGCCCCGATGGCTTGGTTCACATTCCCCTGGAGTCTGATGTCTCTCCTGCGGGCTCCCACACCGCTTCTCACTGCCTGTCTTTGTAGCACCCAGAAGCCCCATGGTAATGCCTGTCTGTGCCAGGGGCTTACCTCTGTGTTAAGAGGCTCTCTACTCTGGCGCCTTGGGGGGTGAAGCCAAGTCAAGAAACTCTTTGGAATAATTTTACAGTATCTACCACAGGCCAACATGGCCTTCATTGGTCACCAGTGTAGGCTTTGATTTTTTTTTAAACCTACTTTATTTGAGGCTCATAAACACCTCGACCTCTCTTCAAGCCCCTGACCCTAAGTAGGAGAAAAAGAAGGTTAGTAGGGACAAGGGGGTGTAGGTCTCTTCAGAATCAGATCCTTGGGATAGTTCCCCTCTTTGTCATAAGGATTCCAGCAGTCCAGCCAAACAGCAAACAGCAACCACGGCCAGCAGAACAAATCAGCAGCAGCCTCCTTGAAGTGTTCTCTCTCTCTCTCCCTCCCTTCCTCTTTCCCTCCCTCTGGGCTCCTATTTATACCCTCTCAGAGTTCGAACAAAGATTTTTTTTCCCAGCTGGCAAAAACAATGCCCCCTGAATGAGGCAACTTTAAGCTGACAAAGCTCACTTGCCCTCTCAGGAGGCTGTTATCAGCTGTTGATAAACTGAAAATGTCCCCACATCCTACACTTGGGATTACAACAAAAAACATATTTACATAACATAACTGAGTTTTTGAAAGAAACCAAAACTTCCACTACACACAGGAGTGGAATTCTATCATGAATATTAGTAAAAAAATGAAGGCCAGTGTGGTACAGGTAACTCACTGAAGCTGTCTTCCCAGATAATCCTAGCTGTGGCAAGCCGACATTTAAAACTAACCCCTACAGGCCTCTCTGTCTCTACAACAGGTAGCAGTGACCCAGCCAAACTCTGGGCTCTTGAACAGGAATCGATCTTAGGATGCTCTTAGCCCCCTTTTGAGAGATGATGGTTGGGATGAAGCAACCATGGGGTGGAGATCATGTTTCTTAGGCACTAGGGCCATTCCTAGTGTGTTGTTGCTCAGTGAATGAATGACTCACCTGCCTGAATGAATGATGGAGAAGCTCACTCATACCCACCATGTGGATTCCCCTGTGGCTCTGATTAAAGCCAATGGTTTTAATCAAGGCAGACTATCTTCTTTAAACTCAAGGATTAGCTTCTCTGAAGGAGAAATGTAAACTGGACTCTAATTAGAGAATTCACTAATTGTTCCTCCCACTGAGGACGTTAGCTGGGTTTAGTCTTTAGCTGTGACAGCCAAATGACTTTCCCTTTATCTCCAGAAAGAGAAACGTGGGCTGGAAAGATTCGTTTCAATACCCAGGTTCGTTCCCCTTCCCTTTCACCCTCAAAAAGGATATTGCAGCAGGGAAGATCACAGACTCAGCCCAGAACAGTGGACCCAGGCTGCCAGCGCTCAGCGCCCTCAGTCCTGGAGCCCCAACTGCTGAGGCAAAGATAAATCGGCAGGAAGATTTCTTTGGAATGATGTGAATTTAATGAATCATGAAAAATATCCCCAGCTGTTCTTAAATTTAAGGGAGATTGAGTGATAACAAAGGATAGTTTCCCTTCCCCTTAGATGTAGGCTGGAGCGGAAAGAGCTGAGGTTAAAAAAAAAAAAAAAAAACAACAAAACCCCTGAGGCCACAAGCTTGCCTTTTCTTTCCCGTCTCTCCTATTGTTAAGTGGGGGAGAAAGCTGTCTGCAGTCAGCATCTACTGAAGGGCATGGTGAAGAGCGTTTGCCAGGGCAGGATCACCCCAGCTAACGTTAGGAAGTGACAGGCTCCTGACCCTACCCACATTCCACTCAGCACCTGCGTGGACTCCTGACAGGTGCCCAGTGCTCCTTTCCTCCACGGAGCCGCTGCAGACTTCACACCCCGGCCCTGGAAATCGGTCTGAATGGGTTGATTTGTGGGGTGCCCTAGGTCTGCCCTCAGCAGACCAGGTGGGGCGTGCTAGTCCAGATCACACATGCCTCATCTGCAGAGGCCTGAGCAGAAATGAAGGGCACATGTCTCCCCTTTTTCCTGTTTTAGTCAGGGTGTTAGTTAGCATGGGTGACCCCCCATCCCACTTCCGATGCTGGGGTTCAGCTTGTCCTCACCTGGAGGACCCAAGGGAGGT
>NW_026590859.1:4498249-4539709 GCF_907164565.1 Psammomys obesus | reverse complement strand
AAAAAGAAAAAGAAAGTATAATTTTATCCACTTGTGACATATGTGAGGAAACCAAACAAATCATTTATGTTAAAGTCTTAAACAACTCCTGGCTCATTGAAAGAACATAACACACAGTGGTTAATATTGCTGTCAATCTTACCCATGTTTGTAAAAAGCTTCCTTGTATCTTGACAAAGGGGTTTTAGATCTTCAGTCCTAATATTTATAATGTCTGAGTCCGATTTCATTTCCCTTGTGTGTTCTAGTTGTTCATTGCTAGCACATAGGAAAACGATACATTAAATATCTGAATATTTACTGAGCATGTTGTAGGGTCCTTTCTCCTTACCTCCCGTGTTCTCACTGTGGTGGTACTGGAGAGCACCAAAGTGGAAGTATGGAAGCCAGATTCAGAAAGCATGAATATGTCATTTCTTACCAGGTGACATGTCAGTTTTCCAAAGCCAAACATATACATTCTCAGTGTTGCACTGTTTATACTTGTCTTCCCCAGTTGGAGCACATCAGGGATTCCAGCATCGGGTATGGGGTACCTACCACCATCAGCATCTTTGAACACTGACTTTGACAATCTACACTTGTGATAGTTTGAGGGAGAAATGTCTCCCTCGGGCATTTGAACTCTTGATCTCTAACTGACGGGGTTGTTTGGGTGGGCTTAGGGGGTGTGGTCTTGCTGGAGGAAGTATGTTATTGGCATGGGCTTTGAGGTGTCACACCATTTTCAGTGCACACACTCTCTCTGCTTCCTGCTGCTCCAGCTGCCATGCTCACCATTTCCCTGCTGTGATGGTGATGGACTCTTATTCCTCTGGAACCATAAGGACAAACAGACCCTTTCTTTTATCAGTTGCTTTGTGGTGATATTTTGTCACGGCCACAGAAAAATAAGTAATACAACACTGTGCAGGGTCACTGTCTGAGGCCAGGGAGGGAGGTGTGTGGAGCCACCTTTGCTTGATGACCACGTTCAAGAAGGGGATGCAGCTTAGTGTGTCCCAGCCATCGCCATGATGCCCAAAGGGACCGTGGCTGAAATCCCTCAGAGTTCACCAAGTGATGTCGGGGCTCTAACTCTCAGAAGACCGTACAGCCTGACTTTGAGTCTAAAGGAATATCTTGTCTCCTTTGTTAGTCTATTCAGATCTGTTGCTCTGTTGGATAACTTGGCTATAAATTTATATTCAAAAGAAGCATATGATGGTTGCTATGATTATCAAATAAAAAAAAATCCTCACCAAACAAGGTCTCTACATGATAATAACTTGATTTTATTTTATTTTTTGCCCTTCTCTTATCTTTCTTCTGTTTTAGTTTCTTTTTCCTCTCTCTCTCTCTCTCTCTCTCTCTCTCTCTCTGGAAAATTGATTTGTAGGTTTATACTCTTTCCTGTGTCAGGGTGCACACGGCTGGGCTGAGCGCTGCTGAGGCCTCCCTTGGTTCATCCTTATGGGGAGGACACCCCTCTCCAGGGTGACTGGCTTGCTTCCACTATGTCAAATGTATGCAGCGGAGAAAGGGGATACGCCAGCAGCTGGAGTGGCTGAGCGGAAGGAAGGAGGTTAAATGGTATAATCCCATTTGAAGCAGCAGGCAGTGTGCCGAATGCTTTCAGATACAATGCTATGTTTAATCCCCCTAACAATCTTGCAAGAAGAACATTGCTACGATTATTTCCACACAAAGATAGCGAGATCCAAGGAGGTGGGAGTTTGATCCAGGGCTGTTTACTACAAAGTCCATGCACTGGTCAACAGGCCACTCATTCTGACTCTCAGCTCGAACTATCAGAGATCTTAGGTCTCCCCAGAATCCTGCAGTCAACAACCGTGTCACATGAAGGCTAAGAATGAGCCTCCATGAGATGAAAGAGCCACACAGCCATGGACTTCTTCAGGCAAATATGTTTCATCAAGACCCTGACCTTGGGTGGGCCCAGGTGTTCCCAAGAGCAAGAGGACCCCTGGTCAAGACTACTGTCTTGTGCTCTCAGCCCCCAAATCTACTTCCTGGAACCAGCTCACCACACTTTCCAGACCTTTCAGTTTTGCTTAGTTCGTTAAGATCAGATGAACAGGGCTGAGGAAGCTGTAGGCTGATGGACTTAGCAAAAATTCTTTCCCACAACACAGGCCTCCATTCTTCTAACATACCTCAAGTGCATGCCCTCGGCCAACACAGATCTGGTGAGAGGAAGATTAACAATGATGACAAGAATAGCCCCTGACTTGATAAAACAAATATCAACTGGGTCAGGGGACAGGAATTGCCTGTAACTGACCTTGGGTTCAGTGTGTTCTTCATTAGCTGGGATTGCACCATCTTAAGTATTTCACTGTGTGCTGACTCTGAAGTTAGACCTTAGACACTGCCCTTGAACTCAGTCAATATTTGTGGAAGGTGGGGAGGGGGTAGAGGCTACAAAGCCACAGAGAGGGGAATGGAAGATATTTGGGGAGAGAGTTTGACTCTCCCCAAGCATCTAACTGCCAATCTGATGTTTTAGAACCTGTCTTTGGAGTTCTGCGGCGTCCTTCCTGAGGCTAGGTGCGTGCACACGTGGTGGGGACAAAGCTGGCTGGTCCGTTTTCAGTGACTAAAACACAGCGTTGCGTTAGTTCCGGCTCCCCAGTCACTTCTCAAGATAAGGATGAGCTCGCTGAACGGACCTGTCTCTGGCTCAGCACACACTCTGCGTGGGTCAAATTCCATCCCAGCCCCCGGCTCCCGCTCTTTGGGGCACATCGATTTCCCCTTTCCTGAGGCTTCCGGGTGAGAGGTCAGGGGAGGTGGGGGCGTGGGTGGTCAGGCTTCCTGTCTTCCAGTCATGATCCGCTCTCCGCTCTCGCTGGGGCACGGAGCCTCACACGGGGAAGCAGAGCCTCACACCGGGAAGCAATCAGCTCTTTGTGGGTTCTAACAGCACAGTCTACCTCACCATCACCTGTTCTCCTGTTTGGCCATCTGCCAAACAGGAGCAGGAAAGTTTATATCATCTTACACCTACATATATGTGTGTGTGTGAGTGTGTTCGTGTGTATTTATCTGTTCTGAGGACAGAACCCAGTGTCTTGTAAGTGTTCAACTATGGAGCTCCGCCCCAGGCCTGTGCCACCTATTTTGTAAACTCGTTTCTTTTCTGACCACTTACCCTTGAATTCTGGTCTGTTCTGAGTAAATGTCCCTCACACTATAACACGTCTCCGTTACCTGTGGTTGAAACCCATTATTCTATGGGCCAAACCGAAAACCTAAAAGCAGCAATGTGTATGTGTGCATGTAAGAATATATGTGCACACACGTATATAAGTATGTGTATATGTGTGCGTGTTTGAGTGTGTGCATATGTGTCTCTGTGTATGTGTGTATGACTGTGTAGATACGTGTTGTGTTTGTGTGCAAGTGAGTGCACGTCTGTGCACATGTGTGATGGCCCCTTCTGTTTCTGCACACACTCTGGGGGAGGACAGGAGCATACTAATTCTGTGTCCCTTGCTTGTGTGCCCTGAGCAGGAGCTTCATGGAGGGTTCAAAAGCCTGAACACTCACACACACACACACACACACACACACACACACACACACACACACACGAACACATGCACGCATGCACGCATACACTCACACCGGGTGTGGTGATACACATTGGGAGCAGGAAAGGCAACCAGAGTTCACAGTCAGCCCCAGCTGTTTAGCAGGTTCTAGGCCAGCCTGGAGCAGGCAAAGACAAAATAAAATAAAGCGAATACTCCGTATGCTCCTTTCGCCGCAGTGTAGTCCCCATGGCGGGAAGCTGGTGAGCGCGCCATGTTTCCTGGAGACAGTGCTGCTCGGCAGACCTCTCCACAGCCAGGCGGCTCTCTGTCTTTGCAGGATATACAGGAATCGTGTAGTTGGAAGCCACCGTTCGGTGAAACGAAAGCACCAGCGTTGCTTTGGAAGGGACCTGGCAATTTATCTCTAGTCCACGCACTCTTCCAGATTTTTTGCTATGGCTGATACCAGCTCTCAAATGGCCCAGGCTGGCCTTGTCCCCCGATTCGCCTACCCTGCGTCCGTGTGTGTGATATATGAGCACCGTGCCCAGGTTCATGTGGCTCTGAGCCTGGAACCAGGGTTTTGTGTGCGCGCTCTGCTGCCGCTCGGACCCCAGCCTCAGGGTTCTTTCTCCTTCCCTGTTTACTAAGTGAAGGAAAGGCTGGCATTAGTTCTAGGTGAAAGGCTGTGTCCAAAGCCTTCACTGTCCAAGAAGACAGAAGCGAGAGGTGGCCTCGGAGGTGGGCAGTGTGGCAAACTGATGTGTCACAGGGCACAAGGTCAGTTTTGTGAGATGAGGAGGTGGTGGCATTTCAGTGAGCCCGCGGCTCCACAGGACACGTGGTTCTGCTGCCATTTCCTCCTGCGTCCTCACCTGGGAGCAAGGCGGGCCTCCCTTGTGGCACGCTGTCTGTTTTACACTCGTTGGAGTGGCTTTGCTTTTTTTTCCTCTTTATGTTCATGAACATGAGCCTTATAGGAGAATTGACAGCAGGGCAAGGTGGCCCACACCTGTGATCCCAGCACTCAGGAGGCAGAGGCAGGTAGATCTCTGTGAGTTTGAGGGCAGCCTGGTCTACAGAGTGAGTCCAGGACAGCCAGGGCTACACAGAGAAACCTGGTCTCGAAAAGCCTGAAAGAGAGAGAGATAGACAGAGAGAGAATTAACTATCTGTGCCTATATGAACAAGGTATAATACGAGTTATTTGAAATTTGTTTTGTTTCTTGGATAACTTTGATCATTTCTTCTCCGGCCCTTGGATCTAATAAAGTTTCTTGTGTGTGTGTGTGTGTGTGTGTGTGTGTGTGTGTGTGTGGTGTGCTCCCTGGGACCAAACCTGGGGCCTCCCAAGCACTACAACACTGAGCTAACTTTTCTTGCTTCGCTTAGGAGTCACCCACCCGAGCAGGACACCTCACCTGTGCCGCTGTGGTGCCGGTGTGGATCGCTGGATCCTGAGTGGAGGGAAGAGAGCACATAACCGCTGGCCCCTATGCTCCTCGTGGACGTTCTGGGCTTGGATCCCTCTCCTCACAAACTCAGCTTTGGGGCTCGGTGCAATTACTGTGTCACTTGCTGAGCCGTGAAGGGAGATGAGGAAACTTTTCTTTTTCACGGCTACTGAAGACTTTCCAATTGTGGCTAATTGGAAATAGGAACACTGGTTTTGGGGAACTGTTTCCCTATCAGTCAAAAGTCACAACATGGATATTTGACATCTGTCACAGCAGCTCTGGGACCTGGGGCTTACTCACTAAGCACTCTCCAACCCCAGTAAGGCACTGGGTGCTGTTTGCACAAACACAGGGCAAAACCCAGCCTTTCTACACCTGAGGGATGTATTTGCAGAGACGCAGGCATTTTTTCCAGGGCAGCTGCCAAAGGTCTCCTGAACCCTGTCATTGCATCAGCAGCCCCCGCAGGGGGCTTTGCAAACAATGCCCTCCCCTCTGCCAGGGAGGGCACCACACGTTCTGTTTCAGCGAGTGGTACCTTGTTCTCTCTAAACTGCCCTACTCCAGGCCTGACCCACATTGAGGGGGGACATGGCAGCTCTAGTGCTGAGCTCAGAAACTAGCTCCCTGGGGACAAAGGCCATGGGTCCCCGAGTCTCCTGGCAGTTGGGGTGCTGTGGGGTGTAGTTCTTAATCACAACTTAGCATGACTTGGCAAGAGGACAGAAGCTACTGACTTGGATACTGTGAGCACTGACTGGCTTGCATGAGCTCCGAGCCAGGCTGGAGCTACTTCTGTGATGTAATCTCTTTTTGGAAGGTTTGATAGAATCCACACACGACTGTGTAGCTTCATTTTCACACCCATCATGAGAGAACTCTTACGCAGCCCAGTGAGTGCTGGGCCATCATTTCTTTCTTTCTTTCTTTTTTTTTTTCATTACTTTTTTTTTTTTAAATTATTAGTTACATTGGCTGTCATTTCTTAGGAGACAAATCCTGCTTTAAAAGATAGTTTCACGCAACCTAGTTTGTGTGATTTCATGTGCACACTAAAATTTGTCATTCGTTATTAATTTGTTACTGTGCGTGTGTTTATGTGTGCCATGCTGTGCATGTGCAGGCCAATGGTGTTGGTTCTTTCTGTCCACCATGTGGACAGAACTTGGGTCCTTCTGCTTGGGGCACCTTTACCCTCTACGCCCTCTTGTAGGCCCTTGTGCACACATTTTCACACAGAGAACACCCTCTACTGAAAACATTTCTTGAGTATGAATATGAAAGTGACTTTGTTAAAAGATTTTGACCTGGAGCCCCAGAGGGAATGCCACACTGCTGTAGAGTTCTGGGGAACCACCTCTGCAGACTTAGATGCCCTCCAATGCTGGGGCTGGTGGGACGGTTTGGGGAGTGTTAGCTGCACAAGCGTGGCCACATGAGCTCCCGTGCCAGCACCCGGTGCAATGCCTGGGTGGCAGTGCAGGCAGCACCACCTGCCTGCGGCCGCAGGAGTGTGGCGGGCAGAGACAGGACTGCAGGCCTGGATGGCCCCAGCCTTGCCCCAGGATCAGTGGAAGACCCCGACTCAAGGGAATAAAGTGCAGAGTGAGAGAGCAGGACCTGATGGCCCTTCCTCCTTTGACCTCTGCACATGCGTGAACCCACCACATGCTCTCTCACACATACTCACACTCGTGTGCACGTGTGCACACGCGCGCGCGCACACACACACACACAAACACACACACATCACTTCTGTGGTGCTTCATTTTTGCTCCTAGTAGAGAAAAGGTCTCCTCCTGAAAGGTTGAACACATGAATTAGGAGCCCATGACTGGGGACAGAAAGGCAGTTCCAGCGGAGGCATAGGCTGGCAAAGCGCAAGGGCAGCCCATGGCGATGCCACCCAGAGACTCAGCCTCAAGTGGTGGGAAGCATCTCTAGCTATCCCCGCTCAGTCAGGAGACTTTAGACCTAACTCAAGTCAGCAAGCTTTCACTCGAGAGCGTCACACACTGCCCAGGAAGTAGACTGATGACAGGAGGAGCACAAAGTCCTTGATCGCTTGAGTGTCTCCTTCCCCAGCGTCTGCCACTCGCTGCTGGGAAGATGCTTCCTCATGGAGATGGATCGCTCACATGTGGAGTTTGCACTTGCCTTGCGTTCTCTTTGACCTAAGTTTCTCATGAAAGACAAAAACAAAACTACTCTTTTTTCTCTGCTTTGGGGAAGCCAGCATGCCGACCGCATGGGACTCCACAGCCCTGCTAGACTTGAAGATTCACCCAGCTCCTGGTTGGCTACGACTGAGTGAATGTAAGCAAGACTTCCATCAAGTTGAATAGAAGTTTTCAGTTTTGCATTGTTCATAATTTTCGTAGTTACCAGCCTTTTTCTAAGACTACTTCCTGTTTTTGTTTGTTTTTTTTTTGTTTTTTAATGCAGGCTTCCCTTCATCTTCTGATTCCACGTGTGATTGTTCATAGCACCACCCTGGTTCCCAGGCACTGGGGAGGTGGGGTTAGGAGAATCTTGAGTTCAAAGCCAACTTGGGATACTTCCCTAGGGAGACCTCCCCCCATCTCAAAGAAACAAAATCTCTGTAGACCCTAATGTATGGCAAATATTTTCTTTAGATTATCAAAGACTTTAACTCACCCATTTTTATTGGTCTGTATTCATCATGCACAGGGCTGGGCTTCATGAAGAAAACTTATTTCAAGAATGAGACGGACCTTGGCTGCATCTCCCTGCCTTCTTTCCCCTTTCTGTTTCTCCTCCTTGGTCTTTCTGCTGCTTCCACTCACACACATGAATGTGGTTTTCTGTGTCTACATAAAATCAGTTTCCACACATAAACACGGGCGTGTGTGGTTTGATACATTCCTGTGACTCTGATTCTGGGTGCCTGTTTCCCCTCAGATATGGGTTGGTAATTTTTCTACGAATAAATGAGGAATTTTAGTTGCTAGCTTGAAGGTGTGTCCAACCTTCTGGATCATCATGCGTCATTGTCACCTCTAGAGCTTACACCTGAGGTCAAGCTACAGAGAAATAACTACAAAACAAAGTCTCCTGATGTTTTAAGTGAGTTTAGGGCTGCATTGAGCAGCAGTGGCAGGCACACTCGGTCGTGTGTGGGGTGGACACATTTGCACGGAAGACTCGTGAGCTGTTGATTACTTCAACTGGTAAGAGAATAAGACTATATTTTTTATTAGCTCATGAGGCATGTGTGTTCCAGTAGGGAATAGGTACTGGTTCCCTCAAGAAATGTGTGCAGCCAGGTTTGGGTCAGAAGGGTTTATCTCAGGGTTGGGAACAGTGCTCTGCTTGAATTTAGAATAACACCAGCAGATAATTTAGTCACCAAAGGATTTATGTTTCTTGACTTTAATTATGTGTGGGTGCCTGTATGTGTGTGTGCACCATGTGCTTGGAGTACCTTCAGAGGCCAGAAGGGGGCAGTGAAGTTCTTTGAGTTGGAATTACAGAGCTGTGAGACATCTAGTATGGGTACTGGGAACTGAACTCAGGTCCTCTGCAAGAGCAGCTAGTGCTTTCAACTGCTGAGCCTTCTTGCCAGCCCTGGAAGCAGAGTTTTGATCAACCCTCCTAGAGCACAAAGACATAACTTACTTGGAAAACTGTGGATTATTCAGTCTGCTCTGTGCACGGGTATGGAAAGTCATTATGTTACTGGGTGCTTTCTCCTTTCTAAGAAGAGTCCATGGGAAATGGGGATTCCTCTTAGTCTACTTTGGAAATAAATATTTTGGCATAGAGGGATGACAGCTTGTCCCCTTTGCCCACTCTAGCTAGGAAACCTGGAATTGAAGCTGCCAAGAAAGCAAGAACCCAAAGTAGAAACCACTGCTCTTATCTGATAAAGTTTCAATGTCACACAGACTCCAGGGAGCCTGTACACTTGCCCCAACACATGAAGCTCTCACCATTGAAGCGAGAGTAAAGGAGACCAGAGGGCTGGAGTCAGTCTGCTGCAGCAGGAAGCATGGGAGAACAGCTTCAGCAAGTGGCGGACAGCACAGCCTGTCTCAGGCCAGTCCTTCTTATCTGTGACACTAAGATCTAGCAGCTCTCAGTAGTTATGGCAACATACTAAAGGCAAGACATTTTAAGATAAAAAGTGATTTATTTAGTTCACACTTTTGACCAAATTGGGTAGTTCCATCCACCAGTTACTCCAGCAAAGCTTTCACCGTAAATGGTGGAAACACAATGCCCTTCCTCGTGAGGCAGGACAGGCAGACAGTCAGGGCCCCTTTAGAGCCAACCTGTTCTTGAGGGGGAGTGTGCCAGGGTCCTGAAAGCACTGCTGCTGTGATGTAGGCTCCCCACCCCCAGTCCCGTGACCTGCTGCCTTGTTCTGCGTCCCATCTCTTAAAGACTCTTCCTTTTCTTATTGCCACACTGGGAACCAGCTTTCTGGCACCTGAAACTTCGAGGCACATTCATTCTAAGTAGGTCTAAGCCAAACAAGTATATACTACTATTCTTAGAAAGCAAAACAAAAGAAATAAAGACTGTTTTCTAAAGCCCCACACTACGCAGAGCAGTAGGAGACAGGCTGCCAGTAATATCCAAAGGAACCTTTTGGGAAGATATTGAAGTTGTTCACTTTCGTATTTCTGAGTCTAACATGGGAACATAAGACCCATGGTTGAGTAACTTGTTATTACATGAACTTGAAGACCATCTTTTCTCTTTCTAGTTGACAGAAGAATTGGCAGCTTAAAGGGTTTCTATACACTACAAGACTTTTGAGTGTGTTTCCATGAGTGTGAGTGTGAATACGCATACACTCGGAGGTGTAGCTTCTTTTTTTTTTTTTTTTTTTTTTTTGTCTGTTTGTTTTTTAACCTTGTTTGAGACTGGATCTTGTTTGACTCTGTGTGCCCCAAGACTAGCTTTTCTATCCGCCCTAGGCTAGCTGGTCTATCTACCCCAGGCTAGCTTGTCTCTCTACCCCAGGCTAGCTTGTCTCTCTACCCCAGGCTAGCTTATCTCTCTACCCCAGGCTAGCTTGTCTCTCTACCCCAGGCTAGCTGGTCTGTCTACCCCAGGCTAGCTGGTCTGTCTACCCCAGGCTAGCTGGTCTGTCTACCCCAGGCTAGCTGGTCTGTCTACCCCAGGCTAGCTGGTCTGTCTACCCCAGGCTAGCTGGTCTCTCTACCCCAGGCTAGCTGGTCTCTCTACCCAAGGCTTGCTGGTCTTCACACTCTTGGGCTAGCTGGCTTGCAAGCTTCCCAGTGTCTCCTGTCTTCATCCTTCCCCGTCTTACTATGTGAATGCTGAGATTAAAGACGTGTGTTTCTACATCTGGCTTACCCAGGAGGCATCTACATTTCTCTTCCCTCAAACTGAAGGTCAACCAATCAGAGAGCTTCTACAAAGAAATCACGCCATTATAGCAAGCCTCCTGCCACAGAAAGAAGATCTCCTGGCCTTGCCTGGAGAAATGTTGGGTTATATGAGTAAGGGCAACATTGGATGGAAAGCTACATACGTGATATTAGCCATACCAGCCTGAAGCCTCACAGGTCCAAATGAAATGTCCCGCATTTTCAGAAAAAAAGCACAGACGACATGAGCTTGTCATGTATATTTTATTTTGCACAAGCTTGCATATATACTGCACATACATTCAGTTCAGGAGAAGATGGAAGGCACACAAGGCAGCGAACTACTGCACCCGTTAGTGGGACAAAGCAAACGGTCAAAGTTCGGAGAGTATAGAAAAGCTTCAAACACACACCGGAAACCCTCCCGCCCCACGGCAGCATTGTCCTTTATTTTTTCCTTGTTTTAAAATTTAGTAGCTGCCAGACTAAATTGTTTTACTTTTTCCTTTAAGATCAATTATCTACGGCACCTTTTTGTTTTCTTTTGAATATGGACAGGGAGTCTCACTGTTTTTATCCTATCAATTAATATTACAGTACATCCTTGGTAATACAAAATTGTACACCTTCATCAAATAAATTAGGATAAATTAAACCAATAAATTATGCAGTCTTCAGAACAATAGACAATAACAAAAATGCACAATTGAAATTGCTTCTAGCTAAAAAAAAATCAAAAATTGACTTTATCAGTTCAGTTATTTGTACTATATTCAAATCAAAGGGTCTTTATTACAAAAAAGAGCTTCATAATGCTATTTACAACATATTGCTAAATAATATAAAGGCAGTGTTTGTCACGGTTTATACTATGTACATATGAGAAATGGCTGGGACAATGTTGGGGGAAGCTGTGGCCTTTGATTCTTCTAGAGAGCTGAGACCAACTCCACATACGTCATTTTCCCTAAGTCTGAATTTGAAGTGGCAATATACAACTTTAAAATGCTCTCTTCCTTCCTATGCAGAAGAATTGGTTATTTTTTGTAATCCAGTGACTCCATTTTCACAAAGGCAGGCCAGCCGTTTGCCTGCCTTTCACTTGTGTGCACCTTAGGGTGCCTGACTGGGGAGAGGGCTCAGTTGAGAAGACGCAAAGCACACACGCTTCCAGAGTCTTAGGAGAATCACTCAGAAGGATGCAGAGGTTAAACACCAGTTTGGAACCCAGCTCTGAGGATGAGCATTTCCGCTTCAGGGTTTTAGATGGTTGAAAACCAATGGGTCTACCGAGGCAAGGCTGAGCTTCCTTGCATGTACCACTGCGAGCGACTGACGCATGCCAACCGTTATGTTTTTCAAGGGGAGCCTCTAAAGACGATGCTGTGATCCGCAGACGCGGAGTTTACACCAGGAGGAAACAGTCGTGCGGCTCGCACTAATGAATACTCTATAATACACACAGCAGAGAGACTGTCCACGTCCTGACACACACTGCTGCTCTGGGGAGTATCTGTGAACCAGTCCTGCTTTGATTAGGTTGCTTTTGGGGAGCAGTCTATGCTTGACTCCCCCCACCCCAAACTCCTTAGCTAAGTAGGCAATATCAACCTGCATGTGTGTGGGGATGTCGGTGATTACTTACTGTCTTCTTGTACACAGAAAAGAAATATCATAGATTTACAGACACGCCCTCGCCCTGGACATCCGATAGAGAGAGAGACTGTCATCTTGTGCAAGTAGAGAGCAGGACTCTTGAGAATGCTTTCAACTTCCTGTACAGTCACTGTAGTGTCCCTAATAAAGTCAACAGCTGCTGCGAGACTGTAGCTACTTATTAAGATCTCATGTCTTAATGTAACAACAGCCATGAGGCTAAATATTTACATTTCCTTATAAAAGTTCCCCTTTGCTTTAGTGTTTTTGTTTTGATGGTTTAAAATTTTTTAAAAATGATATTTACCCATATTCCTAGCACGGTAACAAGGATTCTTCAAACATGAAACACTTCAGTTAAGTAATACTCAGAGGCACAAAGCAAACTTCAGGAATATGGGGGTGAACATTTACTGAAATAATTACTAGATCCTAACATCGTCCACATATTTTTTTTTACCATTTAATGCAAAACATCTCCATTGAACAGCCAGAGAGACAGTAAGAAGTGTTGTTGCAAATAGAACATTCTTTTCACAAAACGTAACAAATGCCTAAAAGAAATTCTTAAGTCTAGATAAGAAAGGGTAAGCGTTCCACTTCACACACATACATATGTATATTTTTACATGTGTGTGTCTGTGTGTTCAGACCCACACCTCTGCACACACATTGCACGTGGTATGAAGTATTGCTTCTATAGTGCTTCTCATTAGGCGAATTAAAACACAAGAGTTACACCACAGTTACAAAAAAATTGGCTTCTACAAGAATCTCCAAAACTCGAATGCTGCTCAAACAATTGAGGAAAAAAATAATTTGCAGTGTATCAAACTGTTCTAAAAATTTCTCTTCTTCAAAAACATTATTCTCCTGCTTTGCTTTAAAAAGACGCAAAATATGCATAGCTATCAACATCATGTCAAACAGCCAGAAAAAAAAAATTAGTGTTTATTGCAGCTGTAGTTGGAAATAAAAGTAAAAAGAGATGAAACAGAAAGCCACAGAAGGCACAAGAACAGTTGAACTTGTGGGGAAAGAACTGGTATTTTGAAGGATTTTAAAAATCCTGCGCTGGTGCATTTTAGATCTAGGCACAGACTATCACCTTGAGTGTACACGCAAAAGTAATAGAGGGTCAGCAAGAAAGGAGTGAATTTAGAGCCGGTCCCCACGCTCCCCCTGTGAAAAGCAAACCTTCCCCTGTGCACAAAGCGCTTCTTTACTGGGTGAGAGCTGAACTAAGGTTTGAAAGATCGTAATTTTATTTTATTTACTTTCCTGGTTGTTTCTGTTCTGTCAAAAAAAAACAGCTGCTTGACGGGAGTGTGGAGAGACGGCGCTGTCGTCTTCAGTGTTGTCCTGGGAGACACACGGTGAGGTGGCCGTTCAGGGGGCCACACCTCAGTGCAAAGCCACAGAGACCTGCTTCCAGCACAGAGCCCAGTCTGCCCTCGCCCTGACAGGGTGGCATCATCTCCAGCCTTGCTGAACACTGACAGGAGATTCCAGGAGCTAAGGGCACTGACATTCAGTAGGAAACACAATTTTTGTTTTTTTGCTACATTTATCTATTGAAATTAGAAAGGCAGAGGGAAAACAATATTTTAAAAATCCAAATAAACCTAGAATCAATATTCATTTGCCCCAGACGGCGAAGATAGCTAGCAATCTGTCTACCCGGGTATCTACACTGCAGCTTCGCCTCTGGCCTTGCAAAGGCCAACGTTGGGGAGTTCTGACTGGCATGTGCCTCAGCACAGCTAGGACCCTGCTGGACCCTTGTAGGAGCCACAGTGCCCTGGGTCCGAAGCAAAGCAGGTCAAAGACTTCCATACTGCACAATACTTTGGGCTCCTGACTTTGCTGTTTGATTCTGAGTATTTTATTTTGGTGCTATGATTGGTTACCTGGTAGTTTTAAAGGTAGCCAGAAAAATAACAAATATATTCTAACAATTCTAAATGCATGTATGTAATTATATGTGCATGGGTGCGTGAGCACTGAGAGATGCCATCGTAGGGAATGAACAGCAATGACCATGCTAGTCCACACTCTATCACCAGGGCCTTCTGGTCTCCCGGAAGATGCCGGGACCTCTCAGGGCTGCACTATTCAGCTTAAAGTCAGCAGGTTTTAAAGCTTTGTGCTGACAATAACTGTGTTCATACATCCCTGCCCATCAGCAGAATTTATAAATGCTGTTGAATTGCAGTGATCCAGCTAGACAGTCACAGGGCTGCCCCGCGTCCTCCAAAGTCAAACGCTGCTGTTGTTGGGTTTTTTTAATTAAAAAAAAAATTGAGGAAAAATTACATTTCTGTTCTTTATGCTTTAAATGCCAGATCTGTTTCTGTGTCATTTTTACAGTGTGTATGTCAAATTATCTAAGGGAAAGTAGGGGCCTGGAGCACCCTATTAGGGTGAATGATGCTGTTGACTGTGCCGGTACATAAAAATCCAACTAAGAAAACAATTGAGAATGATATTCAGCATTTTAAATGCAAGTATAGGACATGGTAGATCATCAAAAAACTGGGGGTTGTGGGGAGAGCCATTTGAGAATGGGTGAATAGCAGCTAGCTTTCTCAGTGTGCTGAAATCGTGTGTTCTGGGGTAGCCCCAAACTAACCTGTACAGTCTTCTCACACTTTGGTCAGTATGAGCTTCTGAAGAGACACCAGCAGCCTCTTTGAGATTTTGTAGCCAAAGAGAAGAGAGGGAATGCCACCCTGGCATACCCAGAAGCAATGAGCCATTGCTGGGCGCTGTCCTCACAGGAAGTGAAGGTCTGGTCTGCTAGCAGCTGTCAGTGTGTCCTAAGAGTAGGCAAGGGTTTCACGGTCAGTGGATCTCTTAATTCCTAACTGTAGAAAGGTATCCAGAAATTAGTGTTTCAGGAGAAGAAAAAGGGTCAAACAGCAACAGCAATGCTAAGCATATAAAGAAAAGTGGAGCAAAGGCTACATTTGAAAAGTACATGCCTTTTAATATCTGAAGCAAAATAAATAGGAACTGACGACAAAGCACTGGGTTCTCTCTGGGGCGACACCTCTGAGCTCACGTCTCACCAAGGGCCTGTTCTAAGAACGCAGAGATGGCAGGCTGACCTGCATGGACTCCCTGCCTCACCTCCAGAGAGTCGGTGTTGTACAGAAGCTAGTCTGAGGGTGTTGGCCATTTCTCTCATGAAAGGCTTGGAGGCAATCTTCCTAAAAACCTGTCCTCTGAGGACGCTTGTGCAGTGCAAGCTGGCCAGCTGCCGCCGGCACTGGTTTAAGAAAAAGTCACTTATCTCTCGGGCTCGAACCAAACACAGTATTCCAGTGTGTGAAGTGCTTTCCTTGGGCTTTTCGGAGCTTCTTACCCCTAGAAACCAGAGACACAGCACAGGGTATGCGAGTCATAGTCTGTGGGTGCCGCAGTCACGGGTCCGCTCTGCTGACCGCCATTTACACTAAGCTTTCAAGTGAGCAGAGCACCCTTGGCTCATGTAGACTTTACACAGGCTGACATTCCCTCTTCCTGAAAATCAACCCTACCTTAAGTCTCCAAATATTAAGGGCCTTGGGCAAAAGTAAACTAAAGGCAAAGAAGGAAAATACCCATCTCCTTGTAATGGGGGAAAATAAAGGGAACCCAGAGAAGACGAGCAGGAACCACCAGCCGACATCATGACATAACATGCCTCCCCCACACATGTAGAAGAACTCAAAATCTAGACACAGGGAAGGTGGACATCCAGGGAGACCTCTTCTACTCATACATTCAAAAGAGTTGCAGTCTACTCGTGAAGGAGGTCCTGTAGGCAGTTCGGGGATTTGAAAATCTCGGGGACTTCGCTATCCAGCTTGCAGATGACCTTGTAGATGGCCTTCTTCCACGAGGGATCCACGTCTTTGCCTGCAATGATGGCATTGAAAAACTCCCGTAATGTGATCTGCGCAACTTCCAGGAATCTCTCTGGAACCTGCTGATACGAGGAGACAATGGTATTAGGAAAGTTTTCAGTTTCCAGTCTGCAGTTCTTCAAAGGAACCCGAGCTAACGCCACGCGCTCAGAAGGGGGCTTTAGGCAGCACCTGCATTTTCTAAAAATGGCTGGCCTCTATTCTCTTCTGCAGAGCTGTCGATACAGCAGCACCGATTGAGGCAGCCTTCTCACGGGGCTCAGAAGAGACTTGCGCGGAGGAGACTGGGGACCCACCGACACCAGGGGTTCACTGCGAACACCATAGTAGAGAAAGGAGACCCATGTCCTCAGGTGGGTAAGCAGACCCATTCTGGAAGGAACTTGCCAACTCCTTTCTCAGAATTTGATTCCTTTCTCTTTTTGACTTTCAGTATGAAAAAAAAAAAAAACCCAATGTGTTCTCAGAGCAGAATAACACATGTTGGGCTTCTATATAAACGAAGTCCCTAACTTCAATGAAGAAATTCTAAGATCTTTTTCCTATATGTACTGGGGAATGGTTGTCTCGAATGCCCAATTATTTATTAAAACAATCAGTACCATAAAGGGATAAGACAACACAAAGTCCAGAGTTATGAAACTTAAACTGAATCCTGAATCACTACCTTTTGCTTGGACATTAGAACTGCTCCTTAGACGGTAGTTTGTGTAGCTGGTCATTGCTGTAAAAACTAACACTGAGTATTTGCTCTCTCAGGCACCATGTTACATTACACTGAACGCCGTTCCATCCTTGCAACCTCTGTGTAAGATGTTATTACCTCAATTATGCATCGAGAAAGCGGAGGCATGGAGGGAGCAAAAGAAGTCACTCAAGGTCATCCTACTCCAAGATTATCATTCCCCAAGTGATCTTTTCAGAATTTCTATTGTCAATCCCTCCTTGCTTCCACAGCAGTTAGTGTATGTGAGCTGTCTGTCTGTCTGCATTCTTTTACTCATTGGCTGAATAGTGTGAGAAGAATACTTAGTATTCCTTCAAAGTAACTCACGGTCAAGTACGGACTATCTGTGTCCACATCAGCATGACGGATTCAAAAAATAATTATACAAAGTCATGATTTTCCCAGAATGCACTAGTGAGATCTTCTTTTTACACTAAATTCAGATGTCTGAGGACATAAGCGCATGGTAGTAGCGAAGACACACATCCTCACAGATGTAGCATGAAAGACCTTCTTTACTGCAGTTCAGAAGTGTCAACTACTGGAACACCAGGGAGATTATTGTCCTGTGAGTTCAAGCCCTTCCTCTCTGCCTTTTCCCAGCAGGTGCACGCACAGGCATAGACACGTGTGCTTGCATGTGTATGCACACACATGGTGCTAGGTGACACAGAGCTAAAACAAGCAGTGTCCAATAGCAAGCCAATCGTTCCTTTGGAAAATCTTGTAACTTCCCAGGACAAAAAAGTGAAAGGTCCCGAAATGGACTCTAGAAAAGGGAAGGAGCCTGGCATAATAGCCCACATCTTTAATCACAGCATCTTGGATCTCTGTGAGCTCCAGGCCAGCTGGGGCTACTCGGAGACTGTGTCTCTGAAACAAAGGAGGGTATTGAGTAATTGGTCCCCAAAGCATTTACGTTGGCCTGTGAGGACAGAGATGACTGGAAGAACACCAAGGACCCTCCTCTTCCTGGCTGGGCAGCCACCAGCCTGCCGAGAGTGCACACAGTCCCCCGGAAGCACCTGTGCGCATGTGGATTTCCTGGACAGAGCATCGTGTTCCCACCCAATGACAAGTCATGGCATGAGGGCCTTACTGAGAGAGGACACGTGGCTAAGGCATGGGTCTGCAGCCAGAAGCTACACCAGCAGAGATCAGTGTGCAAGCAGTGTGCTCTCACTGGCTGCTGGCAACAGAACCTCCATGAGACCCTGTGCTCCTTGAACAAGCCCGGAGCTGCAGGAAACAGTGACCTCTGAGAGATGGGGGGGAGGGTGAACTCTAGAAAAAGTGAGCAAGCCGGAACCAGAAGCCCCACGCACTCCAAGAACATCCCCACCACACACACACACACAAACACACACACACACATACACAGTTCCAGGGGCAGGGAGAAGGCCTTGTGGAAACTGTCAAGAGCAGAACTGTCTAGATAACCCTATACCAGCACAGGCCCTGAAGGGAGAAGGGGAGTTTAGTACTTGACTGAGGACAGAGGGACATCAGGGATTGGGCTAAGTCTCTGCCCACTTTCTCAGAGGCCATACCCTTAGCTTAGGGGGCGCTTGTCCCATTTTGAACAGTCATTTCTTGGGGTCATTGTTGCCAGCTGCCCTGTGACAGGGCAGCTGTGTACTGTGTCTGCTTTTCACCTCCTCGCAACTGGTTTCAGTGTCTGCACCCTAAGATGTCTCTGGCTGGGGAGCCTAGGTCTTCGTTCTGTGTCACCTTCGTGTTCCGTGGGGCCTTTTATAACCGTTCCACAAACACTGCTGTCCTTAATGAGGAGCCCTTTCCTGTCTGCTGCACCCCACAGTGCTTTGTAGTCTATTGATATTCTCCCTCGGGGCTTTGAGGGGAGGGAGCGCAGGGTGGGTGCAGCTCAGTGGTAGTTATTTCCCTGGCCTGTATGCGGCTCTGGCTTTGACGCTCAGTCCCACTACCAAAAAACAAACAAAAACAAAAAAAAAAAAAAAAAGAAAGAAACAGATTCGCAGAAAGATATAATTTTGAGCAGCATGGATCTCAGAAATCACCATTTTATAGTTTAAAAAAATTAAATTTAAAAAAACCTACGAGATCCCCTGAGATGGTGAAATTGTGAGATAAAGATGAGCACGAACTAAGATGCCTTTCTGCTAACATGTGCTGACCTCCTTTGGATTAGTTCCCACTACTTACTTACTTTTATTTATTACTTATTTTGGGTTTTTTTTCTTCTCTTTTTGCCTTTTTTCTTCCTTTCTTCCTCTTTCTTTCTTTCTTTCTTTCTTTTTGAGGTAGGGTCTCTTTTGCTTTTTTCCTTCTTTTTTATTTTTTTAGGCAGGGTCTCATGAAGATGACCTTGAATTAGTAATCCACCTGCCTCTACCTTCCTGGGTGCTGTGTTGACAGACCTGTACCCCAAGCCAGGCCTCAATGCTTTTTGTTTGTTTGGTTTTCAAAAGAGGGTTTCTTTGTGTAGCCCTGGCTGTCCTGGACTCATTTTGTAGATCAGGCTGGCTCCGAACTCACAGAGATCAGCCTGCCTCTGCCTCCCTGAGTGCTGGGGTTATAGGCATGAACCACCTCCCCAGGATGCTTCAGTGCTTTTTATAAAGGCAGCTTGTCTCCCATAAGGCAATGACTTCCTGTCAAGCTATGTATCTATAACTGAGGAAAACCATCTCCAAGGAGCCAGGAACTTTAATGTAAATAGAAACAGAAATGGGTGAAGAGAGTTACCGGCTGCTGTTTTGGCTATTGGGACTGGTGTCCTCTTTGTGCACAGTGAAGCAGCTTGCTAATGTACTGCTTGCTCTGGGCAGTGGGAACGCAGAAGGCTGTGTGGGGCGAAGGCTTCTTGGGGACCTGCTGACACGGGCTCAGCTCATCTGTTGTTGGCTCCAGAAGGAGTGTGGGGTAGCAGCTGCTATTCTGAGAGAGTCGAGGGGTTCCACCCACAGGTGGAGATCTCACCCACGAAAACAGGAGCCTTGGCCCTCTGCTCAGAACCTTTCTCCACCTTCACTTACCAGCATAGAACAACATCTCCCTGACACTCGGGGGGCATCGGGGTTCAGGTTTAGGAAGGTGATATCACCCATGTTTGTGCACCTCCTCACACCTAATGGCTTTCCAATCACTAATAAACATCTGCAGAAAAGCCCCTAGTGACAAGTAATCCCTTATCTCGGTTTCTTTTAATAGAACCCAACAATCTCCACAATGAACCCTCGAGTCTCCTCAGCATCAGGTGCGACAGTCAATCAAGCCACTGGAATGCAAGACAATGCAGGCCGCTGGGGGCGGGGGAGGGGGAGGCCAGGCCTTTGGACATGCCACAGGGGAAAAACAAAAGGCTTCCAAAGTCTTTGGCAGAACTGGGAGTCTATTGTGGGAGCTGCTTGGCCGGGAGTTCTTCAGGAGGGAGAGTGGAAACTTTGCTCTGATAAAAAGGCATCCCAGCTGAGGAGCCTCACCCCAAATGGTCTCGCCTTGACATTTAAAAAAAAAAAAAAAGACTGGTGATGAGGTATTTGAATACACTGGTCACTCTGGGGGGAGATGGCCACAAGCATCTATCCATTCCATCACAATTACTTGCTCTTGCTTATTGATCAGTGTGAGCCAGTCGCTGGTGGACTTCGGGAGGACGGAAGAAAAGGGTTCACATCTGCTGAGTCCACAGCTGGGCACCACACACAAGCAGGAGGGTGGGTGGGTGAATGGATGTTTTGCTGCTGCTGTTCTCTCTCTCTCCCTCTCTCTCAGAGGATTGAGTGGCAAAGACATCCCCCTCCTGTCTTCCTCCTCCTCTTCTCAGTTGCTTTACCTTCAAGGATGATTTGTTTTATTAAACTGGCTGTCCCTAGCCTCTGCAGTCCATAATGAAAGCCTGACATAGCAGGCTGCCTGCCTTCTGTGTCCTGCAGACACTCATCATAAGTGTCAGGACATACCAAGGTTAGCGGTCACTGGAAGTGTGCTCGCTGGCCCAAACCTTGCCAAACGCTCTTGGCAGCTGAATGAATGTCACAGAGAATAGAGGGGGATTACAAAGGTTAAAAAGAAGACAGTCTCTCCTATTTTCTGGAGACAGAGAAGCTGATATTTCACACCTCTGAAGCATCCATCAGCTCATTCATTGGCCTCTTGTGGGGGACCATAACCCTGCCCTTTGCTCAGGTCCCTGTGGACACTCCTCTACTCTTGATCCCCTTCAAAAACGGGACCACTGGCTTCAGCTCACCAACAGAATCATCTTTACTGAAATGGATAGAAAACAAGCCAGGCCTCCCTCCCTAGCTCGTCCTCAAGAACCAACAGCCAATGGCCGGCTCAGCCTATCAACAGATTCCAACCTTAGTAAGAAGATCTTTTTGACACTATCTTTCAAGCTAATTTTTTCCCCTCAAATTTCAACATAAAAATGGAAGGTGTCTGTAAGAATGGACAGGGGTGGCCTGAGGGGTGAGGAAGGGCTGCCTTGCCTTGTATTTTGGTGAATTAGTTTGTGTGTGGCTTTTCTTTCTTCTTCCTTCTCTACTTTTTTTTTAATACTATAAAAGGGCAATAAAATGCTGACTGCAAGAAGACAATGTCAAGGAGACAAGGGTGCTGGTATTTTGGATACTCTTCGCTGCTTGCCTTGGAGAGAGAGTTATTCTTGTCACAGCCTTTTGTCTGCATCTGCTGACGGCCTGCCCGTAGCCAGCAGCATACTTTAACTGTTCTGTCACCTCCTAACATCACATGCATCAGCTGTTGGGCTTTTGTTACGGGTATTGTAGAACTAATCCGCTGTGGCTGTTCTACTGTGCAGTAAATACAAGAGAAACCGGCTTCTCAGACCGTTCTGCATGAATATTTCACACAGCTTTTTACAACTCTGGGACACACCAAATCAAATAAATAAATAACCCCCCACCCCCAGCACCCCCAGACTCTCCCCATTCACGGAAACAAAACCTCTCAAAGTAGCCGCAGATGCCTCCCAGTCACCCACACTGAAGGCAGGGGCTGACGCTGGCAAACCATTGTATCAATGAAGTTGAAAGAAAACTGGTCTCAACTTCAGCATCGCTGAATCCCGCAGAATCTGTATTTACAGGAGAGTTAAACACATCTGAGGCTTGGCGCTGGGTAAGCAGCTCTGCAGAGCCCCTTGGGGGGGGGGATGAGGACTTAATACATACACACACATGTGAACACATGTTTATATATTTACTGTATATATATATATATATATATATATATATATATATATATATATGGCCTTGTTAAAGTACTTTTACTGTTTTCTCATGCAGTTTCTTCTCTTCCACTTATCAGGAGGTGGTTAGGGTAGCATCCATGTAATCTCAATTAATCCTAAAGGCCCTCTCCAGAAAGTGTAACCTGCACAGAGGTGCGGTGAGAAATCAGACTCTAAAACTTCATCCAGAACTAAACATATATCGCAAACCCTCTGCAAGTCTGAGCACTGTCCCAAGCAGAGACACCAAGGCATTTTCCAGATGACTTCTGAATGAATGTCTTTGGAAGAGTGCAGGAGAGAAAGGGCATTCCCTCATGCGTGCGCGCCTGGCGCATGAAGGTCCCGGAGACAGAGAGAAGCACTGAAGTTCTTTCCTAGCCATTCGCCCTGGTGGGCACACGAGTCCTCTAAACAAACTCGCCCATCCCTGCTGTTTGTTAAGTAAATATTGATCAAGAAGAAACCTGCCTCCTGACAGCAGTGCTGTGAGCTGGGGACTTGTCCTGCAGCTCTGAGTGGCCCTGGATGGATGAACAAGGATGGTGCAGTTGCTCTTCCCAGAGATAATCAGCCAGAACAGATACGCTATCTCGGCTCCTCGCCTCTGTGTTGCTCACCCTAACTTCTGCCAGAGGCAGAAAAGAGAAACCACAGGGCTATGAAACACAGTCCCGAGAGGCCAGCCACACATGCCCTTGTGCTGTGGGGACAGCCCAGACTGCTGGCCTTCAGGAGACAGGGAGGTGCAGGGTGCTAATGGTGCATCATAAGACTCTCTCCCGGTACCTCCTGCAGGTAATGGGCGTGGGAAGGCATACCCAAGCAAGATGGTGGACGGAAAGTTCCAAACAGAGTCATGACTCTTGTGAACCGTCTCACTGTGGCTAATACGCACGAGCAAAGCCTGGTTCTGAGCCATGCTCTCAGGTCTGCTTGGGTGATGTTATTGGCAGGGCTAAATGCACAGATGCTCTGTGTTTTGTTTTGCTCATTTCATCTTTGGGACCTAGCCTCTCACCCTCTCTGGTGACACTGGCTGAGGCAAAGCACGTTCTTCCTCAGGAAGGGCCAGTTTTGAGTCATCTTTACAGTGTGAATATGTATTAACCCTGAGCACCATGGTCTAAGGGTCAGGCAACCTGTTCAGAGTCCTCGCCAAAGGGCCAAAGAGCATGTGAATTGGTGAGGATGCTCTGAAGCTCCACCTGTGCACAAGGAGGAAGGCAGCCTCCAGAGTTAGCACAAAGAAGAGAGGTCTTCACAGCAACGAGTATTAGGCCTAAAACCTCCCACGCTCTTATGCTGCAGGGACATTCAACTTTCAATCCACCTTGGAGGATTCAATTAGTTTAATACTCATGTAATGTGGGGCCCCAAGAGGGAACCCATTTCCTAACTACGCATTTAGCCCCTTAAACATCTGAAGAATAAATACTCTTAGGAAATGTTTTCAAAACACACACAGGAAAAAACCAAACAAACAAAAAACTGTGTTTCCTTGGTTTAAGCAAAAGAACACAGGTACCTTGTGTTTTCTCAACCCCCTTTTATTTTAAAACAAAGCTACAAAAGAACAATGTTCTGTTGAGCAAAATTCAGTAGCATTCTGTAAACATTAATTTAAGAAAATCAATAGACCCGGTGAGCTAAAGCCATATTACAAGATAAACTGGCCAGAGTGGCACTTTGTCAAACAGATTTTCCTTTTCCTCGGCTGGATGAAGACAGTTTCAAAATGGGGCAAACGTGTTGCAACCAAGGTTTGAAAAGTATGTGGCCTTCAAACTGTCTGTTCCTACAAAGCTGGGTAAACACACCTTCAAAACGATAAGATTGCTTTAGAATGGATTTGGTGATCAAATTTTACAGAGTAGATTTTCTCAGGTGAGGAACTGTTAAAAGAAAGGGGTTTTGTGTGTGTGTGTGTGTGTGTGTGTGTGAGAAAGAGAGAGAGAGAGAGAGAGAGAGAGAGAGAGAGAGAGAGAAGGAGGCAGGGGGAGGGGGGGGAGGGAAGGGGGCAGAGGGTGCTTTGGGAAGAGTTTCAGTTGATGTTTGACTTTTAAAAAGGAAAGGAAGAAAGAAATCTTTATTCATGCTGACCCCATGGGCTATAGGCCTTCTTGCCAAAATCCCAAAGCCAGACTCTCCAGTGAGTTGGGGATCAGAGGGTTCAGCTGGTGGAAGCTGCTCCCAGCCTGCACGCATCAGGCAATGTCATGTTAATGTGGGAGGGCTATGGGGGTTGAGGGACAGGCCCTGGTCCCAGGAAGAGACCTAGTGGATATCTACCCCAGAGCCTCGCAGCCGGCCAGAGGGTGATTAGGGAAGCTGGCTGGAGGAAAGCAGTCCCTTTGTGTGCTCCGCTGCAATGGTCTTTACTGGGCCCATGGCAGCTTACTCCCAGGCAAGACCTGTGGCCTGCCCCAGCAGCATCTCTGCGTCAATGCCACAGCCCTCAGAGTCCACCAAGGAGGCCGCTCTGGAAAGGAGCAGTCACAGGGAGACAGCCAAGGAAGAAGCAAGGACCTACCTTGCATGAGCAGTAAAACCCCGTGGACAAGAATCACAGGAACTGGACCTTGCTGTGTGGGGTGGGCTGGACACCCCTTCGGCACTTCTGCCCACAATAGCATGGACTACAAGTGAAGAAAGACCTGGGCATTTTCTCTGTTTCCATATCTGAATGGCAGTCTCTGCCTTCTACAAACCAGGTATTTAGAAAATTCAGAACTCCCCTATACAGTTTTGACACCTTTAAGCTGTTGCTACCACACACATCCAGAAACAGGATCCTAGAAGGCAGCATCTTCAGCAACCATGACTCCCAGGTAGTAGAAAAATGTCTTACCATCTTTCTTCCCTGTTAAGAATCTGTGCATACATTTAAACTATGCACACACATGGCTGTGGACAGAAAATAAAATAGACAAATTCATCTTTTCCATACTCTCGGAGAAGTTGGTACTAGCAACCTGATAGCAAGATGAAAACGTCTTTATAGATTTTTTCACATTAATTTTGTAGGGCTGAAATTCAGTCCTAGGGTATAGTAGAAATAGCCACTTTATTTGTCTTGAAGTGACATATTAGGAAACCATAATTGTTGGGATTTGCTGGGGGATGGGGGTAGGGTTGTAAATTTTCCTTCCTTCTCAAATTCTTCTCATGTCTCAAAACAATGAATCTGAATTAAAACAGATAAAAATAAGACGAACAGCAAGTAAAGGCATCAGAAACTAAAATCAAGGATCTCCTTCCAACTCCCAGAGATGTGTCACAGAGTTCTGAAATCTTAGAAGTCCCTGAAAACGCTCTGCTCGGACTGCCCATCTATGAGGCTGTTGTGGCAAAGGCTAGACCAAGGTAACTCCATCAAGCAGGTGTGCAGTTCTGTGGCTTCAGAAGCTGGAAGGATCTCAGCTAGTTCATATTTTCAAGGAGAGTGACCCCCAGCAGAGGCTGGTAACCTTGATAAACGCTGGCTCTCAGATACATAATCTTCCTTCCTACAACTGCTGAAGAACACAAAAGCCATTCTTAGCACAGGGGCTGCCAAAAAGAGACTACGAGTCGGACCTGGCGTGCAGGTCATAGTTAGATAACCTCCCTGTTCTTAGCCAGACTTGAGGTCTACCAGATTTTCCAGATGCCAAATGTTCTTTTGTTGCATACTAATTCTGTGGGCATACCAGTTGTTCTTGCTGGGAGCCAGGATTGTCCCTCTGGGGTTCACCCTCAGATGTGTGTACCCCTGGTACTGGGACAAGCTAGGAGTTCTTGAGGTTAGTTTCCATCATGACAATTAACAGCTGAGGTGGTTAAAGCAAAGAGAGCCAAGCTTGGTGTCATTCCTGGATAGATTATCCAAAATCAACATAGCCTACATGCTCCAATGTTGTGTGGTGGGAGGCTGGGGCAGAGCTAAGCCACGGTGACTCCTGTTCTGCTGGACAATGCTCCATGTGACTGTTTTCAGTAGCAGCGTTCCCTTCACAAGTGAGCTCTGCTTAGGCCAATATTAAACCTGGTGGGCATGCCCTGTGTTCCGGTGGATGGAACAATGTGAGCAGAGTTGAAGATGCTGGCAGGAGACGGGGTTCAGCAGGGCAATGAGGAAAGATTTGCTCATGGGAAATAAGAAAGCCCATTGCCAAGGTGTGAATCAGCAGAGGCTCAGAGACCACTTTTGATGGGGGTTGCTGACAATGGCTGAAGATTCCCCAGACAATCTCTGGGTTTTTTTGTGGGGAAGGACAGATTATTAACCTTCATCCTATCACTTGATTTTGACTACAAAATTGTTGTTGTACCAGAAGTTTTTTTGTTTGTTTGTTTGTTTGTTTGTTTTTTGTTGTGGTGGTTGTATATTTGGGGAATTCCATTGGTGTCTACTTCATAACTACCCTCCGGAAAAGGGAAGGTGAGCTTGTGGAATTGGCCTTCTACAGAGCCAGCCCAGCTCAAATCAAAGCTGTCTGAAAAAAAAAATGTATCTTCTCCGAATACATACACAGTTTTTTCCCTTACATTATCATTGAACAGTGCAGTTGATGAACTGCAGCCTTGAGACTGCAATGGGAACTCTACATCGCACAGAAGACTTCAAGTATACAAAGAAGGTATGCACAACTTGTACACAGACACTGTGTCGTTTCATGTCTGTGGAAGAGCTGATCCCTGCAGACAGCCAACCCTGTGTAGACAGAGGGGCCCCCTGGGCTTCAGAAGCTGCAGAGGAGAGTCTGATGACTGAAATCTCTCCACTATAAATGGCGTGGAGGAGCAGGGACACGTTTCTAGGGTAGACCAGGGAACACGTGAAGGCTGGGCAGACTACTACCAACACCTGAGGGGACCTGAGGTAATGCCGGGTGCCTCCTGCGAAGCGAGTCCAGATCCCCTCATGGATATTCAGGCCACTGAAGTGACAGGTCTTTGGAAATGTGGAGCATATAAACCCATGAGGCATTGTTGCCTACGCACAACTCCAGAAATAATCCCACCAGCAGTCTCAACAGTTCGTGGTCTCTCAAGAAAAAGCCCGAGATACTCTTGGAGAAATTACTCATCAGCCCCGCAGTATGGGCAGAACATCTCAAACCGTGCTAAGGCCTCCTTGAAGAAGTAGAGATGTAGAATAGTGTGTTTGGATGAATGATGACTGCTTGTGTCCAGGGGTTGAGGTCTACAGCTTTTCCTAGTATACACAGATTCAAACTACACGCTACACTGATACCTCATTGTATGGACAGCCAAGTCAACCAAGTGAGCAGCAAGGGTGCTGTCTGTGCCAATTCAGTCAATCAATTGTTTATCAATTTGAAAAATTAGTCTCTATCATCCCAATAAGGGAATTTGCTCATCTCCAAGGGTGCTGCTGAGATTTGGATTTGCGAAGGCGGCCTTGGGAGGAAAGGCAAATGAGCGCCCTGGAGACACTCGTGGAGATAATGAAGCTGTGCAGAGTCATGTGGGTAGAAGTGGTCCCACGTGGATGCCATCTGGACTCCCAGGGCCTCAGCACTCACAGCTCACAGCTCTGTGGCATGATGAGGGCTCTGGGAGCTTCGTGAGAGATCCAGGATGCCCTCTCCTCTGCATTGCAGTGTCAGAACAAAGCTGAGTCTGCTCCTGTCCCTTTCCCGGTGAGCAAAGTAGAGCCCAGGGGAGGCAAGTGTGGCAGAGCCTGACCCTCCAAGCCGGTCTTTTTCCTACACCCCCACCCCCACCCCACACAGCTTTCCTGCCCCTCTCCTGGAACAGAGCAGCCCACGGAGTCCACAGGCAGTACCAGGATGGCAGTACCCTTACGGCCATGTCTGGAGCAGGACAGGAAGAAACATTACGTCTTCTGGAAACTAGTTCCACATTGATTAGTTGTCCCAGCTCTGGTGGGAGTTCTTTGTTGGCTGTTCAAGGTCAGAAGGAAGTGACGCAATCGTCGGACTACTGATGATGTAGCGACGAGGAGTTTCCATGTGTGTCTGTGCGTGCCTGCATGCAAGTGTGTAGAAGCCAGGGGCCAATGTCTGGGTATCTTCTTCAGTTGCTCTACACCATGTTTTAGAAGGGGTTGACAGCTTTGAATTATTCCTTTCTTATCCCTCCCACTGGCATTTTGTTTTGTTTTGTTTTGTTTTGTTTTGAAACTGGATTTTCAGCTGAACCCGAAGCGTCTCTGCCTCTGCCTCCCCAGGTCTAGAGTAGGTCAGTAAGCTTCGGTCTTATCTGTGCCTTCCCAGTCGTTCACTGTGTCACTTTTGCTTCTCCCTACATCACCTGGCTTCACGAACCAATAAAGGAAGGGGCCTCCTGAGGATTCACTTTGTGCTAATATCCCTGTGAGGGCGTCCTGACATCTAACAACTCTGCGTAGGCACAATTGCATCTCCGTTTACATGAGCACAGAGAGGGCAAAACACTGGACAGCATCTCTAAGCCAACAGCACAGCGGCCTGGATCCCGGCCTGACAGGCTTCAGAGTGTACTTCTTGAAGTTCTGCTCTAATGCTGGGCCACCGTGGTGGCTAGCCTCCCAGAGCGCTTTCCTAAGGTTGCAAGGTGATACCTGCTTATAAAATAATGGCCGCTTAGAACTAAGCATGTTGCATATGACTGAATACAGAAAAGCCAGCATCTTCCCACCGCCTTGGTCATTGTTTTAGATCCACATCTCAGGCTAAGGCTTTCCCCATAAAGTCGAATGCCACAGTGTTTCATCTACAGACAATCTGAGGACATGGGCAGCAGGGCGCACCTGCACTCTTCCCACGATTGGTGTGTCCTGTGCACAAAACTCCACATGCCGGACCTTGCCAATCATTGTAGAGCCGAGTCCCACAGTCAGGGTGGGCATTTTAACCAATCAGCTCCTGAGGGGTTGGGGATGTCGCTCAGTAGCAGAGTGGATGACTACAAAGTAGAAGGCCTGGGTTTGGTCCCTAACGTGAGAAAAGAAGTAAAAAGAGGTACTGAGATATCATCCAACTTCTGAGGACGCGTTTGTAGAGCAGTCCACAGAGTGCCACTGGGTATGCCCAGGGACAGTCCTCAGCCGTAGCCTGGTCACTCACACCTGGAATTCTGCCCTGTGGTTTAGCCCCCGAAGCCATCCCTGGGAGGAACACCACCAGGCATAAACACATTTCGCAGGACAGCTAAAATGACGGGGGCAGCCACTGACTGCACGTGATTAGGCTTTTTAAAGGGATTACTGCTCGTTAATCTGCAGAGGTGAAGACTAAGAGGGAACAGTGCTCAAAGTCTGTGAAATCAGAAGAGAAATAGAGATGACGGCTGTGACCCTGTCCACATATCCCAAAGATCTATCTCTCTGCAGCTTCAAGGGAGTCATGCTCAGAGCTATCAAAACAGCAGACTATTTTCACAGCAGGTAATAAATTTAGAGAATTATTATTTTGAGAAGTGGTATAGCCTGAGAACGACGTTAAGTTTTTTAAAAGGTTTTAACAAGCCCTCGTGTGAGACCAAAATGATCCAATCCTGGGAGTCAATCAGTGACGAACCAGCCTCTCCTGGCAAGCTCCCTGGGCTGCCGTGGGGCTGGGTGGTCCAAGATCCCTCCAAGCCCCTCCCTCTGCACCTTGTCAGCTGGGTTGTTCATGAATATTCTGAACAGGACTCATGCATATTCTTGTGCCCAATTTTGGAATGTGTTGGGATGTCTCAGGAAACCAGCACAATACAACTCATTCTCTGGAGGAGCTTCTCCTTAATCCTTACCAAGGTCTTTGTCCTAAGACTCTGAATTAGAATTCAGGATAACGGTTCGACCATGAGCACCATAAAAATACAAACCAACTCTTTAAATTACACCTTAAACTAAAATTGTATGATATTGTTGCTTGCCTAGAGACACTGACAACACGCCTAACAACGATTGAGGGACTGAAAAATGGTTAAATCTCTATGGGGAGGCTGCTTGCCACACAAGAACACAGATCAATTAATTCAAATTTAAGGGGAAATTAAACATACCAATTATGTTTTTGTCATCACAGCCCAAGATATTAGGCTCTGAATGGACTTTGGTTAGGGAAGGAGGCGCCACACACCTTCACAGACTGCGCCTGCTAAGCGAGTGGGGGCTAACTCTTTCGAGGGAAGAGAGAGGTTCAGCTTCTTTCCAAAACAGCCAAGTGTTATCACTTCAAGCATCTAAAAACAGGTGATTGTTGGGGGGCAGGGAGCAGTGGGTTCTGATGAGAGATGGGGGTGAAGAGTCTAAGCCCCTGAAGAGAAAGGGAACCCGGAACAATACAGCCAGCTTCCAGAGAACTGGTAAAAACCGGCAAAAAGCGGGCTGGGCTGCAGGGGACAAGAGAAGGGATTTATGCAGAACTGAGAGAGGCTTCCAAGGTTTAGGACACTTCTAACAGACCCTAATCCTAACCTTGCCTGCCATCACAGGCTGGGGGAGGGGGCTTCCTATCTCTTCAAATTGCAAGTTTGAAAACCCTTAGTTCTGGCGGTGGGGAGCCATTCAAAGTCACTAGTCACATGGGGAGTGAAAAATCAGCAGAGATAGTGAGGACTGGGGGTGGATTCAGGGCCACAGAGCCACCTTGCTTCTTTCTGTGGACTTTGGACTGATCTGGGCAAGAAAAGTGGGCCATCTGGAGTTCAGAAGTCGAGGAAAACGGGGAAGAACCGGGAAGATGAACACACGTTCATCAGCCACACAAAAGAATGGCGCAGAAAGAAGCCTGGATTTGGGCACTCGCGTCTGGCAAGGAGGCCGGCAGCAGGGCTAATGAAGCATTTGCTGTGCGGGACGTGTGCCAGCGCAACAAAGATGCGCTGGGGCTCTGCAGATGTGCCAGGGCCCCCAGAGCAAAATAATGACATAATCACCATCAGTGTCACAGACCAGACTGTACACAAGGTGACAGGGGAGGCTCTCCATGGCTGCAGCGACGGTGGCCTGGAGGGCTGGGCACAGGGCTTCAGGCCCCAGCCTCGAGTTCCCAGGTGGGGTGGGTGTCGGTCTTTGCCTGGGTTCTCACCCAATCCCAGCTACTGCTGATGAGGCAAGGGAAATCTGAACCACTTCATGGAGGCCTGCAGTAAACGGTGGAGGCTGAATATAGACAGGCCGGCAGAGATGGGGTACCAGAGAGTTGAGGGAGGGAATCTCTAATGTCTGAAACTTCTGTCCTGTGTGACTCTGCTCACGACCTAAGGCCTAAGGAAAATTTAAAAAATGCAAGAAATATTTTGGAGAACCTGTGAGGAGGCAGAACACGAACCATCACCACCACCACCAACAAAGGTGTTAGCCTCAGTCTGAGGGTAAAGCAAGGACCAAGCATAGGGTGGAAAGCAGGCAGGCTCTGTTCATGTTTTAAACAAGCTCTCCCAGCAGGCCCTGTCACCTGCCCTGATGGCTCTTGCTCTCAGTAAGGTGGGTGTGTTAGTACAGCTGTCTGGCTTTTAAGTGACTTTTGTCAGTTTGAAAGTGAAAGTCTGTTGGAGAGGTTGAAAGAACAATGGCTCCGAGCCGGAAGAAGAGCTCCGAGCACAAAGGACTCTCTACACCAGTGTCCCTCTTCCTAGCTCCTCATGAAATATTCATAAGGAGAACTTTAATTCTTTATGACCCCTTTCTGGTTTGACTGTATTACTGAGTGTGTCAACGCCCACACTCAGGTCCTCCTCAAACACCGAAAGGTCTGTTATGAGTGTTTCCAAAGAACCACCGGGACGTCGACGGTGGCCATCCTGCAGGCCTGTCCATCCACACAGAATCACTGTCAGGGACATGGGGTTCTTTTCAATATGGCTCCCATCAGCCTTGAAGCTGCCCCGCGCTCTGCAGTGTCGTGAATCTAACTAAACCTTCCTAATTTGCTAGTTCAACTCTTCGGAAGAACGGTTATGTTTGTTTTTCTTGGCTTCACCCTAGTTAACAGAAAAAAAGCAGCCTAATGATCAGCCATGGAGCCCTTCTTTCTTCCCAAGAGCTGCCTCCACCTTCCATCTTTACTTTGTATTTCAGCCAAAAGTGGGAGGGGCGGGGGAACAGATTGTTTTATGTCATGTTACCAAACAGCCCTGGAGATTGGCTTAAGGCAATCTTGGAGGGTGAAACGGCATTTTAAAACTAGAATATTCTATTTTCAAGAGTTAAACTTGGATGCTTCACCCAAAAAGGCTGTTTGCGGAAACACTGTTGCCAATTCATATGGATAGACGGAAGAGAAAGGAGCAGGTGATAGCAGATACCCTGCCCTGTGACTGACAAGGAAGAAAGTTGTTAATGCCAAATACTGCCCTGTGGGGGACAATGAGAAAATTGGATTTTAAGTTGTCATCCAGGTGAAATAGGAGGGGCAAGTCCCAGCAAGCTCTGGGTTTGCTGTGTGACTGTTGAATCCAGGCCACTTGCTCAGGCTGCCTTTCAATGTGCCGTCAGAACTTCTCCAGACATTCGGGATGGATGGAACACAATAGCCACGTCTCACCAAAAGCTCCCACCACCACCAGCGGCTCTCAGGAGGGAACTCGCGCTCTCTGTCCTATTGATAACCCTTTGTGGGATGAAGAAAGAGGCGAGGCCAGGAGAACTGCAAGTCAGACAATAGCCAGCCCTCTGCACTGTCCTCACACTTCGCTCATCTTCCAAGGACAATTAATTATGAAGGCCTTAGGGGTAGGCCAGAGCGAGAGAAAGCCCACCACTGCCCCAGCACCCCAGCAGCCACCTCTATGCTTGCTAAATGCTTTGCCTGTTGGGGTACTGCCGCCAGGGAGCCAACAGATCATGGGAGGGGTGAGCAGGAGAAAAGCAAAGATTTTTTTGTGTGTGCGTCCGCCCTTGTATAATTCTATTCTCACTGTGAACTCACCCATACACAAAACACAAGGACAATTTTTTTTTTAAAGAGAGAAAAAGCCACAGGGTAGGTTACAGTCAGAAATGGGCTCTCCACGGTATGTTTTAAAGGATGGTCTTTTCACCAAATCATTTCACAGAGGCAAAACAGACAAACACAAAGAGTTGAGAGTTTTTCTCCTACATTAAATGGAGTAACTGATAAGGTCAGACACATGATACCTAAAGACACGGATCCACGAACTCTTGAAGTCAAAGGGCCTCTGTGCGCCGAGGCACAATCTTTCAAAGGAAATAGATCACAGAACTCCACTGAACCCCCTTTAAACTTTATGAAGCAGGAGGGGAAAAAGCTCTAAGTAGGGAAGCTAGACAGAAGAGCCTTGAACTATTTTCTGAAGGAAAGATGAGACCCTCCCTAGGCTGCCACAAAACATCTTTTTTTTTTCTAAGGGCTCCTCTGAACTTTGATATGTGCCAAGACACTGCTATTGAAAGCTGTATAATTACGTGCTATAGCCACTGTAGAAAATGCTTTGTTCACCCCAACAAAGGACAATGAGCAAAGTGGAGCGACATTACGCGCTACCTTTTTCTTTAAGAATGTTGAGAAAGGTCATGGGATGCTATCACTGATAAAGCTGTTGAGTAAGGGGGTTTTAAAGTTGCTCTCACTGCGCTTGAATGCAGTGCAATGACAAAAAGAGACATGGGGAGCTAAAAAAAATGCAATATTGCTAAACAGACCATAAATCAACGGGCTCCTTGCTTCATTATACTGATGAACACTTTGAATCTTAGAACCAGCCCAGAAGCGGCGCCTTGCACTGGGTGAGGGTGTGCCCTTCAGCCCCACTCCCAGCCCCCTGCCCACCCTCCCCTCTCCTCCCCTCTCCCCCCTCAATTTCAAGGGACCATTCTGTGGGACTCCCTTCCCCGTCAGCCCTGTGTATACGTGTATTTAGGGATCATTTATTCAGTCTGTTAAAAGATCAGTTTGGCTTGTCACCAGTGCGACTGGCACGGGAAGAAATGGGAAGTGGTTCTCCTCCTCTTTGCCACCCACTAAGAGTGTGTTGTGTAGAGCTTGTTTAAATGGCTTGGTGGCTTTGAGGCCAAAAGACAGCAACAGCGATAAAGGGTTCTCAGTCAAGCGCCAGTTAGCCAAGCCATCGCTCATATTTAAGTATCTCTTCGGAGCAGAGGGAAGTACTTCCAAAATCCACCTGTCTTCCTGCTTCTTTATGGAAAGGCTTCCAAGCGTCCCCAGTCTGCAAGGGCTGGTTAGAAGCAGACACAGGTTGGGCAATGATAACTTCAGGCTGTGCCGAGGGGTGTGTGTGTTGGCCGAGGGGGGTGTCTCAATGTCCAAGACGAAAGTGAGAAAGTACATGAAGAAGTCCACAGAAGTACTCTTTCTGCCTGTCCTGTGTCATTAGAGAAATGTCAAACCCACAGGCCCTGTGATGGCTATACCCTGTGACATGTTATGCCTGCTGCTACCGTAGGAAGTGGCATTTACCAGCCCACTAATGAATGAATCAAGTTCCTGGTTCTATTTATCTCTAAGCCTTCCAGCCCCCAACCTGAGCCCTTAACAAGGGGCAAAGGAGATTAGTCAGTCTTAGTGGGAACTTGGACTCTGCCTACAGGTTCACTGACTAACCTGTGGGGGGGCCAGTGATGGGGTCTGGCTTTCCACAACGGAACCACTTCATGGTACCCACAGGGAAAGTGGGTCCCCTGCGCCAGATGGCTGTCACCACATTTTCTTCTCACCTTACACTCATGTCACCCCAATCTCCAGCCTATACTTCATGCTGTCCTCTGAGATGCATTCAAGTGGTGGCCAACCAAGGCAGCACAGCGACACCACAGCTCTCTGGGCCCCAGAAATGGTGGGAATGACCCAAGCTGCACAGAGTCGCTGCCGAGCCCGGGTTCCTCACAAACTGGAAAGCCAGCTTCAGAAACTGACAGGAAGCATTCCCACTGCTGAGGGGGAAACAGAAAAGCAATAAGATCTGACTTCATTGGCCCCCAAAGTCGGAAGTGCGGGCATGATCTAAAAACCGGAGAACACTGCCAAGCCTCCTTTCCCTGCCTATACAAAATATATTTTTTTCTCTTTTGGAAGCTCTTCAAAGTGAAGTGAGAACGAAGCTGGGAAACAGAGGCAGTCACACCTGGAACGGTGGGTTTCTTGTTGCCAATTTCATTAAACGAGAGAGGCAGGAGTGAAATATGCTGCTGTAATTGCACAGCGCCTTCTGACACTTCTGTACACTTATGTCCAGAAATGCCCCCTGCCCTCCCTGCAGCACAAACTAAAAGAGGCATTCTTTCCCCCCTTTGGTGTCTTCTTCCATATCCCCTGGGTCATCTCAAACTCTCAACACCCCAAGCCTGGATGATGTGCCGAGAGTCCTGGCAATTGTGAAAGCTGATACAAAAGGCAGAGTAAGCTCTCCTGTCACTTAGAAGGTCCTGACTCAGAAAGGCCCGGAAGTGCCTGCCCAGAAGAGGGAACCCTGCAAGCCACTCCCTCCTACCCACTGATAACCATCCTCATCTGTCTCACTTCTCTCTGGGGCAGGGACCAGAAACCTCTCTGGCCCGCAAAGCCATCAGTGTCAGGCACTTCTGGGCCGGGGCTGCTAAGCAATGACAGAGGTACCACAACCGGTAGGACACAGGCTGGAGGGTACGACACAAGCTGAGAGAAAGAACGGAAGACAATGTCTTAGTACAGAAGTGCAAAGTCAGAGCGCCCCGCTTCCTTCTTGTCTGCCCTGTGGGTCCCGCCCACTTGGAGTAATTTAGAGAGCAGGCGAGCTTTGCTCTCACTGTTCTGTTTGTGTCCTTGTCACTGCTATCGCCTCCAGTAAGGAAGTTACTACCAGGCATGCCCCAAGGAACATCAGTAACCAGACAACAGGTGTTGGCTACCTTATTACTGCTATACACAACCTGTGAGCAGCCTGCCTGTGCCCCCCCCACATGTGCACATGGAGGTCAGAGATTGGTATCTGATGTCTTGCTTTATCGCTCTCCACTTTATTCTTAAGACAAGGCCTCTCACTGAGCCTGGAGCACATGGCCACTGGGCTCCAAAAATTTGCCTGTCTCCCTTCCTCCCAGCTTTTACACGGGTGCTGCGGATTGACACTCAGGTCCTTATGCCTGTCTGGAAAACATTTCACCAACTGAAGCGTCTCCATGTCCCCAGCTTTAGGAGGAAATTTAACCCATTAGATGTTGGATGGTGTCAGCGGCTAACCGAGGGACAGTCCCCTCCTTTGTACTGACTGGATCTTTGAGCAAGACAAACATCTCTCTGCTAAGCTTCACCTCTGTTTAAAAATTCGGAAAGAGACAAGACTCTTCACTTTTCCATTCTCCCCACCAGCCAAGGCAGAAACCACTAGGCTATTTTAGTTGATTAGAGAAACTCCAATGCAAGAGTGAAGCTGTGAGCACTATCAGCCCAGGCATTCGGCAAAAGGTGCCGGGGCTACTTTTGGCTTGCAGCCACAGCCCACACTGGCAAAGCTACAGAGATAAGAATGCTGGCTTTTTAAGCATCTCACTTAAGCAGTGACCTCTACGCTCAAAGGCACAGAAAGGAGGAATCCCTTATCTGAAGGTTTGTAAGTTAATGTGCCAAACTGAGAGGCCTCGTTAAAAACTATTTAGCATTGTGTGAATATGTGTGTGCCAATGCATTCATGTGTGTGTTCCTGTGTTGTGTTTGTGTGAGAGTGTTGTGCATGTGTGTGAGTGCCTGTGTGTGTGAGTGCGCATACGTATGAGTGTGTATGAGTGTGTGTTTACACACACACACACACACACACACACACACACACACACACACACACGGGTGAGTTTGTGTGTAGAATAGTCAGGGCGGAGACTATGCTGCTGAGCCTTGCTCTACACATTTCTGGTAAGAGCCCATGTTTTGTTTGTTTGTTGTTTAGCTGGTTGGTTAGTTGGGTTTGGTTTTTGGTTTGAAGGAGAAATTGGCCTCAGAATAGTCAAACAACTTGGCCAAAGTCACAGGAGACATGACAGGATTCCTGCCTAGGCCCCATTCTCCTTGTAGCGAGCATTCTTAAAATAGCCTGTGCAGATAAAGGAGAGGTGGCCTGGCTGGAAGTGGATGTGATTCACAGAGAAAGAGCTATCAGATGGTAATCACACGGAGGAGGCTTTGGATGATGCTAAATGCAGCAGCTTGCTGGGTGCCTCTCCATGCCAGTGTCCCCTGCTTGTGTCATTTTGCTCCTTGTGCTGGGAATAGGGGATTAAATTCCAGCAGGTAGGTTTAAGTGCCCCGGAAATCCCAATGTGCATCTGAAGGCCCTGTCCCCTCTGGCATATGATAAGAAATTGACTCATGAACAGTGGGTAGCTTTTTTTTTTTTTCTTTTTCTTTTTTTATTAAGGCTGAGGCATCTGCCCAGTAAGAATGTGTTGCTCCTGGTGTAGAGGCTTGGAAAAGAAGGAACAAGAAGCCAAGTTCTTGCACAAGATTTCTTAAAAAGTCTAGCCAGTGTCATGACTCCAGCTTTGGAAGGTAAAGCTTGCTTGTATTCTGCCCACACAATCAACCAGTACCGTGACAACAGAGACTCTGAAAAGATAGGCTTTAAGAGGGGGGAGGTCGGATGTCTCAGTAGTAATAGAACTTGCTGCCAAGCTTGATGATCTGAGTTCAATCTCTGGGAGTCACATGATGAAAGAAGAAAAATGGCTCCCACAAGTTGCCCTCTGACCTTCCTGCACTCTCCATCTCTCTCTCTCTCTGTGTCTCTCTCTCATATGATAAAGGAATACAAAAGTAGTGGCTCTGAACTCCCCTATTTTTAATGCATTCAGTAGAAGAGGAATTTTGTTTCCAACATGTGCAAGAAACACACTGGTCTTGGACAATAAAGATACAATCGATAGCTTGCAGGATAACCATTCAAACTTTCAAGGAAAAACTTTGACTTCCCTCTTGTGAAGCTTGCGCACTGCCCAAAGCAGTGGGGAGTGGAGATGGAAAGGAGTGAACAAGCAGTCAGAATATGAGTGGGTCAGGTCTTTTTACAGACAGAGCCAGACCATAGGGGTTCCTCCTTTCCTTGACATGAAGATGCTTTGGGGCATCCCTGGGTACGTATCAACAGGAAGAAAGCAAGAATAGTAGCTAGCATGAGGTCCCTTGAATTCCTGCCCTCATGGAGAAGCAACGTCTAGCCAAGAAGAGTCAAGGAATGGATCAACTTAGTCAAGTGCCATCTGGCCTACCCTTCCCTGGGGTTCCGACCGCAGAACTCTCACCACACCCCAAACTCCAGCTATTGTTGCCCAGGCCCGCAGGGCTCAGCAAATGCCTTTGTAAGCACTGGGAGCCTTGTTCTGTGTCTCGCGCCATGATCACATGTCGATGAAAACTGTTTGCCTATAAAGAAATGCCTGACTCGTTGTTGCATGGATATGGCTTCCTGGGAATGGTCTGTATTGCTTTGCACACGTCAGGATCGTAAACCAAAGCAAGGTGGCAAGATGGCTCATGGACTCAAAGCTCTTGCCACCATGCCTGAAGACCCTGCTTCGATCCCTGGGCTTCATGTGATTGGAAGGGGAGAACCGACTCCCACAAATTGTTCTCTGAACTTGATGTCCACTTTACGGCTCAAGCACACCCCCCACGCAAGGTCGCACATTTGTGTGTACACACTGGACAAATAAATAAAAACACAACTAAAATTTGTTGAGCAAAAAAAATAAAAAATAAAAAAGATGTGAATGGATCTCTTTTGAAATATGCTTAGTAAATTCTTATGCCACTTCCTTCCATAAAGGAAATGACTTTGAAGTGAAGGTGGAAATCACAGACCACTCACTCACCATCTCTAGACTTCTTAAGAAGCACCTCTGCAGTTACCACGGCATGCAGTGTATACATTAGCTCAGCTGCACCTCCAGAACATGAGTGAAATCACCCTATATTTGCCCTTCACTTCAGACCTTTCAGCTCTCTTTCCTGTGGCCACCTGAGTCCTCCATATAAGCTGAGATGGAGGACAGGAATGGAAATGGCCCTGGGCGAGCCACGATGGTTGTGAGGGGAAGTTCCTGGTTACTGCTTTGCCTGACACTGTTGAGATGTGCTTAAGTAAGAAACCATTACAAAAGCAGATTCAGAGTCTTTCCCAAAGAGCACAGAAACAAATAAATGCAAAAGGAGGTGGCCAACGCGTGGAGACCGTCTCCTACCTCAAAATCATTCGCTTTGTTGTAGTGCATGTTGAGGGCCCGGTAGAGCTCACAGTCTCTGGTGATGGACAGCTCTTCCGTGCTGGTGACCCCATCGTTGATGGCTTGCCGTGCGTACTTCTCCATCTGAATGTAGTAGAACTCTCGGAAGTTGCTGAACCACTTGATGAGCTGGGACGTGATGCACCTGTTGAACTGTTGGGTTGAAACGTTGAGAAGGGTGAGCGCGCCGTCCCTGTCGCTAGCTGACTTTTCCTAAGCACTGATACAACTCCACTCTCTGCTCTACCTGGAAAGGGAGGTACTATGGACCACCAACATGGCGGCAAGGGGAAAGAAGAGTCCCACAGACAACTAGGGAGCAATCCAGTGACAGAAACCACATCCTCTGCACTTTGGGGGGAGAACCCATGTTCTAAATTATCTTAAAAAAATCCTCTCTTCTGTCGTCAGTAGAGCACAGGCATCCATATTCTCCCCAGGAGCGCACCGTGTATAAATTTAAAATGAGGGTTCTGCCACTGCGTGGTAATCCACTCCAACGAGGGAACCTGCTTCTCAGTAAAGTGGCAGGACTGGGTTTACACAGATTTCAGTGCTGGGTGATCCCATGCCCATCGCTCGGAGGAGGAGGTTGCCCACAGTCTTTACTTCCATTGTGGTCTGGGGAGAGCCTGGTACCCGTTCCTGTGCTTCCTGCGACCAGCCCTGGAAGGCCCAGGCCTTCCCTTGATGGCTGTGCCGTTTGTGAGGCATGGTTAAGACGCAGGTCACAGATGGCAGAGATAGGAGCTTTATTACTTTTTTTTTTCCATGCCAAGTTAAGATAGCGTGATTGGGCTTTAAAAGTCTGTTTACCCAGGTTTCCCAGTGACCTTTGAAATGGAGATGTCTTTCTGAATGCTGGCAAATGGTCCCATCCTTACTGACTGCTTTCCTCACGGCAAGGACAGGTGTGTCCTAACTTGCTAAGTCAAAACCAATAAATCCATCTCTTGCTCTCGGGCAGGCTGACAGACACCCTTGCCTTTTGTCATCAGGGCCATTCCTTTCCCTGGGCCCCCCAGCAAAGGGTATGAATCCTTCAAAAGTCCACAAGGAGCATTTATCAAACCCTGGCCCTGAGACTATCCAGGCTGCAACAAGATGACAGCTAAAGTGTGTATGGGGCTGTAATTACTGCGGAAAGTTGTTTCTCTGCTAGCAAAGATAATAAGTGAATGAAAATTTATGGTAGAGAATGGAAGTCACAAGGAAACAGGCACAGGAGGCTGGTGTTCCTCCCAAAAGGCCATCTTGCATCCTAATTGCTGTAGAGTTGCAAGGGCCCTTACAGATAATTGACCAGAAAATGATTAAGTCATCAGCAAACTGCTTCTGCTTGCAAGAGTTCAAACATGTACTTAACCTGCCCAAGAATTATATTTTCACTCTGTGCGTCTGCTCTGTCTCCATTCAGCCTCGCGGGGAACCCGATTAGAAAGACAACTGAAGGACCCCCGTTATCTGATCTTCTGGTGGCCGATTTCAATAGAACTTAAACCCATTACGATTTGCTGAAGTCGGACTTCTTTCCATTTATCTCAGCAGTAAAATACACTGTCCAAATTTCCAGACACTGAGATAAGGCCTACAGGCCCCCGTGACGGCTAACTGTTCCTTTTTAATTCTTTTAGAACAAGAAACAAAACATTACAAAATGATAGCAGGCTGTGCACTGGGGAATGAAAATTGCTTTGACATGGAGATTAGGCCTCTGTATTGTTACGAGACATTGTCTCATATGGACAAGAGTACTGTAGGGGGAAAAATAGAAGGGTATTTTTTTTTCTAGAATGGTCATGAATGACCTAATGGAGGGGACAAAAAAGTAAGTGCACTTGCTATTATGTACGAATGGGACATAAAGGGAGATTTAAAGCGTATTGTTGGAGGGTGGAAATACCAGAGAGAGAAAACGGGCCCAAACAACAGACTCTAAACAGGAGCTGGGCGAAATGAGCAGTGCCCACAGCTCTGAGAGCAGGGCTTTCCCCTCCACTGAAGGAAAATGTGTTCTGTTTTTCATTCCTGGTCAAGAGCAAAATGCAAGCAGGCCGTTCTCCAAATCTTCACGGAGAAGGAGGAAAAGTATTCAACTTTAAAAGAGTCAATTCTGAGCATTCTGTGTAGCGCTTATGAGCAAAGGATCAATTGTTCTATAAAGGCAAGCTCTGTAGTGTGTTAATGTGTTACTGCAAAAACTAATCGCTTCAATAAAGAGGCTGTGTTTCCAGAGTGTACGAGTCTCTGTGACTTTGATTAATGCTTCCCACGGGACATCTCAGCCTCAGTGTGGGCTGGAGAAACTTCCTAAATATTCAATGAGCATGGTCAAAAGATGTATAAAACAAATCAACCTGACACCTTAATCCGGCCAGGCAGCAGTTGACTCAGGGTGGAG
>NW_026590859.1:4478249-4493249 GCF_907164565.1 Psammomys obesus | reverse complement strand
TGTGTGTGTTTGTGTAGCTGAGAGTAAACACTGAAGAAAGAAATTTTGATTTTTCTATGTGCAAGCCAAAGCAGCTTAACTGAACTTGTGTTTTTGTTTAAGGTCCTTAATGATTACAAAGACGATAATTTATGGCTGACATACTTGTTGTGCCAAGGAAAAGCTGAAAGGCCCTCCAGTAACCTCCATTAGACCGATCGAGGCGGCTAAAGGAGCCGGGCACACTTCAGGACCATCTGTCCAAATGGATAAGTGAAATCACAGTGGCAAGCTGTCTCCCAGCCTCGCGATAAGAGTTTTAAGCGAGCCCAAACTTGAATGAGTATCTCCAATCTGGGTTCCAGTCTTTTCTCCCCGAGAGCCCTGTACACGCTTCTAAGCTCTAGACCTTGAAGATTTGGTTTCCTACAAAAGACGAACTGTTTTCCTGCGTGTCTCAGAGAGGCACAAAGGTTGTCCAAATACCCTGGGGCTTTCCATGCATCTAAATTTTGTTAAGAGAGTTCAGCTCTTTGTATTAAAAAAAAAGAAAAGAAAATCTATGCTCTTTTGATCAGAAATTAGAGGCTTTTATTTAATGTCATTTTTTTTTTTTTTTTTTCTGATTCAGATTGCTCAGGTTTTTGCTTCAAGATGTTTCCGGTTGGTAATACCTGGAATCATGTCCAAAGAGAACACAGTCTCTGTCCCTGGCGACCCTTGTGTAATCTATACAAAATTCTCATAAAATATATGTTTCTAATAAACTATTAAAAATAGCTAATGAAACATTTAAAAGCCAGCAGCTAGATAATCCTTTTTTTTTTTCCTCCTCAAAATCAATCTGAACTGACCAATTGGTTAATTCCCCTTTTAAGTGCTTGTGCTGAGAGCAACTGTTCTTCCAAGAAGGCACTAGCTGTTTCCTGGATACTTGCACACGCACAATGACTCACGACGGAATAGTCAGTAAACACACAGCTGTACCGAACTCGGGCTGAGCTCCATTCAAGGCCAGGAAAGAAAATGAGCACAAATAAACAAGAAGGAGGTGAAGGGGTGGGGGAGGGGAGGGGTGCAAACGGGAGCTGTCCCGGCGCTCACGAGGCCCGCCTCAGCTTTGTGAAGACAGATGACATTCAATTCTATGTGTAATGCAAAATAGACAATAACTGCAGAAACTTGAGATGGCTGCCAGGTGTAAAGAGAGAGAGAGAGAAAAGATGATAAATCCATAAATTAATGAAAGACATCTGCTCAGCACATAAAGGATCAGGGAAGGAGAGGGGTTCAGCTGAACCAGAGTCCAAACAGCCTGACAGTCTCGATGCCGTTTGTTTACCAAGCACAATATAACCTTACCTAAGTGGCAGCCGCAGGAGGAAGAGCTCAGGCAGCAAAAAGGCAAATGCAAGAAGAATAGGCCCTGAAGGCTACAGGAAGAAAAAAGAAATTTGTTTTTCCTTGTTGAACTCTGTGTTTCAAGCCGTGGTTCCACACTGGGAAGAGGCGTCTCCCATTTTCTAAGCTGAAACAGAAAGAATTCCCCTTCCCTGATTTGGTCTGAAGCTTCCCAAGAAAATTCAATGTGTGGAAAAGCGCTAGGCTCTCATTTAGAGCAGGCTGTCCCTCTCTCAAGGACCTGACAGCATCAGAAAGCTGTGTAGGGTTTTGTTTGTTTATTTGTTTGTTTTAATGACTTTTTTTTCCCTGGAGATGCCTGCAGCCATTTGGGAATCTCATCTATGTGTTAAATTCTGAGGCCCTTCAAGGCTTCTAAAAGTGTCAGAGATCACACTTCATACCTGTAATCCCAACATGAGGGTTGCTGAGGCAGGAGGATTGCTGTGACCTCAAGGCCAGCCTAGGCTACATAAGGAGATCTTGCCTCAACAAACCAGAGAGAACAATAACAAAAAGCCAATCATCCATTCTCAACTGCTGTTTTATGGTTGGACTTTATGCCATGAAACGGTTTTTCCTTCTCAACCCCAAATATCCATGAGATATTTTCTTCGAAAACGTCAGGTCCACAGAACAGGCTAAGGACCTCCAGCCGTGCAGCTCTTAATGGTTCATCTGACAACCTTGGGCTTGTACTGCGTGATGCAAATGGGAAAGGCCTACACAAGGCCATTCTCTTGAGATGCAAAGAAGATGAGTGACAAGGAACATCACGAAGAAAGACAATTGGCTGGCTGAATCTTGGGGAATTTGAATAAAACTTAATATTTGATTAAACAGATTCATTTGCAAAGATACTGAACACATTGCTTTATACCCAAGACATGAGCTCTTTGACCAGGTGCACTGAAGTCCCATTCAATATGGACACGAGTGACTTCCTTCCTTCTAGAGGGACCGCAAGGCCGTGAGCCTAGTATCGTAAACATGTATGACGAATGTGTTCAACAGAGCCTGGAGGCCCCGGAGAAGCAGGGATTCAGCACTGCTCTCAATCATGGCTACTTCACTGAGGAGCAGGAAGGCCCTGGGGAGTAAGAAAGAGGGTTCATCTAGGGGGAAATGGTGCTGTCCTGAAGTGATTATCCAGGGGCAAGTTGTTCCCTTAGTATGTACAAGCCCCTGGGTTCAGTCTCCGGCATACTAAGGTTTTAAAACATGCAAGTTATTCATGACAATGTAAAGACTATGACACTCATGGTGGGCCCGTGGGCCATCCAGCACTTGTTCTCCGTCATACTGACATTCCCCCCTAAGGCAGCGTCCTACAGAAACTGAAATAAAATACTACTTGCTATGATCCCTCAATATTTTACCAAGCAAAGCTTGAGAGGTTTGTTGTTGTTTGGTTTGTTTTTTTGTTTGTTTGTATGTTTTAGTCTAAGACTAAGCAGACAGAATGGTTCTTCAGAACAGCGGGAATCTGAGTGAGGTGAGTCGTGGGCACAGCCACGAGGGGAGCAGGTGCAAAGTGGGAACAGGTTGCCTGTTGTGATTTGCCTGTCCTTTCCCAGAGCCCCGGCCAGTCCCAGGTATGAGGAGGAGAAGAGAGCAGAAAGTCAGAGGTTAGAAGGTCAAAATGTGTGAGACAAAATGGCTAAATTCAGTAGGAGGCCTGAGGCCATGGGGCCTGAAGGAAGGAAGCAAGCCCAGATGTAAACAACCTTACCTCAGGTGACCTGCATGTCTCCTGCCACACTGCTCAGAAGGGGCTCAGAGCAGCAGGAGACAGAAAAGCCACTCTCCGAAGATGTGCCCACATTTTCTTTACAATCATAGGTGTATGCGAAGGCACTTCTTTTCCTCTAAATCTTCAAAATTCCTCAGCGGGTTAGATAGAGAGGGTGGCACAGTAAGCTTAAGGGTCACTGATGGCAAACCAAAGGTAGCACACTCCCTACAAAGCCATGTTAACAACAAAGGGGGTGTAATCAAAATTGTCTGATCATGTTATGAAGTCCAAAACTTAGAAGGCTGGCATTCTCAGCGAGGAGACTTTTCTCTGTACTTTCAGGATTTCAAAACCTAGTTTACCTGCTCACCAAGATGAGCACATGTTACTTTGTGTGTGTGTGTGTGTGTGTGTGTGTGTGTGTGAAAGAGAGAGAGAGAGAAAGAAAGAGAGGGAGGGCCAGAGACAGACAGACAGACAGACAGGGAGACTGCTATTTGCTACTTGCTTTAAGATGCAGTTCTCTGAGGTGCAAGAAGCAGAACCTTAGATATCAGTCAGCCTAGCATGATAGATCTCTCGGGGAGGCTGACAACCACTCAAGAGGTCCTGCCTCCTTCCTTTCCCTTCCTCCTGCCCAGCAGCTCTGTGGCGGTCCAATGGCCGCCTGGTGATTCAGAACACACCTGTGGGCCTTAGCTCTTGGCACACTGAATTTTAGGGTTTTTGAAACCTGAAGCTGAATGAGCAAACAAGCTCAGACTCGGATCTAAGACCTCAGCGTCTCTGTTGTTGCCTAAGATGTCCTCTTTGGGGTGGGAGGAGAAGCTGGGCTCAGTAGCCCAAGCGGTCTCTTGCCGGTGGCTTCAGTTGGCTTTGCCAGTGACTGCCCAGGAGGACTGAGATCGCATATTTCAACCACTCTGGGGACTTGGAACTTCCGTAAGCCTGGAGTGGGCTTAGCTACTAAAATGTCAATTTCCAGTCATCAAGACGATTGCTCAAAATCCTCAATTTAGCAACTGCCAACTTAATTGCTAAATTTTATATCCATCTGGTAATTTATTATACAAGAGGCATGCTTCCACCTGTCCCCAAATGCTACTATTCTCCACCCCCAAAAGACAAACAACCACAAGATTTTTCTTTTAAATTACTGAAGGGATTGATTTGTCGAAGAAAAAAAGTTAGGGATTAAAAATTGCTGGAGTACAAAACAGATCTGCTAAAAATATAATTGACATCTCTACCTAAGTCAGGTTCAGATGGAAGACAGTCATTAAAGGGGCCATTTTTATACAGCTGAGTTTTGGATTTAACTGTGTTCTCTCCTTTTCCAAAATAATTTGCTTTGTGTATGTTAGGACAAAAGATTTCTGTGTTTGGCAGAACAGAGGTCACTCATGCGTACAGACAGCTGCCCCAGACCCACAGAACAGGCCTTGGTGATGGAGAGAGGCTCTCGCCGTCGGAATAAATCAGTACCTGCCCATTGCCTTAAAAAGCCTCTCTTAAGGTTGAAGACGGAATGCAGGCCCTCCCCACACCCACGGCTCTCCACAGCCTGAGCAGCCTCCTTCTGATGAAAGGGGTCTTCATGACTCGCCTTTGCGGCCCACAGCGGCCTCAAAGGCCATTGACAGCGAGAATTCTTAATGGAATCACAGGCCTGAGAACTGGCTTTCCTCCTTACTTCTGTCATGAAACTTACCATCTTTATAAGATTCAGTATTTGCACGATGTCTCCCTCGCTACCCCTGCCCCACATCTGCTCTCAAAGGAGATAAGAATGTCACACAGGAAGAACGGCAGGAAAAAAAAAAAAAAGCACGGGTGGGAAATCACCTTGGAAATAGTTCCTAGAGGCAATTAAGTACTAGTCAAAGTTGCAGAGATGTTGGTTTTGAAGTTTCTCTGCAATCACAAACACCCAGCACAGGGCCGCCACAAGCCTATTAAGTGAGCAATAGGAAAGACCACATTCTTAAGGAGGCCCTGGCTGTGCCCTGAGGAACTTGCCTGTCATCTCAGCAGGATAGATCTAGGCCAGCCTGGGCTACAGAGTGAAGCCTCAAAGTCCCCAAACCCAAACAAAACCAAGCCTCCTGGAATACTAAAAACAAAACAAAAACAAAACCCCATACTGACACACAGCACCCACTACAGTGTGGGAACCTAAGCTTTATGGTGCTCTCCTTTGGGCTCCTGTTCACATTTGTTCTTGAGGGGAAAAGGATATTGCGCTTCCAGAATAAGGTGAGATGTCGGACATATCTTGAAGATCGCCACACTCGGACTTTATGAGTGACAAAGAGAGTCCTTCTGCGGTGCTGGGCGGGTGTGCTGGTGAACAGGGGTGGTGGCTGAGGTGGTGGGAGGACATCTTGGTCCTCAGACTCGTTGTGTCCCTAGTCAAGTCTAAGGACTCGGGAGAGGCTCGGTCTTTCCCCGAGAAGGAGCCGGAGGGAGCACCTAGCGGACTCTGAAATGGGTAGGCCATCAAGGGCAGGGGAAAGGGGTGGCGGAAGCTGGGGGCGGCGAAGCCCGTGGTGGCCGAAAGGGGCGACTGGTGCAGGGCCTGGTGGTGGCCGCCGGTGGCTGGGCCGGAGGCAGATGGCTCGGATGAGTTTTTGCGGACCACCAGGGGAAGGGCTTCGGTCTGGTCTGTGGAAGTAGGCATCTGCACGTTGCCAAAGGTGTCCAGGGGGTTCGGAATGATGACATCACCAAAGCATTGCAGGCGCTGGTTGGCCGTGTGGAAATTGTGGTTTTCCCCATTGACTGCGAATCTGGCCTGGGGGATCTGGAGAGGCGGGAAGACCTGAGGAACCTGGCGAGACGGTTTGGCAGAGAAGACTTTGACCACAGTGTCCACGACCTGGGACATGGCGGTGTTCAGCTCCTGTTTTAAAGTCTCTGCCAGATGCTTGCCTTCTGGCTGCAGCGAGTTTGGCCCGTGCTCTCTTTCTTTGTTGCTGCCTTCTCGCTTAGGCTTGTTCTCAGCCATCTCCTGCTCCCTGATCAGGGCCCGAGCCCTGTCGATGAACTGCCCTGGGTCCAGCTCACACAGCTCGTTGTCTGAGCGCCCCACCGAGTCCTGGGCCCGCGCTTCCAGGATCTCCGAGCGCATGCTGTCTTCAGACAGGTCGCCATCTTCATCATTCTCCGAGTCGGTGCTGTCGTAGACCTGGTAGAACTTCTCCTGCAGCTGGCGCAGCTGCTTCTGCATGTCCTCCAGCTGCTGTTTCAGCTGTCGGCGCTCCTCTCGCTTCTGTTCTTTTCGGGCTGAAACCAGCTGCTGGAAACTCTGCTGCTGCTGCTGGGGCAGCTTCTGCTTGCGTTTGTTTTCTCGGTAACTTTCTCGGGGACTCACAGACTGCGGGGCCATCTCTCTTTCGTTTTCATTGCCCCTCAATGCCACACTGGGGGAATGGCTCATCCCCCGAATGATATTCTCAACCCGGGCGCGCTTCGCTCTCAGGTGCTCATCACATAAGCGGTCCACATCAAACTGGCTCATGGTAGGCCTGCCAAAAGGGGAAAGGCACCCGGGGGGACTATCTCTTGAAGAGTTGCTGCATATATCCTCCTGATGTACTTCGGAGCCTGTGCTAGAGAGACCGCTGGCTTGGAAACTGGGCTCGGTGCCACCGTTTTTGTTCATGTTATTTTTCAACAGCTGGGAAATTATAGTTGCTCCTGGAAAAGGCATCATGGCATCTTCATACGAGTTCGCCCTCTTCAGCAGCTTTCGGAGTACGTTCGACTTTTCCCCATCTGCGTGTTGTACCACAGAATACTCCACATCCTGCTCTGAACCTTGGGGATTCATGGCACTGAAAAACGTTGCCCTTGCCTTAGCAAAGAATGCAGATGCTGTCCCTACCGTCCTTTTTACTCCAATGTCAACCCTTCTCCTCTTGGTTTGCCGGCTTAAGAGGGCTGTGCTGTCATGGTCAGGCATCACTGGACAGTTATTGTGCCATCTTCAAAAGCTGGTCAGCTGGGCACAGCTCAAGAATCCCGGGACCCTGGCCAACAGAACAAAAGGACTGATGAATCATTTTCTTTAAATTTCTCCAAATTTCCTGACCTCAATCCTGAATCAAATGCAAAATGCATAGGCTCTGGGATTTATGGCACATCACAATTATTGCAATTTATCATGAACTCTGCTTGAAATGAAACATTTTTAAATATTTCTGCTCCACTGGTTTAAGATGGATTAAGATTAAAAAAAAAAAAAAAAGCAAAAACTGCTTAAGCACCAGTAATATGATTCTCTTTCACAAATGCCTAAAATGATACTGTTTATCTTTGGAAGAAATGGCAGATTATAAGAACATAGCCTCTGACGAGCAATTGATTAAATTTGGGGGCATTGAGACTTATTATAAAAGAAGAGGGAGTGGGTTCGCTTAAGAAACAGGGTGAAAATTTGAGGCTGTGGGAAATTCGGGTGCGAAGCTGATCTGTAGCCACTGTGGCCTTTACGCTGCTGAAGGAGGGACACTGAAAGCTGCACATATTTAGAACACTCTTATTGCTGAATTTAAAAGCAGCTTTGTCACATGTAAACTGGGAAGAATGTCGCAGGCAACATCTTCCAAGGTAGGATGGCTGTTAAGCGCTGAGATAAAGGCACAGGTGTCCATTGTTCAATGCTGCTTAGTTAACAGGGGCTTGATCAGTGAATTCACAGCTGAAGATGGTATCTGTGGCTGTGTCCACACAGAACAAGGAGATGCTTAGAAATGGGCACATTATCTTTTTGGTGGCTTCAATTATTAGAAAGGTAGATTGTCTATTGCAAGGGGCCAGTATATGCAACAGTGTATTATTGGACAAGGCGAGAACACACATATCTTTAATACTAGTTTTGTTCTGGTGGCATTTGCCAAAACAGTACTTCAAATGGCTAAGAAACTCTTTAACACACACCATTTGTGGATCTTATTGCCTATGCCAAGTAAAGGGGGGTTGGAAGCCAAACAGAAGAAGCAACTGGAGAAAGATATAAAGAAAATATCAATCAAATATGTGAGAAAGGGAGGTGGCTCCGTTGTATGCAAACTAGTATTGTTTTGGAGGACAAGATATAAAAAAGAAACATTCTTCCCTACATTTTATCAAAGGTCCATGATACATTATGTGCCTACATCTTATCAAAGGCCCTTGATACATTGTGTTACTTACTAACTAGAAATGCTAACCCCAAATTTTGTATGCACGCAAAAGACAGCACATCTTTTTGTTTACAATTAACGTTTTATGAAGAAAATGAAAATACTGCTTTCATGCCGGGTTTATCTGATATTGAACTTCGCGTTTGCTTAACAGAGCACATCTTCACAATAACAGGGTCCATTGCCAAAGGCAGCGTGTGGAGTGCTTGGAATCTCTCCCATCTCTTTCGGTTCACCTGTAAAAACATCTACGTACTCCCTAGGAGTGCATCTGTGGATAGTTCTAAAGAATGACTACCCATGCAAATAGGCATAATTTCAGCATGAAATAACCTGTAAAAATCAAGAAAATGCTCTGTGCTTATATGGCAGCAATATGTTGGTAGGTTTTGTTTTTATTTTTTGGTGGGTTTTTTTGGGGGTGTTGTTCATGATTAATATTTCACCATGCTGTGTTTGCTCTTGGTGTTTTTCTCTGAAGACAAAATGCTTTTAAAAGAGCCTGTTTCAGGATGTCCTGAAGGCAAGATGATATTTCTTTCCAGAGATCTTTGTATGTCTGAGGGTAAACACTTCAAAACAAAAATAGCTTGAACATGGGTCAGATTAGGAATCTCAGTGACTTTACTGCAGAGTTTAAGATTAAGTTCAGAACAACTGAGAATCCTCACCCACTAATAATACAATTGGTTTGGGGAGGACAAAATACAGTAGCACATATTTTACTGGCAGCACATGGAGTCTGACAGGTAATGCAGGCACAGCATGTCAGGCCAGGGCAAGAACAGGAGAAAGGGGGCAGTTTCCGAGTCACAGAAACACTTCGGTATGGGTGGTTATGAGGGAGATTTTTTGTGTGTGCATAGATCAGCTTTCCAAACCAGGGCAACTTGGCATCGTTCTAACATTTTTACGTCATTTGTATGTGTCTGAAAATCTTTTTGTCCCTTCAGTATCACCTGCAAAGCACACAGACCTCCAAGGAAGACTGGAAGAAACCCCTTGCTGTGTCTTCTCTTCCCCTGTTCACCTCGCCACACAGACTGTCTTTCCCTCCTGCCCACCTTGGACCCGGGAGGGCACTTCTGCAGCAGAGGCTCCCAGAGGATGCGCCAGTGTGTGGATGAGCACAAGGTCATCCCACGCACCTTCCTCCTCTAGCTGCCATTCACCTCTGTGTCAACTGCGCTCCCTCTCACACTGCCTAGGTACCAACAGCTGCATCCCTGCCTCAACCACAGCCAAGAGGAGGCTGGGCTCTCCTAAGGTAGGATGACACCACTCTTCATCTTCACTGGAGAATAAATATTAATTAAACATACACACTGGGTCCACTGAGACCCAATACGCCCTCCAACTTTACCAAGCTAAACTGATTTAAAAAAAAAAAATCTGAATCAGGTGTCATTTAAAAAGTAAATGGTGACTTGTTTCTACTTTTGTCAAGGAGAACACAAATGTGTTAGGTCTCTCTGTAAAATGTCCAGATGAGATATGAACAACAGGACAAAATAAATAAGAAAAAAATATTTTAGCTAGCAACACAGGTACACATTAATTTATTTCTTCCTTTAGCTAAAAGATTTAAACTTAGAAATGAAGGAGGGTGACCATACACTTTGGGGCCATAACCCAGGGACATTAAAGGCATAATTAAATAATAATTGGCTGACGCAGTACACATCTAGTATCATATTTCATTAAACGGAATGTATAAAAATGTGTTTTCTACATCCTAGTGCGGTATCAAGTGGCCATGGTAAAATGAAAACAGTCAAGAACATTTTCCAGGGTTCCCCAAACCTTCAATCCATAGTTTCCAGGATGCTACATAAGGACTTAGTCACCACGGTGCCAGCCCACGGAGGTGAAGAACAAGTCAGCCTCTCTTAGCGTGTGAACTAAGCTGTGGTTTGTCAGCTCCAGTTACCATAGATTCTTACAGTGTTTCTACTTTAATATGGACTTGGGGTTTAAGCAGGCAATATAAAGCTTTTGGACCAGTCTTGCTGAGAAACAGTATAAAGAAGATGAGAAAATAGTGATGACAGACTCTGAGGCCCCAAATGATTACTGCCCTAAAGCACATGCTTTATAAAGCCCTTCTGAGTTTAGGTGGAAAGGTATGTCAAAATGTTAAATTATTAAACCTGTGTTGAATCGATTGTATGCAGCCTACACACACACACACACACACACACACACACACACACACAGACACACACACCACCTATACAATAGACAGCATAACACAGCAGATGCCGCCCAGAAGAAATAGTGAGAAAGCAACACCAAGTCAGACAGAGCTGCTCCAAAAGATCCTCCTTGAACCTCACCATGTCTGCGTTCTATTTCCCAGGGAGGAGCCACGCAGAGGGCACTGCTGGCTTCGTGGTGTAAAAACAGTTTTCAGTAAGGAATTTCAAAGAAACATAGCAATGTGAAGAGAAGTAGCTCAGGGCACGACTTTAATAAAGAAGTTATTTTGGGGAGGGGGTGCAGCTTTTATTACATCTATCTGGAGTCCAGATTCTAGACAAAGAAGTGTTTCATTATGGTAATTATCCAGATAGTTCAGACAGATCTTTTATGAGGCATGGGGAGTGTAAGGCTAGCATGCCTTCCTGCCCGAGTTACTCCTATCTGTCTATGTTGATAAAATTATTTGACGAGATGACTGGGGTTGTATTTCTTTTACAAAGTCATCTTTAAAGGGTCTCTGATGAGCTAAGCCGGTCGTATTGCTTCAAGTAGAGTATCATTAACAATATCTTAAGGCATTCTGAAAATCAGCCTGGATTCAACAGGGGAAAAATTAGAAGCTTGCACACACACACACACACACACACACACACACACACACACACACAGAGTCCCTAGCTGTCACCTCCCTGCATTTCTGCTAATAAGCAACTTTTCCTTTAGAGATATTTCTGCATGCTACAAGGTGAAAAAAAAAAAAAAAAAAACCTTTGACATTTTTGAAGAACCTTTTTGGTACAAGTTAATATTTTAAAGACTTGTGATAATATCTACAAAAAAATTTTAAATTTCCTTTTACAATAAGAGGTTTCAAACTAGAATGATTTTACTTGCCTCTTCCATCCTATCTAAAATTCCATTCATTTTTCACTTGAAAAATGAACACAGAACATTTTCTGAGACCTGCCAAGATATTGATTTCCACTTATTTAAAAGTTGCAATTCACCAAATTAGGCAAATAAAAGAGTGTGAGAAATAATCTTTAAAATTGCACTCACACTTTTTTCTTTTTGCAGAAAACCCAAAATACTCAAAATTATCTTTGAAGCTTGAAATACACTAGGCAATTACATTGGAGAAATTTATTTTCATTTTGATCCTTCCAATTTACATAAATACTGAGTTTGAAACCCACAGCACATCATCAAGAATAATCTGTTTTCATTTTATATCATCCATAACACTTTATAATTTCTTTAAAAATTCTATTGATAGATTGACAGCCTATAGTTGAAACCATACTTGAAAGGAACCAGACTTGAAATGGTGCAGGAAAATCTGTGAAAAGGGACTTTAAGAGTTGAATAAATAACAGGAGGCCTGGCAACTCACAGAGCGCATTAGCTTAGGCGAGGAGGTGGCACAGCTCGCAGAGGAATCAGGCTAGCAAGTGAGCACACAGAGAACAAAGATGCACGTTGCATACACACGACCTTCTCCCCACAAAGTGGTGGTTAAAATGAACAGAACTCTGCACAACAGGCACATAAAATACCAATAAATGCCAGGCATGGCTAAAGCCTATTAAAAATAAGGCATACGAACATAGTCATGGATGACATTTTAATTATGAAAAATCTTCAAAAACATACAAAAAAGTGATAGAAGAGGGGTAGGGATGACTAATGTTTATGTTAAAAAGACTAAGTGACATGTACCTTTGATTTTCATGGCAACAGAGATAAATAACCTCCAAACTAACCAACAATGATGTGTATCATCTGACCTACTCCCACACAACTCAATTTTAAGAAGCAAAGTGTTTAAAGCAACCCTCTCAGAAAGTTAAGGACCCAGACACAGACTTACAAGGAACTCCCAACATCTCCCCTGCACACAGCAGACTTTCTTCTCTCTCTCTGTAAGCAGCCTGTTTCCTTCTGAAAACACTCAGAAGTTCTTGCAAGAAACTCTTCACAGAGCTGGCTGCCCAGATGAATCTTCCATCAGATAGCAAGAGCCCAGCTCCCGCTCACAGGCTCAGCTTCTCCCTCTCCATCAAAGTCCTATCTAGGACACCTGGTCCATGTCTACCACAATGGCAGGCACAGTTCACTTTAGGAGAGGATCTAAGCCAGGGCTTGAAGGAGTTTAGGCGCATACCTATTCTTTCTGGGCAGGGAGAGAGCTCACTACAAAGACAAGCTGTAACAGCAGTCACAGTTGTGAACAGACTTCAGTATTTTGGGCGGTTACAAATCATCCATTGCTGTCCAACACACACACACACACACACACACACACACACACACAATCTCTCTCTCTCTCTCTCTCTCTCTCTCTCTCTCTCTGCTAAGCACTGACCTGCCAGAGAGGCATAAGCTGGAGAGAAGCAAAGAGAAAGTTCACTCCCTCCACCTGCTGCCCTGGACTGGGTGCTTTTGGCAGGCTGGCAGACAGAAGCCTGAGCTACGACCTCAGCAGTCACCTGCCAACATCCTTAAGACAAACAAACACATACCCCCCCCCCCAAACCCTCATGGCAGGGGCTCAGAACACAACAGCGGGACTGCCATTTGCATGGCAACCCCGTTAACCATAAATTCACGAAGCTCCTGAGCCCTGGAGCCCTGTGCTCTGGAGCCACACAGAAACACAGACCCTAGGAAACTTGCACCTGTCTTTCTTGACACAACACACCTGTCCAGCCCTGCCCATGCGCATTCTGCTAACAGACATTTGCCTGACTGGTTTAGGGGAGGAAATGATTTTTTTTTTTTTTTAACAGAGGGACACTAGGGGTGGTGAAAGGGGGGGGGGCTAGGGAGGAAAGAGAACAAGGCAAGAGACTCCAGCCTTGTCTTTGAAAGGAGGGCACTCTGGGCTTGCTCTGTTTTCATAAGCTTAAGGAGACAACACAGATCTTCTCAGAAAAATATAAGCAAGCAGGTGAGTTTCCAGCCTTCCCCGAGGCGGAGAAGGACTCCGGGCTGCCAAGAAGGCGGCTTCGCTCAGCCGCCAGCCTCCTTGGGCTACTTAAGACTGTCTTCCAGCCCCTCCTCCTGCTTCTGCCCCGAGCCTGCCCGGAGGGCTCAACTTCCCAACAAGCCGGGCAGGGTCGGGAGGCTGAGGGTAGCCTGGGCTCCCCCGGAGCCCCTCGCTCTCCGCACAGGCGATCAGTTTAGCAGGACTAAGTGCGGCTGGCACGGCGCAGGCGGCGACAACTTGCCCGGCTGGACTTTGGGTGAGGTCTCCCGCCCTCCTCCCCCGTCCCTTCTCCTTGTCTGCTCAGGCGAGATAGCAGCTCTCCCCCTTCCTCCCTCCCGCCTTCCTCGCCGTCCTCCTCGGCGACGAGCACTCTCACCTCTCCACTCTCCGGCTCTTCTTCTCCCTCCTCAGTGCTAGGAACTGGGACAACAGAGTGTAGCCGCCCTCACCGAGGCCGGAGCGCAGCTGCCCACCACCCAGCGTGCCAGCAATGGCTGGGAGCTTCTTCTCGCCCACGGGCGGCCCGCGCGCAGCCGACCCGGGGCCGGCCCTTGGCGGCGCGGCGGCGCGATCGTCCCACGGGCGACCCCCGAGGCTCGCGGGCCAACTCTCCCTAATCAGTGCTTTCCAGAGCCGGCGCGCAGATCCAGCGGAGGGGCGCCGCGCTGGCTCCTCCGGACGGTCCCCCCACTCGTCCTTCCTCGGCTGCGGGGCCGGGCGTGAGCTCCCAGCTCCGAGCACAGGGGGAGAGGAAAGTCGCCGGCGCCCCCTCCTCCCCGCCCTCCTCCCCGCCGCCAGCCCTCTGCCCGGGGTTAAAAAAAAGGAGAAGTGAAAGGTGTGCAAACACCAAGCAAATAGGAAAAGCCGGGAAGAAAGGCAAGCTAGAATAAACAAGACAAAGGGAAAGGACTCCAGGGCAGGCCTGGGAGTTCCAACTCGGTAGAGAGGGGAAGGAAGAAGCCGGGAAGATAGAAGAAGAAAAAATCTTGGAGAACACAAAAAGGGGCTCGTCCCTCTGGCGGCCCCCTTTCCTGAAAAGAGTGCAAGAAAAATAAATAAATAAATGAAAGAGCCTCCGCGCACCCCAGACACAGAACACAAAAGGTGACAAGATCAGCGACAAGTCCAGCCGCGCTGGCCTCCCCCACCGCCACCGCCACCCCGGCCGCCGGCAGGCGCGCGAGAGAAATAAAAGCCACGCAGCTCACTTACTGTTCCCAACCGGGAGGCGCGGGGCGCGGAGTTCCACGGGGCTGCTGCTTAGGAAACTGTTCTTGGGGGGCTGTTGGAGTACGGTGCCCGCAAGCAACAGCGTTTCCCCCTCGGCAAAGGAGTGTTTACGCGGGCGTGAGTAACGGGAGGCTCCGCGCTCTCTCCTTCCCATTCAAGAACCAGCCGGGGCGAGCGGTTCTGGAAAAGGGGAGGGGACAGCGACGGGGGAAGATACTTACGCGGTGCGGGCAGCGGCAGGGCGCAGCCTCTCTCTCTCTCTCTCTCTCTCTCTCTCT
>NW_026590859.1:4447842-4477849 GCF_907164565.1 Psammomys obesus | reverse complement strand
CGCGGGGCGGAGGAGGCGCGGGCGGCGGGCGGGCGGGCGCGGGGTGCGCCGCGCGGTTCCCGGCGCAGTGGCGGCCGCTCTCCCGGCGCTCGCTCAGCTGAGGTCCGCTCCACAACAAGATTTACTTTAAGACACAGCTGAAGGAAACAGGAAGACTGCACGTCACAGTCCCACTGACGTACCCGGCCCCAGCACCCAATCGCGAGGCGCCTTCGGATTCAAGGGGGGACAGCGAGGCAGGAGAACTTGGGAGGAAAAAAAAAATACATGTATATAAAAGGGGTGGGGGCGAGGGGCTGGGGAGGAGGAGGGGAGAGGGGCCCCGCGCTCCCCCGCCCGGCCTCCAGCCCCGGCCCCCACCCCGCCCCGCCGCGGCTTGGGGCGCCTGCACCGCCGCGCCCCGGCCGCCGCGAGCCATCTGCGGGCGTTGTGCACCGCGGCGCCCGGCTCGCACTCGCTCTTCCAGGACGCAGGTCTCTCTCTCTCTCTCTCCTTTTTTTTTTTTTTTTTTTTTTTCTTTTCATTTCACTGATGGAGATGACCGAGTTCTCCCAGCGGCCGTCTCCCCAGACTGGGGCGGAGGGCTCGGAAAACTATCCTCCCGGAGAAAAAGTGGTGGTTTTAGGAGGGGAGGCGGCACGAAGGAGGGAGTGTGTCGGGGTGGGGGGTGGGGGCGCAAATCGTTCTGCTTCGGAAACGACCGTAAATAGTATCAATAAGACCTGTCACCCTGGCCTCCCTTTAAAGGGGGTGAGCAAACGCAGGTAGGTTTAGGATTTTTAAAAACTAGGTGCCAGAGATTTCACACTGGGGCCCATAAATCTGATATTAAAAGCTCTGCCCGCACTGGCTGAGCCCGAGTCAATGAGACCTGAGAATTTGCAGGCAGGCTGTCCAGCCCTGGTTGCCTTTAAGGATATTATTTGAATTGTAGGCATAGCGAGCGCATGCACTACAAACACCCTTTCTCCGTCGGTCACCCTTCTCCAGTTCGCGCACCCCAAGAAGGCCAGAGAGATTAGTCCCGTGTGGGATTTTACACAATTTCGAAGTCTGAGTGACAAACTAAAAGTTCATTAGGCAAGACAGCGTGGACTCCAGCTTGAATCCACGTAAAATGCACATTGGTTTGACATCTCGGATGGGAAAAAGCAGCGAGATTTCTTCGGATAACGTGGCTCCCAGAGAGGGCCTTGGCTTTCAGGGACAAATGCGAGCAGAGCCTCCAGCCCAGCTGAACGTCCCTTCCCTGGGCGCAGTCAGCAGCAGTGCTGGCTAAGGAGGCGTCGTGGGCGTAAACACCCCATAAAACCCGCGCCTCGCCGGAGCTGAAGGGCGCTGGGGAGGTCCCGACCGAGGAGATTAGACACTTTTTAAAAAGGTGATGCGGGACACAACGCGTTTTTCCCAGCCCCTCCAATTCAATCGGATCAAAGGTTGAGACGTGTTGTGACAGAGCATTTATGCACGCTGTGAGTACACTGACAAGACCCGCCACCGTCGCCTGCCACACGCACACTCGTTTTCCAGGACGTTCACAATGTCAGCCTCCGATTCATCAGAATGGGAAAGGGCATTAATCCCCCGGGGAGTGGGAAGGCAGAGTCAGGGTGTGTGTCTCAGGTCTGTGCCAGGGAGAAACTTTTGGCAGGCACGGAATTCAAACGTTGACAAGAAGAAGAAGAAGAAGGAGAAGAAGAAGGAGAGAGAGAGAGAGAGAGAGAGAGAGAGAGAGAGAGAGAGAATGAATCAGGTCAGCCAGGTTGCGGTTGGGTGGGGTTGGGGAGAAGAGCCTCATCTGAGCATCCCGGCCTCCTCTCCCCACTCCGGTGGTTAGGAAACAGCATTGCCCAGTTTGCTGGGCACACCTCCATCGATGGACTCCCGTGGCAAGAGTTCTGATCGGGGCTGGGGACTGAAATAATCTGCCCACGTGCCCGTCAGACGGGGTAGAATATTGGTTGGGTACCTTTGAGGTGAATGATTACTGGGGAGGGTGGAATTGGGGGTTCTGAGAATGGACCAAAGCTGCTTTCTTTCTCATTTTTCGTCCCTTTATTTTCTCCTGAAGAATCTGTTTGCGCTTGTAAGTTAGGGTCAGTTTGATGTCTAAAAGGGAGGGGATAGGGAAGGAAAGGGGTTGCAGCGGGAGAAGAGAGGCAGGGTGGCGGGAGAGAGTCCTTTCTGCAGTTTGTGAGTTGTCCAGCGTTCGGGTGCACGTTTTGCACACGCCACGACTTGGGAGCTGGCGGCGGGAAAGTTTCCTGAGCACCCTCAAATAAGTCCCCTATGTGTCTCGCAGAGGGGTGAGGTAGGCCTGACTCGAAGCGGGGTAACTGCGGGACAGCGCGCGTCGGGGGCTCGCGGCTCGCACACGCAGCAGTCCGCAGCCCGCAGCCGGGCAGGGGAGATGCGCGTGGAAAGGCCGGCGTGCGGGCCGGGGCGGGGGACCCGGGCTCGGAAAGCCGCGGGCTGGCCTGGTCGCGTCCCCAGCTCTCCAGGCCACGCTCGAGCCGGGCTGCCGGCGCGCTGTCCAGCTCCGGTTCCGAACCGCGCTGACTCAGGCGCGAGGCCCAAGGCCGCTGTCCCCGGCCACAGGAGGTTCGTTTTCTGATTAGGGAAGAGGCGGTCAGTCAGCGGGGAGACTTGGAGTCTGCGAGATACCTTCGTCTGCGAAGTCGGGGCCCAGCCTGGCTCCCCGCAAGCCCTCCCTATGCCCACTCTGGCCAGCGCTGCCCTGGGGTTTGAAGTGAGCCCAGTTCTGCTCCGCCCGGGCACAAGCCGCGCTGGTGCGGGCTGCGTTAGCTGCTTCACCTAAAGCGTGATCGGCGCGCGGCTAGCGAAAGGCGGCCGAGCACCGACTCCGGCCAAACGCACTTCGCCCTGGCTTTTCCCCGTCCCTTCCTCCCCCTGTTCTTTCTTAAAACCTGTAGGTGGGGACGAAGGGGCCCAGGCGGTGCTCGTGGGGCACTGGAAACCTTCCGAACGGCAGGCACCAGCGCCTGGAGCCGCTCTGGGGTTTTCAAGCGGACCCAGGGAGGACGTGAAGGTGGCCCGGTTTCGTGGAGGGGTGCTGCGGACCCACCCGGGCACCACCCACCTGAGGAGGCAGGAGAGGGGGCCCTGCGGCGCCCAGCGGAGCTGCCAGCTGCAGGTGGCCCAGAGGCGGCTGACGGCCTCTCGCTCTGCCCTCCTCCCCGGTGCCCGGCTCGATGCCGAACCCACGCTGGGCCTGTTCTGAGCGGGGGGGGGGGGGGGGGGGAGGGAAATGCCACCAGATCAGTAGCAAGCGGCAGCTGCCGCGGCGGGTCTCTCTTGGGAACCCCACGGCTCAGAAGCCTCCGAGAGATGTTTGTTTAACCAACAGCTTTCAAAGTAAACACGGGCGAGCCACTCCAGAAAAGTTGGGAGCCTCGAGGACTGGCAGAAAAGAGTAAAATAATAATAATAATATATATCTTAAAAATAATAAAGCTTTTCCCCACCAGATCAAAAAGAGTCCCCCACTTTACCATACAATCACGGACCTCACACACACGAACACTCTTAGGAAGGACTTATTCACAGCAAGGGGTCCTCAAAGAAAAACCCAACCCCCGGGGATGAGGGGGTGCTGATGATGGGGTGTGTGTGTCACACGGCAGCTTGGTGTGGGGAAGTGGACAGGAACGAACAAAGGGCTCGGGGAGGGCAGTCCCTGCCCTGGAGGGATGAGGAGGAGGCTGGAGGACTCGCAGCCAGCCCTGGCTTCGCCTCAGGCTCCGAACTTTCCAATATCAAGATATTAACAGATGGTGCGGAGCGCAGGGAGGGCCGCGCCTTACGTAACCAGCCCAGCCGCGCTGGGCCTCGCTCGCCCTCCGCGGGGCCGCGCTGCTCCCCCAGAGTGCCAGCTCAACGCACCCCCTCCCCGGCTGGGGCGAGGGCTCGGGGAGCTTGTGATTTCGGTTTAAAAAAAAATTTACACACCGGTTGTCTTATCCCCTTCAGTCCTCGGCAGAGACACTTAGAGAACCTGGGTCAGAGATGAGCGAGGGACGCGTGCAGGGACAAACGGGGTTCTCCTCCTCTAACTTGGGGGTGTCACAGAGTAGGACACACACACACACACACACACACACACACACACACACACACGCTAGCTGCCGCCGCTGCCACCACCGCGCGTGTCAGCGAAGTACAAAGGCAGGATGGGGCAGCAGGGCACGGGAGTGGGGTGGGGTGGGGACGCGAAGGTACGGGACTCCTTTGCACGTGTGGGGGTGCAGTGGGGAAATCACACCAGGCCTCTGGGCACCCTTCCCGGCCCGGACAGGGTGGCTGGCGAGCGCTCTGTGAGGGTGGCTGTCTTCACTCCCAGGGCCACCAGAGGCCCAGTCTCTCTGTCTCTGTGTCCCAGGTCCTGTGTGGCGCGGTTCGTGCGTGTGTTCGCCGAGCCCCTGGGTGCTAGCTTTCTGAACCCCGTGAGGAGCACTCCCGCGCGTGCTGGAAGAGCTGCGGGAAGGGCTGGGGGGCTGGGAGTCTCACTCTCCGGTGCCCCCGTCCTCACGGCTGGGCTGGGCTGGCCTTCTCCGTGGATCCCGGGCTAGGCGTCGCGGCCTCCAGGCCCTGCAAGAGCTGACCTCCAGATACCGCGGCCACCTGCCCGGGTCCTGCGGCCCTCGTCTCCATCCCTGGTGCCGCAAGCGGCCGCTCAGTCCTGCTTGGCCGCCCAGCCCTGCTCGCCTGTCCGTACACACCGTACAGGCAGCGGCAGGAGACGTGGGCCATCGCCAGGCCCGCGCTGTCCCAGCCACATCCCCTCCCCCGCCTCGCGCCTGTTGCTGCTGCGGAGGTGGCGCGCCACAGCCCGTGCACGCACTGGTGCCCAAGACGAGACGGGGGCCCTCTGCAGGGACAGCGGGAGAGGGGCCGGATGTGGCTTGTTGCTCTCCTTCTTGGCCTTGCCCAGCTCTGCCCATAGGGCCAGAGCTGTTTCACTGGCTCCTTCCCTTTGGTCTTTGACTCAAGGGCGAGAATTCAGGGGAGTTTCTGCATTCTCTGGGTTTGGGTGATAGGACTTGAGTTACTGGATCCAACAGATCCAGTATCAGAGCTTTGTCTGAGGACCAGCTCTAGAGACGGTCTGAGGCCAGAACACCAGGACAGAGAGAACCCAGCAAAGTTGCATTTTGTTTAAATTAGAGCACAACCAAGCTGAATGCCAGATTTCTATAATTTTTTTCCTGGTAATATTTCTTTTATGAAGTATCTAAGTATCTGTTTGTCATCATTTTGAGATCAAAAGGCAAGCCCATATGCTACATAGTTTTCCAAAATTGCTGTTTAAATATGTTTGAAATGTTCTATCCGATGTGGAGGAAGAGGCTTCGAAAAGCAAGCAGGGTGGCATGGTGTGGGACATAGACTGATGTGGGGCGTTGAGTAGGACAGAATCCGAAGACCTGCCAATCCTCAGAGTTTCTGGGATGCTTAAGAAAGCATCCCACCTGAGGCAGGAGATCCAAGAGAGGGCCCGGGGATCTGAGGGTCACCACAGGTCACGGTGTGCCTGCCTGTGCCTCAGTTCTCTCTATCTGTAAAATGGGAACAATACTCCAAAGACTTTCTGAGAAGCTTTGACACAAGGCTCTTTAAGGTGTGGTTGGTACTTGGCCGTTTTAGACCGACTGAGCAGCGGTACCTGGATTGTTTACAAAAGTGCTCACACCTGAGGCATCCCTCCCTTCCCAAGCTTTGGGCTTAGCTAGCTGAACATGAAAGCGCTGTGAGTCTAGCTCCTGAATGGGGTCTGAGCACTTCGTGTGCCCTGTGCCCCCCCTCACCCTCATCATTTCAGCCTACAAAATGAATTCAGATCAGTGCATCTCGGCAAACTTTGCTGTGTGCCCCTGGGCACACAAGTCTGTTTTCTCAAGCCCAAGCCCACAGAAAAGCAGGGCCCATTTCCCACCACGGCATTTGCATTTTGGCCTCTTTCCCCTTCTTCATAGGTGACAAACCTTTTCTATAGAAGTCAATATGTCAGGGCTATGAAAACACAGGACAGAAAGAAAAAAAAAATTCTACAAGCAGAAAAAATAAGGTCAAAATAAGGCCAATGAAAACAAACATATGTCACATGTCATATGTTTCATGTTTGAATAAATAGCTCTTCTGAGTACATGTATTTTTTTTTTAACCTTCATAAAATTACATTCAAACTACTGAATCCAAGCCACTGCAAGGCAATACAGGGAAAGCCTAGCCAAAGAGACTGTGCACCTGAAAGGGAGACAGGCAGGAAGGTGCCATGCCTGGCTGCTACCGTATTGTAGCAGGCTGGAGGAAGACAGCCAAGGAAATGAACTCGCTGACCCAGCATGCACCAGATCAAGACACTGGCCAGTTAAGAGCAGAAGAGGTAGCCCTGGGAACCCACACACAGCTGGAGCCAGGAGTCCTAGAAACGGAGGGCCAGGGGAGGAATGCCAGCTTGAGGCAGCCCAGCTCTGGGGGAGGGGGATCCCAGAGTGTGGGTGGGGCACGACTGGCAGCAGGAGGGGCGGAAGGGGAGGGAGGGGCAGGAGGAGCTGGAAGACACCTCCCTCCCTATGTTCAGGTAGAAATGGCTGGGAGCCTACTGGATAAAGGAAGCCCACAGCTAGGACAACAGGAGAGAAACATGACTGCACCTAAGCTCCTGGGAAGGGCAAGGCTTCTGTAGGCAAGCCCCTGCCTAGTGGGGCTGTTGAAAGAGGAACACTTTTCCCTACATTTTACTGTGGATGAGGGTGCAGAGAAAGAGTGTGCAGGGGATGTACTTCTGGTGGGAGAAAGAGCAATGGTGGGTGACTGAAAGGGGGAAGTTAAGGGTGTGGGCAGGAGTTGAGAGAGTATGGGTGTGTGTGTTCGGGGGGTGAGTAAGCCAGATGGGTTGCATATAGCTGGAGTACCAGGAGAGAGAATGAGAAACAGTGGCAGGGAGGGAGTGGGGAAGGAACCAGGGGTGCAGAAAACCTGGATGAGCATGTAAGTCAGGTCCATACCTGACAGTCCTCAGGAGTGAGCAGAGGTGAAGTAGGGTTAAAGGGCCAGGCCAGAGCAAAGGTGATGCCCTGAGGCAGGAGGCTACATTTGGCCTCAGCTCTAGTGTGGTGAAGGCCAATGTTTCTTGGCTTCCTCTAGCCCAGACATTTGAAGCAGCTCCCTTGATAATCCCAGGCTGGCCGTGAAGGGACTTGGACCAACACCTTGTAGCCATCACACAGAGAGGACAGACATCCTGGGTTCTCTCTCTCTCTCTCTCTCTCTCTCTCTCTGTGTGTGTGTGTGTGTGTGTGTAGGGAGGGGTGGTGTGACCTCTGCTCAGCCAGTGACCCCTCAGGTACATTGTATGTGCCTGGTGTCCCCCAGACCCTGCACATCAGCTTCGCCTTTGCTCCTCAGTCAGTCAGTCTCCTTCTGCCACACCTAAAGCCCAGAGTCGGCAGGGCAGCTTCCCTCCTCCAGAGCCCAAAGCCAGCCCAGCTCTCTCCCAAACACTGAACAGCTCCCCTTGTTTCTCCTCAAAGACTGTCTGGCTGTGGGTCTGGAAGGGCCCCGCAGGAGCAAAACTCCGTGTGGACTCGGACAAAAGGGTCACTTTCTTGATTCCAGGGCATCAGTGCTGCTGAGACCCTGCAAAGCCTGGCATTTGGCGGCCCCATCAAGAGCAGCCCACAGACAATTCTGGTGCTGACCCAACACGAGCAGTGATTAGCTGTATTTGATTTGGTCAGCTTTCTGAAGCCTCGCTTAGCAGCTCTATTCCACAAAATCTGGACAAGAGGCAACGGCATGAAGACCTTGTTTTCTCGTATTCCAAAGTGACCTTTGCATGAGAGCAGTGAAGATGCCACAGGCAGGATCATGCTGGCCCGTGGCAGTCACCGGCCGCAGTTTCAGGGAGCGCTCTCTCCGTGCTACCGACTTTGTACCCCACAGGTCTGTGTTTTTCCCCTGAAAATATCCTGGGTGGGCTGGAGAGCTGGCTCAGTGAGTAAGAGCACTCACCTCTCTTCTTTGTCTCCCCATACCCACCCTGGGTGGTTTACAACTCTCTGTAACCCCAGATCCAGGAACTCTGATGCCCTCTTTCAGCTTCCGTGAGCAGGTACACTCCCATGTACATACCTTGCAGACACACATGCATTCACATAGTGAAAAATACATACTAAAGAGGGAAGAAAATGTCGAGGGTGAGAAAAGCACATCATTTAAGCATGGCCTTTGGAATAAACGAGAAATGTAATGACCTCAAATGCCCAATGGCCTTGGGTTCCCCGATTGCAGAAGCATAGTAAAATAAAGTAGAAGAACCTTTGTTGAGCACATGAAGTGTGTTTGCTGTATGTGAGTCTCCCAGCAGACAGAGCTGTGCCCATAGCATGGATGACTCAGTGGAGACTGAAGGAGATCTCTCAACTAGGTCAAGGCCAAAAGACAGTGAATCACAGGGAGGGCCTGGATTGGAACCCAGCATTGTGTGGCAGAACTTTTCCAGGGGAGACGAAACACACGTCTGCTCACCACAGTTAGGGATCCCAGTGGCGGTCCAAAGTACGGGAGTACAGGTCACCAAAGTCTAACTTGGTGACCCAGTGGGTTTCATTAGGGTGACTGACAAGAGCATGAGTGAAGGGTCAATTACAGGAGCAGAAAGGACTCAAAGACAACGGCATTACCAAGGCCCACCCAGTGTGGTGACAGCTCACAAAGATGGAAGGCTACAGCACATGGCACGGCCCGCAGGGAGCTCAACAGGTTCCAAGTGACTCTGCTCTGAACCCCTTCGAGGAAGCTCGGTTTTTGTGTTTCCTGGGCAGCTCATCTAGTCTGGGGTCCTTGCAGGTGGCCCTTCTGAGAAACTTGGGTTTTGTTCCTGTTGGGCCTAGTCAGTCTGGTCAGTATCAGGGACTTCCTGAAGCTAGCTTTAGTTGTTTACCTTCTTGTTCCAGGAGTTTCCTTCTATCATTCTGGAGGAAACTATTACAAACACACAGGCTGCCCCATGGTGAGATGGGAGACAGTTTCCCTCAGGCCATAGAAATGTCTGTTTGTTTATGTGTGTAAGTGTTTTTCTTGACTGTATGAATGTGTATCATGCGTGTCCCTTATGTCTGTGGAGGTCAGAAGAAGGCACTTGATCTCCTGGAACTGGAATTACAGGGATTGTCAATTACCATGGAGGTGCTGAGAATGGAGCCCAGGTCCCCAGTAAGACCATACAGTGCTCTTAACCGCTGGGCCACCCCTCCAGCCCTGCTTTTAGGCCCTCAGCTTTCCCTCTATTGTCCTCCCAAGAATGTCTCCACCCCAAACTCTCCACCCCAAACCTGTGGATATTTCCATAGCAAACTTACTGAAGGGAGAAGAGGCACCACGCTCTCTGCTTATATCCTCCCTCCAGATTCAAGCCTGCGACATGGTCAAAGCTGTGTGTGCCAGCTTCTCTGTGCACCGCAGAACGCCGATGGGTCCATGGATCCCCGTTCTGCTGAAAATAGAATTGTAAGACATAAAAGGGAGCAGGTTAATCCCATTAAACGTGGTGTGTGTTTCTGCAGCGCACAGGGAGAGATTAAGGCAGGGGAGCGACTAAGTGCTGTGTCCGTCTCACTAAACTAACGTGACAACTTGTCTTTGGCGATCTTTACAGCATGTTAGGCGACGGTAGCTGACTCAGAAGTGTTTTCCAGCGTCCCCTTTGTGTCCCCCATGGGGTTCTTTCATTCCTTAAACTTTCTTTCTTTTCCTGTCCCTTTCTGCCCCACACTGCTCTGCTTTGCTTTTTAATCCACGGTGTCTCCCTCAAGTCAAAACATTTAGCTGGCTCTGATCGAGATGTGGTTTTGAAGATGCCCTTTGACCTTGCACTGTGCAAAGCAGCCTCTGGGAAGTGCACAGTCCATCCTCGACCTTTTGCCCTCTCCTGGGGCTCCAGAAACCGCTTGTGGGGGAATCAGCTCATTCTGGATTGCACATAGGAGCTGGGTTCCTCCCTTTTTTCTTCCATTCTTTCCTTCTCTCTTTTGCACCCCAATTTTTTTCTTTTCTTTGCTTCCCTCATCTCATGGGCTTTCATCTTTTCTAGAATGTTCCATGGCACAACTCCTTTTCTCTTTTTCCTTTTCCTTTTTTTCTATTTTCTTTTCAATTCTCCCTCGTCTCAATGGTTTCCTTTCATCTTTTTCTTTCCTAGAATTATCTTTTCAGGAAGGGGGTGTTTGGCCCTGAATCTAGGGCTTTGCCTATACTAAGCAGGCGTTCTACACTGAGCCTGTCCCCAGCCCTGTTCTCCTAGATGCTCTTTCCCTTATTCGGTGTTATTTAGTAACCTTTCTTCTTTTCCATAACACACTGACACTTATGAAAGGTTGTGGCCCCTCGAGGGTTTCTAGGCTGAAGTGAGGTCAGGTGAAGTGGACGGTGGTGAGGCAGGAAGAGCTGATGCAGAGGACGCATGGCTTTGAGACACTGTCACTGTCTTTCTAAAGCAGGTGTCCAGCCTGTCTGGCGCTGTGGCTGGCTGTCCGTCTTTCTGTGCCTTAGGCACCCTCTGGCCCATGGTCCCTTCCCCCGCTCCAGCTTTCCCCACTGGCTTACCACCAGAGGCTAGATGTTGAGTCAATGGAAAAACAACACTGGCCAACATTAAAGGGAGACTGTTTGGAAAAGGAAGGCCCTGTGAGGCGCAGAGGAAGCCTGTGTGTTAACACGGGCCATCTCTTATCTGGAGCAGCTGGGCCGGAGTGGCGTGTGCTCACTCCATCCTTTGGCAAGAGGTCTTCTGCAGACAGGCCGACTTGCAACTGAGGAGCAGTTCTCAATGCAGTGTCCCCAGAACTGTGGAGACACAGGCCATTGCTCCTCGTAGAGACCTAGAGAGGCTAGGTTTGAAGGGAGCATCTTCCTAAAACCCATGTCCCTGGGTACCACTCACTATGGGCCCCGGCACTAACTCCCGAGCACTGTGATGTGTCTGTTCTGACGCGGATGCGAGTCCTGGAGAAGGACAGGAGAAAAAGCAGCCGGAACGAAAGGAGAGCACAGCATGTGGCTAGGGCTAGTCCCCTGGCTCCGAGCTGTTAGGTCTTGAGCCTGCTCTTGACAGAAACACGAGGCAAATGGCTGCTCCGCCACAGATTCGCTGCATCTACTTTTGTGGCCCAGCCAGCGCCATCATCCTCAGGCCTTGCACAGAGGAAAGGCTTAGCAGAGCCTGTTATGAGGAGTCATGTCTCCCCAGCCTGCCACAGACTCACATGTGGGTGGGTAAAATCACACCTATGATCACCAGTGAAGTCTTTTCTTGGGGTGAAGTCCCTGTGATGACTTCTGGACATTTTACCTTGGGAACCTTGGCTGCGCATACAATTACAGAATGGACTGGGGCTCCCTTCTGCTGCCCTGTCAGTTTGAATCAGATGCTACATGTGATCTAGTCTTTGCTGCCTTTTCCTTTTGGCTGTGTGTGTGTGTGTGGGGGGGAGAGAACATCAGATAGGTGTTATTCCTATATTATTACACTCACATCCACTTTTCTTTTTAAAATAAATAAATAAATAAATAGATTGATTGATTCATTCTTTAGACAAGCCTCTCACTGGCCTACAAGTGGCCCTTGAGGCTAGGCTGACTGACCAGCCAGTCCTAGGGATCTGCCTGTTTCAGCCTCCCCAGTGCTGAAGCTGAATACAATTCTTACCATCACACCTGAGGGTTTTAAGTTTTTTAAATGGATTTTTTTTTTTAAACATGGGATGTAGGAATGGAACTCATATCCTTATGCTTGCAAGACATGCAGTCATACCCTAGCCCCATGGCCTAGCGAGAGGGCTCTCGTTGCTCCCCGAGTCCCTGCCTGTCTCAGTTTCGGTGCTTCTCAGAATGCTTTTCTTCTTTTTAAAAGAAAGTTTTATAAGCAGTTATTTTATGTGTATGAGGGTGTTGGTTGGATGTATGTCTGTGCTCGACATGTGTGCCTGGCGCTCTTAGAGGCTGTAAGATCTGGTCCCCAGGACTGGAGTTCCAGACAGTTGTCACATGGGTGCCAGGAACCAAACCCAGGTTCTCTGTAAAACATCCAGTGCTCCTGTCCTTGAGCCATCTCTCCAGTCTCCTCCCCTCTCTCTTTTTTTTCCTTTTCTTATTTTTTTTTTTAAGACAGAATGTCATGCAGCCCAAGTAGCCTTAAACTTCTGATCCTCCCAGAGTCACCTCTTGAGTGTCGAGGCCACAAGTAGGCACCATGGCACACACTTTCACGCTTGATTGTCTCCAAGGCTTCCTGCAGGCTAGGTAAGCTTCTATCAACAAGCCACATGCCCACCAACTGAGCCACACCCCAGCTCCTAGAAACGCTTTGACACAATAAGGAACCATTTAGCCCTACCGAAGCATGACAGTGAATGCTGAATTTTTAAAAAGTTGAAAAATTAAAATGTGAAATAAGGATCTGGCTTTAGTACTGATTGTGGATCAAGGCTGTGTTGAAAGAATCTGCTTCTTTGGGAAGCTAGCCTTAACAATTAGTTTTATTGATCTTGCTCTCTTCCTTACTTTCCCCTCTCTCCGTGTGCGTGTGCATGTGTGTGTGTGTGTGTGTGTGTGTGTGTGTAGCTTAAAGGACAACCTGTGGTAATCAGGTTGGATCCATTCTTGAACCATATGGGTCCTGGGAATGGAACACAGGTTAGCATGCCATTGAGATGGCCCAAGATTAAGTTTGTTTTAATTTACATTTTTGGCTTTTTGTGTGTGTGTGTGTGTGTGTGTGTGTGTGTGTGTGTGTGCTATTTTTCTGTAGAAGTGTAATATGACACCAGGCATGTAGCTTATATGTATCATTGGAAAAATAAAATCAATCCGGTTGGATGCTGCCCAAGGCCAATCTATAGGTCACGACCATATGTAACATATCAGTAAACTTTGCTCCTGAGTTTGTCTGTTCTTTCAGAGAGGAGAGGGTTGATTACAAGAATTGCCTGGTTAAGTTTCTGCCCCCGTCAAAGGATAAAAGAACAAAATTGCACGCGTAGGCTGCTGGCTTCCAGTTTCCTTCTGGTGGCTCTCAGCCTCTAATCACCCACACACCAGTGCTCTCTCCTCAGAGAACCCAGTCCTCTGGGTATGGACGAATCTGTAGTGCTCAGGGTAGTTGTCAATCAGGGGAAATTCTGCCAGCGCTCTGTGGCACCCATTTTAACAAACATGAATTGAATATCATTTCCTCCTCCCCTGCTCCCAGTCATCCATCTGTCCTTTCTCATCCAAGGTCTGAGTTTCAAACAGGGTAGAAAGCAAGCTTTTGTTCAATCACATATTTGGTCTAGGAAGACAATTTATAACAGATGACTTATAACCTACTGTAGCCTCATCAATAAGTAAATATCACTGGTTTGAACCAAGCTGAATGTAAAATATATTAAATTCAGTCTTATTGTCCATTTGCTCATGAAAGTTTTCTGCTTTTGTGATGTTCATGAGTGTCTAATGTTGAGGTTCCTTTGGATTTCTAAATGATTAGGGTTACAAGGAGGGATGGAAGGGTAAGGGAGAAAAAAAGAAAACAAAAAAGTTATTTAAATATATAAGTTAAAAAGTCCAAGATCTAGTTTTTAATATGGACTTCTTACTTCTTTATAACACCAAAAAGTGTCTTGCTCACACGAGTCCTGTCAATCATGGCTGCGAACACACATCAGCTTATCTTTGAGGTTCTGTCATCTGCTACAGTAAAGTAGCTAAAGCGAAGTTGAAATAAATGGAACCAGAGTCTGCATTTCCACACGTCAGAAGGCATCCACAATTATAGCGATCGTTTTGAGTCTCATGATCACGACAGGGGAAAATGCAGGTCTTCGAATCACCTTATTTAGTTGTATTTGCTATGAAGAAAAATCATTGTTTACCCCTCGGGAATTTCTGAAGGAAAAGAAAAATCAATTTCTATCAATGAGTGATATTTTTCTCCCCAAGGGGTATTGATTTCACACTGGTGAGTTATTTCTCTCAGACACCCACTGGGAATTGTTAGGAGGCATGTCTTTTATGATCCAATAAACATGTAGTTTTTAGCTTAGGCTTCCTGTCCAGGAGATCCCAAGTTCTGAATTAGCTCTGGCTTGAGAATTTTACAGTCTTCATACATCTCTATGAAATGCTCCTATAGGCTGTACTCTAAGTTAACAAAAACCCCATGCTGCCTCTTTAATTGGAGGAAGCAGCAGGCGGCAGAGCCTTTTCTCTGCTCTTAGTGTCCTCTGGCCTCGTGCAAGGTCCTGTGACTCACATGGAGTCACATCTACCTCAGTGTCTCCATGACCCCTTTCCTTCTTTTTATGTAATAGCACAACAGTGATATTTTAAATGTTTATGATGAACCCAAAACAATGTTTTTTGTTTGTCTGCTTGTTTTTTATTATTATTATTTTTTTAGAGAAGTTCTTACTACGAAACCAAAGGCTGGCTCAAACTCACCATGTAGCCCAGGTTAGTTCTAAACTCATCCCATAATCCTGAGTGTTGGGATTATAGGTATGTGCTATCATACCCAGCTTGAACTGAGATGTTACTTTGCCATTATGTACCCATTGTGTAAAGGAACCTCTAAGAGGTAGAGATGGAGGAAAACTCAGGAGATGTGGAAGGAAGCCTTGTGGTTGGTTTGAACTGTCAACTTGACACAGCCTAGTGTCTTCTGAGAAGAGAGCCTCAACTGAGAAGCTGCCTAGAGCAAGATCATTTTGTGAGCCATGTGGTGGCAGCGGTGTCAGGGAGGCAGAGGGAGGCCATTTCTGTGAGTTGGAGTCCAGCCTGGTCTACAGAGTGAGGTACAGGACAGCAAAGGCTACACAGAGAAACTCTGTTTAAAAAAACCAACCAACCAACCAAACAAACAAACAAACAAATCATTTTGTGGGCATGTCTGTGGAGGATTGGTCTTGAGTGCCAGTTGATTCATGAGGGTCCAACCTGACGGCAGTGCCACCTCCATGCAGGGGGTCTTGGGATATCTAAGAAAGCCAGCCAAGTGTGAGCTTGAACAAACAAGCACGCCGTGCTCCTTTGTGGTCTCTAGTTCAAGCTCCTGCTTGAGTTTGTTCCCTGAATTCTGTCAGTGATGAACTCTGACCTGGAAGTGTAGCCAGATAAACCCTTTCCTCTTCTTAGTTGTTTTAGTCATGGTGTTTGCCATAGTAACCGAAGGGAATGTTTTGTCACTGTGAATGATCATTCTCTCAGATCATTGTCTTGAGTTTTTGTATTTTCTTAATGTATTTTCCATGAGTGTGTGCAGGCAGGAGCAGAAGTAAGCTCTAATGTCATTCTTCAGGAGCTTTCTACCTTGGTTTTGAGAATGGAGCGCTTATTGGCCCAAAGAATGGCTGCCGGGATGGGCAGGTTGACCAGTAAGCCTTGGGAATCCACTTGTTTCTACCTCCCCAGTACTGGGGTTTCAAGCACATACTGCCATGCTTAGGTTTTGATTTCTTTTTTCTGTGGGTGATGTAGCTTGAAACAAACTATGAAGTTTGCTTGTGTAGCAAGCATTTTATCATCTGAACCATCCTTCCAGTCCAGGGATGAATTTAAGAAGAAAGAAACAGACAAATTCTGCCATGGCTTCTGTCTTATCTCTAATATCTCCATGGTGCATTTGACTCTCTGTAGCCATCTAGCAGAGGACAATCTTTGTTTTATTTTCAGCTTCTCCGTTTAGCTCATTACTGTTGGGGTGCTTCTGGCACTTGTCCAATAAATCTAAGTTTTTTCCTTTTTTCTTCTTGTCTCACTAAATGGCTACAGCCATTTTTCTACCCAATGGTATGATCATTTGTGACACTCTTGCTTTCAGTGTTTGCCTGAGAACCGTAGTTTAAGAGGTTCAGTCATGCTTAATACTCATGGCTGGGCTCTTAGAAGGAAGCTAAAATTTCCAACACATCCTAAGCATCCACATAATCTGTTTCTTGTTCTGGATTTCTGAAACTTTGCTCTTTTTTTCTCTGTATTTCCATGTTTCCCACCCTCTTTATTCTAATACCTGGAATATAACTACACGTGTGTGGCCTCTCTTGAAAAACAGCCTGCTGTGGTTGAAATATGTCCTCTTTCTGAGCTTACCCAAGCCTTTAATCTCTAAATTCAGATGTCAACAGTACCAGAAGAGTGAAACCCAACTCTACTTTGATTATATGTCTGTGGAGGGTGAATAGACTTGAGCACCCACCAATGAAGCATGATAGTCTTATAATGGGAGAGAGAAACCTCATAGAAATCCCTCACCAGAGCCCAGGCCATGGAGTTTGCTTGTACGTACTGCTGCCTCTAAGACCATGAGCTAACTGAACCTCTTTCTATATAGTGTCTTACCTCAGGTATTTTGTTACAGTAACAAAGATGCTGGCCAACAACCATCCGATCCTTTCTCTAGATAAATTCTTCATTTTTCAAGGTCCAATTTAAGATTTATTTGTGTGAGAAAGGTCATCATCTGGTTAGTTTTTGTCAAGCTAATGCACTTGAGTCTTTTGGAAAGAGAAAACCTCAACTGAGGAATTGCCTCCATCAGACTGGCCCATAGGCAAGCTCATGGGCATATTTCCTTGCTTGAGGATTGATTTGGGTGGGCAGTGCCACCCTGGACAGGTGGTTCTTAGTTGTATGAGAAAGCAAGCTGAGGAAGCTGTGGGGAGCAAGCTGGTGGACTTCATGGTCTCTGCTTCAGCAGCTGCCTTAAATTCCCACCTTGTCTTTCCTTCACAGTGGACTGTGAGCTGTAAGGTGAAAGAAACCCTTTCCTTCCCAAGCTGCTTTTGGTCAAAGTGTTTACCACAGCAGTATAAAGCAAACTAGGACAGCTGTGTAATCTGGAAACCCTGGTCACACATGCCTATTGCTTATCAAAAATGAAACAAGCTGTTTGTTCATTCAGCCATATTCCTTGACTATTTCCTATGGGTTTGCTGTTGGGATGTCACACAGTAGAACATCAAAATCCTTGCCTCATAGAACTTGCATTTGAGTCCACGAGGCAAGAAATAACCATTGCTCTGTTCTAACACCAGGCAGTGCAAATGCAATGGGCACAAGCGAAGCTGGGGCAGGGCAAAGTGGACTGAAGATGCCTGGAGGATGCCGAGAGTAAGACTGCTCACAACACAGCTCCCAATACCTGCCTGCCGAAGAGCCTGGTATCTAAGAAAATGTCTCATAAGCAAATTGCTGGATGAGAATCCTGCTGGCTCACGCAGACCTGAAGGAGAGAAAGGCTACCATTAGGGATCAGCTAGATATAAAATTCTGTGTGTTTCAAACTGGTTTCCCTGGCTGTGTCTGGCTCCACGTAGGCCATGTGTTAACCATGTTTGCAGCTGACGCTCATGCTGCAAACGCGGTTAACCGCATGCCCTACACAGAAGCAGATACAGTCAATGGTTAGTCACATCCATACCTGCACAGCGGAAGAATGCTATGCTTTCTTCTTAACCAAACTGCGTCTGGCTGCTGAATAAAATGTTTATGCCTGAAAGAATCACTGTTCTCATCAGCTTTTCTATTTATACTGATGATCAACTGTTTTGCAGTGAGGGGGAGGATTTTTTTTTTCTTTCTGTGATCTGCATACGTGTTTTTAATGACTAACGGAGCCAATCTGGACCTGCCTGGCAGACTTTGCCTGTACTTGTGTGGACGTGGCACCGAAGGAGATCGTGTGACCTCTCAGCTCGCTGGCTTCCTGTTCTGGGTGCCATGATCTCATTGTTGGTGTTCTGTGTTTAAAGCCTTTTCCATTTGGTACCCTGCCACTGTGGCTGGCTTGTGGCATCCTTCCTACCTCTTCTCATTTTCAGCCACGGTTATCTTCTTAAGAATGTTCTAAAGATGAGGGGCTAGAAGGCTCAGCAGGTAAAGCATAAGGAGTTCAGCTCCCCAGCATCCGTGTGAAACCTGGTACGGCTGCACGCACCTTCATTCTCGGAGCTGGGGAGATGAAGACAGGAGGATCCTTGGGGCTTGCTGGCCAGTCAGTCTGTCTAGCCTGTCAGTGAGAGACAGACAGGTTTCAACAGGTAATGCAGAGGATGGTTGAGGAAGACATGGTGTGAGCCTCTGGCCTCTCCATGTGCACACACATTTACACACGTGTACACGTGAGTGTGTACGCACCACCTACTTCCCCACCTGGAAGAGTATTCTGAAGATTACGTATCTTTAATTGGAAAGATATTTGGGAGGTGAAGATTTGTGAAGAAGGAGGATTGAGCCCAACTGGGTCCATTCTCCATTTCTGGTAGGAATAACTAAACACAGAGAAAGGGACAGGAGTAACATCCGGGCTCTTCCCTCAATGTCTGCTGTGTTCTTCCACCCCACCTGCCTGCTGAGATGGTGGCCTTTTCCTCTGCCTGGGGGCCTTCCATGGCCTTGTACCTTAGCTGTCAGTCTGTCACTCAGATCGTACAAGAAACGCCAGGGGAAGTTCACCTTCCCAAGTTCACGTTGGCTCTTAGCCACACTCTTTGGTTAATCCGCATCTCCACAAGTGATGCTTTGCTAATCTCCATGACCCGTGTAAGACACCCCAACACAATGTCACGTGCGCTGTGCCCTGTGCTTAGCTTCCTCGGCCTGCAGGCACTTGGGATGAATGATGGTGCCGCCAATGGAGTTAGCTAAGAAAACAATCGGCACGGTGTGAATCTTCCTCCTTCTGTGTTCTTAACGTTATCAATACTTGTGTGTGTGTGTGTGTGTGTGTGTGTGTGTGTGTGCACGCATTCGTCTGTGTACAATCAGACTCCAAAGGTTAACCCTGTACATCCTTTCTCAGGTGCTGCTGTTCTTGGGTTTTGAGATGGGATATCTCACTGGCCTAGAACTCGTCAAGTTGGGTGGGGTAGCTGTTCAATGAACCAGAAGGACCTTTGCGTTCCTGCCTCTCTAGTGTTGGGGTTGCAAGCACATCTTGGTTTTCACATGGGTCTGGGGATCAAATGTTGGTCCTCATGTTAGTTCAGCAGCCACTTTGTGGACCGGAAGCATTTCTCCTGCGCTGGCTGTGTAGTTTTAAGACTTACATGCTTCCTGCCCTTTAAACTATATGCTGATCCAAGTAAGGGAACCATGCAAGCTCTCTGGACCAGATGCCCAGCACTGGGCAGTAAAAGCATGTCGAGAGGTTTTTTTTTTTTTTTTTTTTTTTTGAGATGTGAGCAGAATGCTGAGGGAAGGAAGCCTTTAGGGAGGATTTCCACCCACTCTCCTATTTTTTTGTTTGTTTGTTTGTTTTCCTAACACTGTGCAAATTGATATAGGCTGAGAAATTCAATTAACTGTATTCATCAGTTTTTGTCTCTGGGTGGGGACATGAGATAGGGACCCAGAATTCCTGGCCCCACCCCTTTTGTGGCATTAAAAAAAAAAGGAAAGAAAAACTTGGCATATTCCATCAACCAGATTTTCCCCTTTGTCTCAGAGAAGGCTCAGCTGAACAGTGCTCTCCTCACCCCACACAACAATCGAAACCTCACAAGACCTCAGCTGCCTCTGGTGATGTCACAGAGCCCTTAAGAACGCTCACTGCTGCGCTGGGCTCCACTCCAGAAAACACAATTCTTCCTGCCAGTTCTTCAGGCCCTTGACAGATTAGGTGGTCCCCCCCCCCTTTTTAATTCTTCTTTTTCTTTCTCTCTCTCTTTGCTTTTTTTTTTTTTTTTCATCTTCTCAAAAGGCACTTCGGTTTACCTCTAAGCATGACATTAGCTCTGGCTGCCCCAAATAACATTTTAATTGAAGTCTCAGTCCAAACAAATGCCCAGCCTCTTTATTAACCCCAACAGTGTAATTTTTCACCCTAAGCCTGATTCAGGGACAACTGTCTCACTTAAGCTGCCATGCGACGGAACACGGCAGCCTCCTCCATCAGTCTCTTTTCTGACCTTAATTTGAACCTTAATCTCTTTTAGCCATGTTCTCTTTATTAGCTGTCCATAGCCATGCCCAGTGCTAATTTTCCTGCTAGATCCCTCATTTACAGAAGGGGCTCACCCTACCTCAGCCCCACAACAGTTCTATCAAAGTTTCTTGGCCTTGTTTTGGGGAAAGGGAAGGAAATACTTCACTTGCTTTTGTTTGCTCATCTCAGTAGGTACTATGTAAAATACTGTGTAGAATTTGTTATTGCTGATGTTTGTGAGACTTATGTACATAAAACAACACACTCTTTAATTGTCAGAAAAACTGGAAAAACTTTTAAAAGTGAATACAAAGGATTCTTCGTCTATAGACAGACCCACAATTAGAAAATAAAGCAGAAAACTAAGATTACTATCTTACTAATTCAGGCAAAGACAATATGTCTTTATCAGAAACCTTCAACCTTTGGTGGGGGGCACCTGAATTATCCAGATAATTGCTGTAATTCCTTCATTCATTCTAATGCTTAGACATGACCAATGACTAACAACAGAGAAAGTAATTTCTTTTTTCTAATTATACCTTCCCGTTTTTTTGACATCGGTAAAATGATCCAAATTAGAATACAGTGAAAAAGCATGCTTTTCAATCACAATGATAAAAATGTGTTTCTCTATTTGGAGTCTAGCTTAATATAGCAGAAGTTTGTAGGTAGAAAACAGTGCTTATGATCATGTGCCCAATTAAATTTATTATAGGTTTTCGTACTTTTTGGCATCGCTATGAAAGCATATTAGTTATTATTCTTTATAACCTAATTGGCGGCTTTGTGTCTACTCTCCCCTCTGTTCTCTGCAAAATACAATAGTTTGTTGATTGCAAAAAATTACATTTCTGTGACTTTAAAGTCCTAGAACTGGGGTTGTCGTTGAAAGTTGGAGGAGCAGCCGGCTGTTGCAGAGGGCAAGGACCAAGTGCCCTCTGGGAGGAGGAGGAGGCAGCTGGAGACAATTGCCTGTTCCCTGCGGTGCTCCATGGTCTTAACAGCATGTTGGCGTGATAAACTTTGCCTTCATTTCACCGGCTAGAACAATTAGTGGGAATGAATCAGAGTTCCCCCGGATCACAGTTTATTATATGCTATTAAATTCCATTATTCAAGAAGTTACAGCTATGATCACAAAACTTCTCCCCCGGCCCTCCAGTATTTTGTGTTGGCCGCTTGCTTCTGTGATAGGCAGAGCTCCTTTCTCTTTCCTGCTAGCACTTATTTACAGCACTTGAAGCTAATTTGAAAATACATCTTTGAAAGGACAACAAAAATGAGATGCGGAAAAAAAAAACCCACAACAATGGGTGAAGGTTCTTAATTAGTCCGTTATTTGACACGCACGATTTAACGCGGTGTGCTTAACGCTCTACATTCCCCAAAAGAACAAGGCTCTATTTTTTCCATCCCAAACCTTCCCCCTCATACTCATTCTATCCCTCTTGTCACTTTCCATTAACCAGTCCTGACGTCCTCTGCTGGAAGGGTGAGCGAGCAGATCACTTCCAAACTGCTGTAAGTGACACTCAAAGGTCTGGCCCGAAGGGGGGGTTGTGAAGCAATGAGCTCCCGGGCCCCGGAGCTGGAGAATGTCACTTCAATAATACACCAAAGTCTGTTGTCACAGCACATTTGCAGCAAGTTGCCAAATGTCCACAAGTGGCAGGACCAGGACTTGAATAGGACCGTAAAGGGTCGTGGTACCATCTGAAGACAGTCTTGCTGCTACCAGCAACAGAGAAGATGACACAACTAGGTGCTACACCAACACAGCCCTCTTGCACCACCCGTTCTGCAGGTGGGGAAACTGAGGACCTACCACAGTTTTGTGTCAGTTGTGTGTGCTCACACTGTAGGTGGTGGAGCTGAGGTTTCAAGTGTTGTTTGATGGATTACGTGTTCATGCCTGTTCTGGAAGGACCACACGCCAGCTTTCTGGTGATGGGTGTCAGCATTTCTTATGAACTATGAAGGGTAAATGTACCTGGATGGTACTGTCAGGAGGGCCTGCAGGAAGTAAATGAGTTGGGGCCAAAGAAAAGTGGCTAGGCTTCGTAAAGAGAAGAAGGGGGTGGTTTGCTTTCGTCAGATCAGCCCTGATGGTGGCACCCTGTTTCTCTGCCTGCTTCCCCTACTTGCCCCCTGCTTCTAACAAGCAAAAGTTGGGAGGACAGCAGCAAGCTTGGAATTGAGCCTCCAGGAGCCAGCATGGGCTGTGCTCAAACACTTGCACTGCCTTCTGGCCTCATAGGACTTTCAGCTCCTAAGACAAACAAACGTTACTCATTGACCAGCCTTCAGCTTTTGATCTTCCTTGAGCTAGCTTTAGCTTCTTTTCCCCCTGTAACCTCGGGATTATGTTTGTTAGAAAGTTAAGATGATGGATGCGCACTGGAGGAAATAGAAACCACTTGGCTGTCTAGGACCAGATGCTATCTTTTAGTTGACAAAATGCCTGATAGAAATCAGCTTCTAAAGAAAACATTTGTTTAGATCCAAACATAGTTCCTGTAGGTTCTACCCACGTGGTCATTTGGCCTCATCACTGTGGACACGTGGGGAGGAGAAGCAGCATAGTGGAAGAGCAAAGCTGCCCATGTGCTGTCAAGGTGTCCAGGAAAGCAGGTCAATGGTAAGAAGAAAGGATTTTTAGCCTAATACATTCTTAAAGGACCCACCTTCCGACTGATTCACTTACTCTCTTTAGGCTCCATCACATCCTAGGCACACTATCAGCTGGAGGCCTTTGGGGAACGTTTAGGACCCAAACCAAAATACCAAGAGGAGATTTTTAGCTCTACAGAGGACAGCTTTCTCATGCAGGCTCCGCATGCATCTGTAGCCTGGAAGACAGTGGTTGTAGGGAAGGATGGGTGCTATCAGCTACATCCCAGGTCTTCATACTGCCTTGCCATTCTCACTTGGCGTTGATGACAGTGACCTAATGAGCAGAGCCGATGGGCACATTTTACCCTGTGCCCTGTCCATGGTTCTTCCTTCTCTGTTTCTGTGCCCCAGACAACTTGATTCCTGGCTTGTAGATAACTTCACTCTGGATGGATCTTTTGTCTCTTCTCAGCCCATGGCGCTGGACAACCTTCCTTTAGAGGTCACCATATCGGCTTTTCTGATCTCCATCTTGTCCGTTTACCTGTAATTCTTAAGTTAACATGGCCAGCTTCTCACTTCTGTCAACTGCTGGACGTGTGTCCATCTCTGCTTCCCAAGTCTGGCACCAGGGCAAGAAAGACCCAAGCTGTCCTTTGTATGCCCATCTGACATGAGTCTTGAAGTTAGGAATGGAAGCAAGGCTGAGATTATCACAGAAAGAGTAGTGATTTCAGATGTGGTCCTCTAGAATGAATGACAGAGGAAAACAAGTCCCAAGAGGGTTTGGGTCATAGAAGGGTAGGTTTGCTTGTCTATACAGAGGCTGGGGAGATGGCACTACGGCTAAAGTGCTTGCTGCTCAACCCCTGCTTGGGTCCCTAGCACCCCCATAAAGCCTGGGGTCACAATAGCACAAATATTTGTAATGCTCACACATCTATGGGAAATGGGAGGTGGAGGCAGGAGTCTCCAGAAGCACCAAGCCAGCTAAGGTAACATGGGGTGCGCAGGGGTAAAGGTGGAAAACTGAGGACTAATACCCAAAGGTTGTCCTCTGTTACCCACATGCATACCATGGCATGAACAGACCAGCATTTACATGCCAATGTGCAGGCATGTGTGAGTGTATGCACACACATACTTACACGTCACACTCTGATACCGTGGTTCTCAGCCTATGGGACATGATCCCTTTTGGGGAGGGGTCAAACAACCTTTTCATCGGGCTGGCTCAAGACTACCAGAAAATACAGATATTTACGTTGCAATTCATAACATAGCAAAATTGCAGTTATGAAGTAGCAATGGAAATAATTTTATGGTCAGGGGTCACCACAACATGCGGAATTGCATTAAAGGATTGTAGCATTAGAAAAGTTGAGAACCGCTGCTCCTAATAAGAAAGTCATCATAAAAGGCTCTCTCTCTGTCTGTCCCTTTTTCTTTCTTTTTAAATCTTTGGGGTTTTGAGTCAGGGTTTTACCATGAAGTTGAGGCTGGCCAGGAACTTGTTATGCAGATCAGAGTGGCCTTGAACTCAGAATTCTCCTGAAAGGGGGTCCTGGATGTTGAGATATATAGGCATGTGTTACCATGTCTAGCTGAAGAATTAATTTTTTATTGTGTTAAAAAACCTTTTAATATTTGGGTCACCTCACGGAAATTTTTATATTACTGATCATATGTAAAATCTGTCTTTTGCTTATATGTCTATCATCTTCCTACTGATTGTTAGGTTATCTATCACCCACCCATCTATCCATCATCTAACCACCAGCTTTCAAACTGCATGAACAGACAACAGGAGAGTAGATGGCCAGCAAATGGAAGGGAGGAATGGGGGACAACAGCAAGGAAGCTGGGAGTCACATGACTGTCCAGATTTTTACAAAATGTTGACTTCTAGATGCCAAGCACTTGAAAGGGGCCTGACAGCTCAAGGCATTGGTGTGTTCCTCCAGATGGCAGGTGCCATTTTGTGTTTTGCATAAACTGGCTAAATGTGCTTTCTCTTAGTCCTTATTTCAGAGGAAAGCATCCTTCACTTTTAACAGAACAGAAGAGCTCCTTAGAACTGCACACTCCTGATCTGGGGGTGGCTGAGAGAGCAAGCCATCCCCAAATCAGAAAATATCATCTACGGTGCTGACATTTTCACTGAGGATGGAGACCAGGTTAGGCCTTCAGGAGTCTTGCTTCTGACTGCAGGCAAAGCTCAGACCGTGAGCTCAGGGGCTGCCTCTCCCATTCTATTTTTGTGCATGGCTAATGGGTCTATAACATTCTTATTTTCAATAATTTCATATCTTGCCAGTTTCTAGTTGCATGTATTGATTTGCATTTCCCTGATAGCTAAGGATGTTGAGCATTTCTTTGTTTTTCTTCCATTTGATTATTCTAAATGTACTGCATTTTTAAATTGGATTACTTGATTTGTTGCTGTTTAACTTCTTGAGTTCTTTATATATTCTGGATAGTAGCCCTCTGTCAGATATAGGGTTGGTGAAGATTCTTTCTCAATCTGTAGGCTGTCGTTTTGTTTTGACAACAGTGTCCTTTGTTTTACAGAAGCTTTTAAGTTTCATGAGGTCTCATTTATTGATCTTAGAGCCTGTGTGTTTTGTTCAGGAAGTTGTCTCCTGTGCCAATGAGTTCAAGGCTCTTCCCTACTTTTTCTTCTAACAGGTTTAGTGTGTCTGGTTTTATGTTGAGGTCTTTGATCCACTTGGACTTTAGTTTTGTGCAGGGTGATAAATATGGATCTATATTCATTTTTGTACATGTAGATATCCAGTTAGACCAGCACCATTTGTTGAAGATGCTATCTTTTTTCCATTGTATGGTTTTGGCATCTTTGTCAAAAATCCGGTGTCTATAATTGTGTGGGTTTATTTCTGGGTTTTCTATTCGATTCCATTGATCCACCAGTCTGTTTCTCTAGTGGCATGTATTGTAAATTAAGTCCTTGTTTTCATCATCTGCAAAAACAAATATAGGAATAAGAATGGATGCTGATAGGAGAGGTCTCAGTGTAGCCCCAGGGTTCCACGAGTGAACTCACATAGAAGATTTAGAACAGCGCCTAGCCTACAGTAAGTACTCAAGAAATGCTAGCAATCATTATTTTTGCTACTACTAGCTGTGCGGATTCATAACGTTTTTTTCATTTTCTACATTAACATCTCCCACTCATATCTTTATTATGCTAATTTCAGATGAATTTTATAGAAACTGGTCACAATCAGATTACTCACATGTCTGGACACATGCATCATGACTACTTTTAAAACAAGATTTATCTATTTTTATTTTATTTGTTTCAGTGTCTTGCCTGTGTGTGCGTAAGTGTGAATAGCCCCTGGAGGCCAGAGGTGGGTATCAGACCCCCTAGAACTGGAGTTAAAGACCGTTCATGTGGGTGTTAGGATGCAAACCCAGGCCCTCTGGAAGAGCAGCCAGTGACTTTCACCACTGAGCCATCTCTAGCCCAGAATTCTGTATCCCTTTATCTACCAAAGAACAACTAAGTTGCTGCCATGCCCTGGGTACTGCTAATCACACTTCGGTGAAACCGGGAACCCAGGTGTCTCGGTTTGAGACTGTGGTTTGCCTGGAGGCCTGTCTGCAGAGCAGGGTTGTGCAGCAGACTGGTGTGAACTCCTTCATTGGAAAGCCACTGGCACTGGACTTGTGCCCATTTCCTTTTGCCCTGATCCCATGTGATAACCACAGAATGCTGCAGGTTGTGGGGGAGAGGTGGTCATTTGTGTTGATGACCTTTTATAGAGAATGTGGCATTGGCATGATAGAAAACACTCAAAGTTACACTTTCAAAAATGTAATTTTAGGGACCAGAGCAATGGTTTAGGCGTTAAGAGTATGTGATGCTGTGGGCACCAGGCATGAAGACTCATGAAGACAAAACCCTCACACATACAGATACATTTCAAAAAAGAATTTTTATTTCTTTTGCATACTAAAAAGGGATATGAGTTGAATTAGTGGGTGAAACAGGGCTCTGTGTTAGTGAACCTGAGGAAATGGTTCTCGACCACTTTGCTATGCTCACCCAGCAAGCACAGCCCAGGAGAGAATCAGGTAGGGAGGAAACAACTCCATCCTTAAAGCACTCGAGGTCCAGAATGAAGTAAAAGAAATAGAGGGTGACACACTTGGGCACATGAAACCCACCCACAGTCTCCCAGGGAGTTTACCTGCTCTACCCAATGCGGCTCAGACAGCGGAAATAAGAAGACCCGAGGCAGGAGAAAAGGGACTTCAACGACATCCTCTTTGGCTTTGGGCAAAGCGACAACCTCGTCTTTTCTTTCTTGGCCTCAGGCTTAGAAACTGCCGAGAGAAGGCTTTCCTAGAGAAGAGAATGGAGTGCTGTGATTCATTATTGTGAGTAACACAATGGAGGAGCGAGCATCTTAGCTACTTGTCTATTGCAGTGCCAAAACACCATGGCTTAGGCAACTTACAGAAGAAAGCATTTAATTGGGGGCTTACAGTTCCAGAGGGTGAGCTCACGACTATCACAGCATAGAGCATGGGGACAGGCAGGCAGGCATGTCTCTGGAGAGGAGCTCAGAGATTACATCTGACCCAAAAGTATAAAGCAGAGAGAGTGAAAGATAACTTCAAAGCCCAATTCCAGTGTCACATCCCTTCACATGGCCACACCTTCTAATCCTTCCCAAGCAGTTCCTCCAACCATAGCCCAAGCATTCAAATGTGTGAGCCTATGAGGGTCATTCTCACTCAAAACACATCACACTGAGACCTTGCACAAGACAAAACACAAGGAAGGAGGGGAAAAAAGAAGAGAAGGAGAGGGAAGAGGAAGATGGAGGAGGTGAAAAGATGAGGAAGCTGGGCTGTGACAAGGAATGAAATGTCACAGCAACAACACAGAAAAGAAGGAACCTGAGCAGCATGTTGAAGATGGCCAGCTGCCCAGCGAGGAATTATCCTTCCCTTCCATATCTTGATTTGTTTCCGAGAATCAATTATTTACTCAGGGACTGCCTATTGCCCAACCCCTTTGTCTTCTTGCTAGACAATGCCAGGATAGCCTGGGTGACCCCCCAAATGATGCAGAGCTATGTGTGGAAGAAATATGCATTGCCCCAGTCCCTGCTCAGAGGACAAGCTCCATTAGACACTTTCTGAGAGAGATATAAACATATATATGTTAGGCCATGGAACTTTGGGGATTGCTTGTTACAACATTAAGTATGACATGCACTGGCTAACCCTGATACTGGTATCAGGAATGGGATATAGAGGCAAATGTTTTTGTTTTTCTTAGAAACAAGTTAGTTAGTTTCTGGGATCCTCTTATTCTTCTTCTGTGTTGTCCACACATGATGTGTACAGAGTGATTTTCACTTATAAGCTCGTGACACCTGACCTGACTTTCAATATAATAGAGGTAAAATCTTGCTTGGTACTTTCCTACTGCCCGATAATAGGTTTCCAGACACCCGAGCTAACATCTCCTCCTCAAACAGCTCACATCTTGGATACAAAGTCAATGCCACACAACTTAGGATTTTGTCACAGGACACAACTTTGAGTCCTAAAGATAGTGGTCAGACTTAGTCAGGAAATCAAAGTCTGACACACAGGACAGCTACCAGGCCCCAGCGAGGGAGGAAGACCACTGTCTACCCTCCTTGTCATTTACCTAGTGCTGTGAGAACAGTACTTAGTGGGGTAAACAGTCCCTAGGGGGGTAGAAGTACCAGACTAGGAAGTTAAGAGCATGTGAACATGTGTGTACTCTTCTTATTCCCCCTCCTCTTCCACAAAGACCCCGAAGGAATGTTGTAAGATGGGAATAGAGGGCATAACTTTAAGATCAAAGCCTGCATCCTGGACACAGCCTTGGTTTTGCTATGTCATGCAGAGTCTAGGGGTTATCCTAGTTTCATTTCTGTGGCTGTGATAAAACACCCTGACAAGCAACTTAAGCTTTGGGGAGGACGGAGCATACTTCTGTTGCTGTTTCTGGTTACAGTCCACCACAGAGGAGAAGGCAGAAACTTGGAGCGAGTCATGTTGTATCCAGGCCGACAGAAGAGAGAATCAAATGTAGGCACACTTGCTTGCCTGTGTGCTTGTTCTCGGCTAGCTATCTTCTCTCCACAATGTTCATGGGCCCTGCCTAGGGAATGGTGATGCCCACAAGGGGCTTGGGTCTTCCTGTACCAATTAAAGACAGTCCCCTCACAGATGTACCCACAAGGTATTTCCTCATTAAGATGCCCATTCCTGTGATTTCAGTGACAAATCACTCCAAGAGTCCTATTGGCAACGTAATCTGGGAAACGTAATTTCTATACCAGGTCCTGGAGGCCAGGGTGATTTTATTTGATTTTTGTTTTTGTTTTTAATTATTTTTATTTTTATTAGTTACAGTTTATTCACTTTGTATCCCCCCTGTATCTCTCTCCCCTCTCCCCTTCCAATCCCACTCTCCCTCTTCCCCACTCGTGTCCCTCTTCCAGTCCACTGAAAAGGGAGGTACTCCTCCCCTTCCCTCTGACCCTAGTCTATCAAGTCTCATCAGGACTGGCTGCATTGTCTTCTTCTATGGCCTGGTAAGGCTGCTCCCCCCTCAGGGGCAGGTGATCAAAGGGCAGGCCAATCAGTTCATGTCAGAGACAGTTCCTGCCCCCATTACTATGAGGACACTTGGATACTGAACTGTCATAGACTACCTCTGTGCAGGGGTTCCAGGCCATCTCCATTAGTGGTCCTTGGCTGCAGTATCAGTTTCAGAAAAGGCCCCCGTGCCCAGACTTTTTGGATCTGTTGCTGTCCTTGTGGAGTTCCTGTCCTCATCAGGTCTTACTATTTCCTACTTCTTTTATAAGATTCCCTGTACTCTGCCCAAAGTTTGGCTATGAGTCTCAACATCTGCCTCGATACCCTGCAGGGTAGAGCCTTTCAGAGGCCCTCTGTGACAGGCTGCTGTCCTGTTCCCTGTTTTTTCTCCCTCCTCTGATGCCCATCCTCTTTGCCTTTCTGAATGGGGATTGAGCATCTTAGCCAGAGTCCTCCTTCCTGATTAACTTCCTTAGCTGTACAGATTTTAGTATGTATATCCTATATTATATGTCTAGTATCCACTTATGAGTGAGTATATACCATGTGTGTCTTTCTGCTTCTGGGATACCTCACTCAGGATGATCTTTTCCAGTTCCCACCATTTACCTACAAATTTCATGATTTCCTTGTTTTTTTTTTTTTATTTCTAAGTAATATTCCATTGTGTAGATGTACCACAATTTCTGTATCCATTCCTCAACTGAGGGGCATTTGGGCTGTTTCCAGCTTCTGGCTATTACAAATAAAGCTGCTACAAACATGGTTGAGCAGATGTCCTTGTTCTAT
>NW_026590859.1:4352156-4447742 GCF_907164565.1 Psammomys obesus | reverse complement strand
TATTCCATTGTGTAGATGTACCACAATTTCTGTATCCATTCCTCAACTGAGGGGCATTTGGGCTGTTTCCAGCTTCTGGCTATTACAAATAAAGCTGCTACAAACATGGTTGAGCAGATGTCCTTGTTGTATACTTGAGCGTCTTTTGGATATAGCTGGATCTTGAGGAAGAACTATTCCTAATTGCCTGAGAAAGCGCCAGATTGATTTCCAAAGTGGTTGTGTAAGTTTACATTCAATAAGTGGAACCTCATGAAACTGAAAAGTTTCTGTAAAGCAAAGGACACTGTCATCAAAACAAAACAACTGCCTACAGATTGGAAAAGAATCTTCACCAACCCTATATAGAGGGCTGATAGAGGGCTAATATCCAGTATATATAAAGGACTCAAGAAGTTAAACAGCAAAAAAATCAAGTAATCTAATAAAAAATGGGATACAGAGCTAAACAGAGAATTCTCAATAGAGAAATATTGAATGGCAGAGGAACACTTAAAGAAATGTTCAACCTCCTTAGTCATCAGGGAAATGCAAATCAAAACGACCCTGAGATTTCACCTTACACCTATCAGAATGGCTAAGATCAAAAACTCAAGGGACAACACATGCTGGAGAGGATGTGGAGAAAGGGGAACCCTCCTCCACTGCTGGTAGGGATGTACATTTATTTGATTTTTAACTAAAATATTTGAGATTTTATTGATTTCTGTTTTATGTGTAAGGATGTATGTCCATGTGCTGTGTGCATGCAGTGCCTGAAGAGGCCAGAAGAGGATGTTACAGATGGTTGTGAGCTGCCTTGTAGGTGTGAAAATTGAACCTGGGGCTTCTGAGAGATCAGCCAGTGCTCTAAACCACTGAGGCACTCCTCCAGCCTGGGAGGATTTTAACGTGATGAGGATATTTCCTGTCTCTCTACAAAAGAGGGTCCTGCATCATTGCTCTTGGTTCTTCTGGTGAGACATCCAACTGGTTAGCCCTCCATAACCCACAGTTTCTTGAAAACTCTTCAAGAACAAATCTAATGAGGTTTTTGTGCCCGGACACGACAGATTGATTGAATTGAGTTCATTAACATAGCAGAATCAAAAGAAACCAAGAAAGTGGTTCCTGTGTGCATAAGTTAGATCTCTGTATCACCTCTTCTTGGAGCCCGGTCATTCCCCCTAATCCCCATCCAGCAAAGGCACCTTCCTCCCCATCCTGCTCATAGTGAGAATGGTGCGGAGTCCTGGGTTCTGTCTACACACACAGAAGAAGGATGGAGGGTTTGTAGATGCTCCGCCTTCCTGGATCTGTAGAAACTGTCAACCATACTTTTTGTTTGTTTTAAACTGTGTTATTAAGTTGTTTATAAAGTTGGTTAAAAATGCATCAATATTGTGTTCAGCTGGTTCTGAACACAATCTTGTACTCTGGTAAGACATGGAATTCCTCTTCAGGCATGGGGCTTTGTAGGTTTGGACTGTGAAAGAGTGGAAAGAATTCTGTCAGTGAGGGGGTGTGACATTTGAGCACCTGGAAGACGTGCTCAGTCATAGAAAACCTGATACTCAGGGCAGGAGGGGCAGGTTATGGTTTTATTTCACCTCAAAAAGGCACAAAGGATCAAACCCATCCTTTTGGCATTTACTTTCTTCGCTACCCCCAAAGGCTAGAACTATTGTGTCTCTGGTAAGAATGATGGTGGAATGACTCAGACTTATTTACAACCATCAAAGACATGAGAGATATGGATCGTGTCATAATTAAGCTTGTCATAATAAAGGGGTGGCTGTATCAGCGCAATCACGGGGGCTGTGTGATGTCACAGCTGCCTGTGCCCGGCGTTTAGCCTCTATTTTCCACTCCCGCCCACACTTATCTCCGGCTATATTTGGTTGTTTTACAGTGCTACCTGGACCACAGTCTGTTGTACAAAATAAATGAGAGATTGGGCTCCCTGAAACCTATTTCCTTTGCTTATTGATGCTTTTCCTTGGCTTGATATGTTTTGTCCACTTTGTACCTAGAACCTTGGCTAACATAGTCACGAGTTCTGCTTTGTGTGAAGGAGAACTGAGCACTGGGCAATCAGCTAATGAATATTGTTGAGATGGTTGGTGAGTTTGGAAAATTCCACTCAAAAAAAAAGTTACTTTCTCTGTAGCAGATTTCCTCTTGGCCACAATTATCCACAGACTTGTCAAGTTTCCCAGTGGTCTTTACTGTTGCTGATATACCTACATAATGTATCTGATAGAGCTCATTAGACATGCTACTGATCCCTTTTTTTTCTAAGCTGCATTTTTACCAGCCTGTGTACTTAATGAATATAGAAAACTGTTCCAGATAGCCAGCATTGCTGTTAATAAAGAATTTTAAGTGTTCTGACAAAAGATAGGCTGTAGTGTTATTTACAGTTCTTGGGCTGGTGGCTCAGATAGGCTGCTCTTACTTGGAGTCTCATGTGGTCATCATTAAGATGGTGGCTGAGGCTAGAGCAACCTGAGCATTTCTCCATTTGTGTCTCTGGCCAGGAGCTAATCCGGACTCTATCTCCACACTCAAGTTTCTTTAGTGTTTGGACATCAGATTTTTTACGTTCTGTCTAGCTTCCCATAGAGCCACTGTTTTAAGACGTTTGAGTGGATCTTGCAAAGATTCTAAAATATCATCTTGAAAGCCAGGCAATCATTTCTTCTGTCTCCCATGTGTAAAAGGTTCCACTGGAGAATCTATATTCCAAGGCTTGGAAGAATAGATTCTTCATTAGTACAGGGGAATGATTTGTTCATGGAAAGAGAGAAATACTTGATGTGACCATCTTAATGAGAGGTGCCCACAGGGAGTCTCGTCTAGCATGTGTCATGCTTGGTACAACGTAGGCACTAAGAGGAAGACTTAGCTTGAATTCGACAAGACAGTCTTCATGACTAACTTCTGAGCAATAACTATCAATACTATCAAGAGTGTTTGCTCCTGAAACAGACAGAACAACTATTCTTATCATCTCTCACTTTCTCAGTAGCAAGAAGAATATATCAGGATGCGTCTGGCCACCACTGAATGACCCCCTTGCTGCACTAATTCATTCCCTGGCCTCATTCAAGCATTCTTGTAGCTTGGCAGAACGTTGTTTCATCCCTGCTACGCATGAGATTCAAACTAGCTTCTTTGACTCAGAAGAGGGACTTGAAGAAGCTAAAAAGTCAGAGTTTGCTCTTGCTGGGCTTCCATTCTCCCTAGCTCTCTGTCTTTGTGGGGTTTAGAACAACTTGGGACAACCGAAGTGTTGAGTTCAGACAGTGTGTAATTAAGAGAGGCAGTGTCCGCTTCCCACCTGAGAACCCAGCTTTGGAGAGCAACTGACGAAGACTTTGCTTTGGTGTGTTTCTCCTCTGCACAGTTAAAGGAAGGAGATCGAGAGAGGTCCTTTATGCAAAAGGAGATTTCAGGTCAGCCTTGTTGACAGAAGGATTGGTGGCACTCAGCAATTCCCAGGTCTTATCACTTTTGGCACCGTTCGTGTCCATTCGATGGTGGCACTCTGAGGGGCTGGGAGAACAGGCTTGTGATGACATAAGAGATACCTTGACATTTCAGGAACAAAGGTCAATGTCTGAAAAGGTAGAATTCCTGGGACCCGTGTCAACCCTGTGCCTACTTGAACGTTGTCTTCTGTAGCACAAAAGCACATTATGGGGTCGTTTAAATGGACAACAACATGATTTGCCATGTTTTCCAGGATGTTTCAAGCAAGACTGAATTCTGACCCATTACATCAGTTGTTCTCTGTGAATCCAATAACTTCAGCTTCCAGGCTAGTGTGCCAGGATCCGTTCTTTCCTTACATCTGGGAATCCTGTAGACCTGGATATGATTTACCAGTGTGAAGACCTTCCATTTTGAATACAACTTTGCTCATCTGAAAAAAATCTCTTTTCACTGGAAATTTGCTTGACTTTAATTATAGATAATTCTTCACTCTGCTAGCCAATGCTCATTTGCCATTTAAAAATATTTAATTTAGTTTTTAAAAAAGATTTTATTTAATTTTATGTGTATGAGTATTTTGTGAGCAATTTGCGTGTGTACCACATGGGTGCCCAGAAAAGGCAGATGCCAGAAGACATCAGCTTCTGAAGTTACAGAGGGTTGTATGCCACCGTGTGGGTGATGGAAACCAAACCAGGGCCCTTGGCAGGAACAATAGGTTCTCTTAACCACCGAGCCAGCTCTTCAGCCTCTTTGTATTTTATGTTTAATTATGTGTGTGTCCTGTGTGTGGGGTGTGTGTATGTGAGTTCAGGGGTGCCTCTGGAGCTGGAGGCAGTGCTGAGGCACCTCAAGGGTCCACTGGGAACTGGTCCTCAGTAGGTAAGAGCAATGCACACTCCAAGCTGCTGAGCCATCGCTCCAGTCCTTGATGTGTGCTCTGTCACACTTTTGGTGCCTGCTTTGCCCAGATGAACGGCAGTGGCCTTCTGCTCACACACAAGTATACACATAAGTACACACATCTATGTTTGTGATATGTGTACATATAGAAGCATGTATACATATTTCTGAAGAAGATTCTCAATACCTGACCCATTCTCTTCACTTCCTTTTGTTTTATGGGTCAAAGTCAAGGACAGTGTTTTGAAAAGATTTGATGAACTGAATTTACACATAAGCCCAAGGGATAGTATGGTATAAAAGACCTCCAACACTGAGTTCACAAAGACGAGAATCTGATGATCACTTCTCTGGGACAGTTATTTCTCATGTCAGACGTCAGTCTCTGAGTATGCAAGCATTCATCATTATTTGAGGAAAAAAAAGATCCATCTTTTCCTCTTTACTGTGGAAGCCATTATCTAACCCCTCAACGTAAAGCTGCAGAGTCCAGGGATTTCCATGCCGACCTGGGGGAGTTAATCTAGGCCTTCACTGGTGACAGGGTTATGGCGTGCGTCTGTCAGGAAGACTTCTGGCTGTCAGTATCTCCTCTCCCTCCCCACTTCTTAAGGAAACAAAAGCCTCCCGTAGACACCTGATATGAGCCTCATAGAAGCCCTTCAGCCGAGAGCCACCCTCCACTTTCCCCTTCTTACCATTCTTTGCTCTCTAAAATTCGTCTATTTGCAGAACGTGGGCCTGTCACACACATTTGGTGAAGAGGCCAGAGCTATCAGGCAGCCCTTTGTGGTTCAAATCCTGAGTCATCTCAGCACTCCTGATAGTAGAGCGAAAGAAAGCTTCTCATAATTGTGCTTGTACTTAAAATATGAGTATAATGATTGATCCTTGTTCACAGACACTCAGCAAGATCAACGGCAGATCTCTCCTAGAGCACAGGCATTCCTGAGGATGAAGCAGTGATTGACGGGGAGGGTGAGAGAGACCCACGTTTTTCATGTAGTGGATCCAGAAGTAAGGTCCACCTCATAGAGAATCCAAGCTGATTGATTGCTCTGAGGAAGATGATGTTAAGCCAATTTAATTTTAATTTCACCTTAAATTTTGTCCTTTTTAATTGACATTCAATAATGCTCCATGCTTATTGGTTCCATGTAATAGCTCACACCTGGACCCAGGTGTAGCGTTCGAGTGACACTAGTTCCTGTATTCAGGACAGGCTAATAAGTATGTAATTTCTAAAAGAAAATATTTGACTTTCTACTGTTGGAAGAGGCATATGTTCTAAATGTGCAGAGATTACTCTTTTCAAAATGAAAGTGTGGATGAGGTCCTGGTGATGGAGTGAGGGGGGGGGACACGACAGAGACCCAGGGTCCGAGGGCAACCTTAGCTTTCTTCCTCTGCTTGCTACTGGCCCAGCCACTGGATCAATATAGAGTTCATCCCCAGCCAGGCTCCAGGACAGTCCCTTTTAGATGTCAAGAAATTGCTCAACACTAGGATGTTGACCAAAGAAAGTAGATTTTAATCATGCTTTATTTTTTTCGTTTTGTTTTCTCAAGGGTCTGACGGGAACAGAAAGTTTTGAGGGAGTTTACTGTGGATGCAAAGTGACTGGTTGGATAAAGAAGTCCAAAGGTTTTCTTTTTTTTCTTTTTATCTGTAGAACAAATAAAGCCTGGCCAAAGGTGACCCAGACCATGCCTCCCACCTTGTCCCTCTCTCCGTGTCTAAGGGATGTTTGCGTCCGTGGTTGCACAAGGGGAGCTCGAGCCATGCTGAGTGGAGAGGAGACCATTGGAGATAAAAATAGTCCCTGACCTTTATTCTTCGTTTGACAGGAAACTGATGATGCTGCCTATACAGAAATCAGTTAAAAAATGAAAAATCTATTTGTTGATGAGATATTTTGTAAGTATCTGGGGATTTGTCAGTGGGCACCTGAGTAGCCAGCTTAGGATATTTTAAAAATTCTTTCACCAAGAATAGACACCGCATAGGTTTATAGAATGGTAAAGTGTGTGCACTAATTTGCACATTTGGCTGTTGGTCTGAGTTAGTGACAGGGAACACAGTGGAATGATCTTTGTGATTTTTTTTTCTTTTTACAATACTCACTAGTAATACTACTAATAAACGAACACTCTGAAGGTGTTGATCATCCTAAGGAGAACAAATAGGCTATTATTTATTATTATTGTTATTTTACTAGAGACAGTCTTACTCTGGGCCAGGCTTGCCTTGAACTCATAGTAAGCCTCTTTCCTCAGTGTCCCTCTTGACATGGTTACAGCCAGGAGCCACCATCCACAGAAGACATCAATAATGCTGATGGCAGAGTGGGGGGCCACTAAATGATTACTTAAACGCCCACGGTTGAGAGACAATTTAAACTGCTTTGGCTCTCAGACATCCCAATTAGCCAAACATGGATGTGACTTTCTGCTTAACTATTGTTTCTGCTACAAAAGGGCAGGGGGCCAATCAGGAAGCAGAATAACACATCTACCAACAGGCACTTGTGGAAGGAATGAATTAACTTACAGAAATGAACTCTCATTTGAAGCTTAGGCCCTGGAGTGTTTTCTAACCCTCCCAAACTTGTGTGTCTCTCGGTATATTTCCCACAAAGAACTATAATAAATAGATATTGGAATGCTTAGAGCAAACATAACTTTTGGTTTTTTTGGAAACAAATTCTGATGGGACTGGAATTTTGAGGTGGGAAACCCATGGAGCATTTGTGTCCAGAATGTGTCGATGCACGCATGACAAAAGCAATGGGGTAATATCCAGGTTTTCCGAATAGCCGCTGCGTCTTTTGGTGCTTATTTAATGTTAAAAGAAAATCCCAAATTTTCCAGTACGGAAAAGAGAAATTCCGGTTTCTAAGCCTGAGCCCTCCTGTGACCCGTGGCTTGGAATTTTGCTTATGACCATCTTGTCAACGGAAAAACTGATGATAATAAAGGTTTAGGTTGCTTATCTTTGAGCATTTCTACTATAGATTGTGAAGCATTGCACCGTTTCAGGGGACAGAGGCGACAGTTATCTTCGAGAGTGTGGTTGTTATTGTTTGTTGTTTCTGACCATGAGCTCTTTGGAACCCTGGAAAGCTTGCGGTCCTATCAGTGCAATGAGCTGCCCCAGCCTGACACACTGTGTTATGAATCACCTGTTTGACCTGATTAGTTTTATAGATAGAGTCTCCTTATATATCTGGGCTGGCTTAGAATTCACTGGGTGGCGCCGGATGGCCTTGACCTCTTGGTGACCACCTGCCTCAGCCTCCTTGGAGCATGGACCTTGGGTGCACATCAGTTTGCCAGGCTGTTCTCCCTTCAAAACCATGGAGATGCTTGATGACTGTGGGCTGTGGCAGCAGACCCTGCAAACCATGTAGTTCTGGTTGAGGTGTGCAGAGCCAGTGATGTTAGGTTGGCTGAAAAATAGTAAAGAAAGCAAAGATCTGGGCGGGAGAGATGGCTCGGCTGTTAAAGGCTAGGCTCACAACCATAAATATAAGAAAACAATGATCCCACACTCCAAATGTTAAGGCATTTGGTGAAAAGGACAGCACAGTGGAAGAAAAGAGAGGAGAAGGACATCACAGATAGAGCTGTAGCAGCACGAGGTGAGGGCTGGCGGGCTCGGAGGGCCTGGCTTTCCAATCTGGCTCTGAGCGTGATGGGTCTGTTTATTCAGCCACAATATCAGACATTCCCTCTTCCTGCCCGAAGAAGTCCCCTTTGAAGAATGGCTCTGCTGGGGAGCAGTTTCCCCTCAGACCGGCTCCTCCCGCGGCAGGACTAAAGGAAAGAACTGGAAACGCCGCAAGAATGTCCTTTAAAGCGATATTCCAGCACCACGTGAGGGGAGGATGAAATAACGGCACAAGATCCATTTCCTGGCTGAGGTATTTTTTTCCCCATGTCACATGAGTGGGGTTGGGGTCAGATGACGTGGGCACCTCCAGATATGTGTGAGCAGGCTGAGGCCAGGGGCAAGAGACTGCTGGGCAAAGCAACAGTGTTTTCAGTTTCCGTAGGCCCGGAGAGGTCACCTCTGCCAAAGCCAGAGGGGATGCGGCAGGCACAACAGCCTCGACTACAAGTCTTTATGGACACTGGTGGTCACTTATCAAGAGACCAGCCCACGCTTTCAAAGCAAAGTGGCAGACAGAACGTTCTCTGGTGAGCGGCCCGACAAGGCTCACGACCAGACCACATAATCCAGAGGTCAGCATTTTACTTGGAGGTGTCAAATTCATTTCTTGAATTTCAGAGAAAGTTTTCTACTTTTTCAAAGGTTTCCGTGTGGCCCCCATGTCAATCCTGTGAGGCAACCAGGGAGGAGCCAGTCTCCTGAGCCTTCTGCTTTGGAAATGCATGTGGCACCGAGAGAGACACGGTTTTGTAGCTCGTTACTGGCAGGGCAGGATGACAAGGTAGGCCTTCTGACTCTTGGACCAGGCCTCTTTCGTCAGGGTTCTCGGGACCCATCAAAGGGACAGTGGAGTTTCAGAAAAGAGAGAGAGAGAAGGTGGCATTTCCCACCTGCTCCCAGGCAGTGCTCTCTGGTTGTGCTCTGGGGCCTGGCCTTGGGGAGGAGACTCGAAGTAAAACCCTCAGAGGTTAAGTCTTCTGCTCTTCTCACAGCTGTCTACATCTGAAGTTTTCTCGTCCAGGCCTTACCTGTGTTGTGTAAACTGGACACTCTCTGGAATGAAAAGGGGTCTTTGTTCCTTCCACGTCTGACTGGAACCCCCTAGTATACTTGATTCTTGGACAGGTCCACATTCTCTCCAGACTCCAGGACTTCTGTGACCCACAATATTGCTAGGGCCTAGGCATGGGGTTCACACTTTGGCAACAGAAGGCATTCACACGGGCACTTTCACCCAAAGCGATGGGAAGCAGAGTTTCACTCTAGGGAGTGCTGGATCTGTCTCGCTCCTAGCTAAAGGGAAACCAGGACTGTTACTGTGAGCTGTGGGTCCTGTTTCCACACACGGCTTTTGTTTTTATCTTCCTGCCGCTGAAGTTGCTCAACACCTGAGCCATATCTTGTAATTATTTCTATCCTCCAAGGCTTCTGAGTGCTTCAACTATCTGTGAATGGATGGGAATCTATCTCCAGCCAAACCCTTATCCAAGTGTCTCTCAGCCTGGAGTTCCAATCAGAGTCACTCAGGGGATGAGTAGTGTAGCTTGAAACAACTCCCCAGATGCCTCCACGGGCAGCGGATGTTTCCATGGGCAGCAAGGTTTGAGGGCCGTGTTTTGTCCCTGTTTCCTGACTTTGAAAACTCTCTGACTCTAGCCAATGCTAAATCTGCCACGATGAGCCCTGTGCTTTACAAATAGTATTTCACATCCCTTTTGATTTAATTCTAAGTGAATGCAGCCTGTTGCAATCAGGGCTCTGATTCAGGGACTTCCCCAACCTGTTTACAAAGGAATGGTGGTCTCTCTTTTTACCCTACATTCCCTCACACACCCATCCAGGTGCACTGTCTTCTCCATGTGTCTTGGGGGCTCTACACCATTGCCAGGGACAGCTGCCCTTTGTGACACCTACAGAAGGCTAGCTGAAGCCACCTGGTCTGTATTTCTAGGGAAGGCAGTAGGTAAGAGGCTGAGGTAAGCAAAAAGGTGTTCTTCCATGCAGATAATTAGAGAATTAAAACAACATTTTTGCTCTTTTTCAAGCTAGACAAGCCGTACGGGGAAGAGAAAATGTGAGATTCCCTTCAGAGAAGGTCGGTCTGATTGGTGCCCTCCAATTAATTAATCCACTAGTTAATTATTTTGAGGACTGGGGCTCAAACTTAGGGCACCACACATGTTAGGCAGTTATTCCAGTAGTTAGCTACATCTTAAGCCCCATATTTAATTTTTTTTTTAAAAATTTGAGATAGGGCCTTTCTAACTTACAAACTCAAACTGGCCTTAAAATTGTTCTGTAGCCGGGAAGAGCTCACTATGCCCTGTCTCGGCCTCTCGAGCCTCTGGGATTGCTGTGCCATGCCACCAGGCTCAACTCTGACCTATATTTTAAAATCCCAACCTCTTGACTTCTTTTCCCATCCCGTTTTGCCAGGAATGATGGAAGCTGGAGGGAATGGCGCTGTGGCCTTAAACACACCCCGAGCTCTGGAGACCCAGTGATACGGAGATCTGCCGAGGATGGCTGTTTAAGGTGTCAGTCTAGTTGATAGCTGGAGCCAAGTGAACCCCCTCAGCTGGGAGTGGGAGGCCCCAGGGGTGGGTAGCATGGACTACGCTTGGCTCAAAGGAGCAGTAGGCTCCACAGCTGGCTCAGAAGCATGGCTGTGCTGTCAGTGGCAAGCTAGTACCTGTCAAGTGTAAGCAGGACTTTGTCTTGTCTCAAACTTTCTCTTTGATCGCTTGCTAAACGCAGGCAGTACATCATAAGCAAAAAGTTGTCAATTCAAAGAGAAGGTGGGCCTGACATTTCTGCTGGGCCCCGCGTCCCTTCCACTTAGCTGAGCAGGGACCCCACCGTTCATCATGGAGTAATAGATGATTGATTCAACTGCACCCCGATTAGAAAAGGCTTCATTTTACTTGTGCATGGTGCATGGAATTAGTTAAGGGTTGCATAGGAAAGAAGTGATAGACTATTGTTCACACTAAATTATAATGACAGCCTTCCTAACCACTGTGTATTTATTATGTAAGAAAAGAAAATGTCTGGTAAAATTCTGTATAGGTTAATAACACCTTCATAATCTACTCCTTCTTTTCTGTTGACTTGAATAGCCCTCCTACCGACTTTTAATGGATTATTAGAGTTAATTACATCAATTGCAATATAATTGATTCTTAAATACTATGTAGAAACCTCATACAATTATGGAAAAACAAAAGTTATCCAGACATCTCAAATCAAAAAAGATTTGGAATTCCTGCGCATTTAATTCCTGATAATCACCAGTCAGTTTGGACATTAAGATTGCATGGTGTCTTGTTTTCTCTTTGCCAGGTTTTGACAGAATTGATAGTTTTACAACATTTAACTCAATACGCATGGAAATATAAGATTAAAGCTGTGAGAGCTATTTTTTTTTTCCTAAAAAAAAAAGATCACTTTATGGCTCAAAAGCTGAAATGTGTTACCTGCTTCACGGTGACAGAAATAAACTCAAGGGAAAAATCAAAAGCGAGTTGATGCTGGGCCTTAGAAATCTCTTCTCCACAGGCATACAGGTACCCAGGGGCCTTTAGGGTGCTTTATTTTAACTTGGGGGCTTTAAAATGTGACAAGGGGATGAATCACCTAAAGAGGCCCCAGGGTCACCTTCATGTTACCACTGAGTCAGGCACAACAGTGTTTTCCTGTCAACACCCCTGGCTGAAGACAGTCCTGGCTTTACGTCCTGATCGAAACCCTTCCTCTCCTCCCAGTCCACCGTACACACCCCTCCCCACATTCTCCCCTAAAAGGACTCTCACTTCCCAGATTAATTAAGCATTTTTGGTCACTCTAAAATGGCTGGCCTTTCCATACTGGCCCAAATACGAGGATGGTCTTATGTAGGCTGCCAAATTGTTGGGAGTTCCTGAGTGCGGCATCCCGGGCATGGCCAGGAAAACCTAGCCTGGTTGTTAGACATCCGGCTTCTGCAGTCATTCTGCCTCTCTTCCGGAACGTTCCCCGAGCCTCATGTGTAGGAGTTATGCTACAGATATCCACTTGGGGACAGGGCCCCCACCATGGCCGCTTTAAGTGAATTAGTTTTTAAAGCATAGGAAAATATAAATACTACTTTATTTTATGGAATGTAAATTGAGCTTTAATCAGATACCTGTAAGATGTAAAAATTTTCTTTGGCTTTCCCATAAGCTGAAATGCCATCCTACTTCCAAGCTTTAGTGAACTGGATCAGCCCGTGGTATCGTTCTTGTGAAAGGAAGACCCATGAAAGAGCAACAAAACCCAGCTTCTTTTGCACAAGCCCAGACACATCATAACGGTTCTCAAAGCAATCAGAACATCTTAAACAGTGCCGAGTGCTCAGGGGCAGCAGAGAAATTGATTAAGCAAGATGAGAGTCCAGAAGCAGACCCAGGACTGCAGAAGAGTGCTGCTGTGAGTGTGGAGTGTGGAGGCATTTCAGATCTGTGGCTGAACACGTGCCTGGTGCCGGGACAACTGTCTCTCCATCTGGACTTGCACTATACACAGAAGTAAATTCCAGATGGAACAAAGCTCTGAGCTTGAAACTCACATCTATGTAAGTACAATAAAAAACTGCATTAACCTTTAAACTTGTAATCTTGAGCTAGAAGTTCTTTGTAAGCAAGACGGCAAAGCCAGAGGTCAGTAAGGAAAACCCAACAGACATGACAGCATTAAAAAAAATCATTAGAAAATTAGAAGAGAAGAGGCAAACTGGGACAAAAGGTTTGAATTATACATTTTAGAAAAGGGTTCAGATCCATTATTCAAAGAGTACATACAAGTTAGGTAGACAGATAGAAGTAGCTTGCTTTTCAAAATGAGAAAAACATATAAAAAGCCATTCTCAGAAGAAATGTATGTGACCAGAGGACATTTGAATAATAGGTTTAACCCTGTTTATGGTAAAAGAAGGGTGACAGAAAAGGCTGGGGCTGCTGGTTCTGCTACCAGGAGTTGGTTGGCTCTTTCAGTTAATGGAGACACTGTCTGTAGACTGCCCAGGACAGATGCCAGCTGTGTTGCTAGGCAAAATGGAAAGTTCTAGGACATTCTGCATTATGTACTTTTTCAGTAATAGTTTAAATTTTTAAATTACGATATTTTAACTAATTACCTGAAAATTCTGTGCATGCATATACTGTATTTGGCCATCTCTCATTTCTCTTCCTCCTCACTCCTCCTAGATTTACCTTCCCACTTGACACACCTTCTCCCCACTTCTGTTTTGGGTAATAGTTTTCAAAACACATATATACAGACAAAGTGGGTTTTAATAGCATTGCACTGCAGAGGTGTGACACAGCAGGGGTCTCGTGACGTAGCACCAACATAAGAGTGAGCACGTATCTGCTCTGCTGAAAAACATTCTTTTTATCACGCTTTCCTGGACCCTGATCAGGCTGAGCGGCTCCTTTAGGTGGTAGTCTAGGTGTTTAGCTGTACCAAGCACCTGAGAATGTGCTGCAGTTGGTTGTTTTAGAATCTCAGTTTCTGATCAGATTCTTTCCATCAGTACGTTCTGGGCAGACAGTGTTCAAACTTCAGATTCTCTTGATTTGTACAAGGGCTACAGTAGACTGGCCTCTCCTGTCACCTGTCTTGAGGCATCCAGGGTACCTCATCTGCCCCATGGGCACTGGGTGTTAAAGCAATTACAGCATCCTCAAATGCGGGAGTCAGCAGGGTGAAGCAAGCTGATGCAGACAAGGCCTTGGCTGTGTTTGAAGCCACCTCTCAGTTTTTTGGCAGCAAGGAGTTAACTTTGTTCACTGGTCATCTGGGTCTTTAAGGGAAGCTTTTTTCTCCCCATTCCAACGACTTCCTGTTCGTGGGAAAACGAGAGGAAATGAAGCTGTGACAGAGGACGGGCCCACCCTTTTCCAGTCGTGTGGCTGATTTGTCAGGTGTAATATTGGCACCTGGTGGCTTGTGTTGGCCTGCTGCCCACTCCGGCTGGGGAAGTATCCAAATACTTGTAATAGGCGGTAGGAGACTTCAAAGGTATTTGTAAGAGAAAAGGATATTGTCATTAAGGAGCGTAATGGAGAGCACTCCCAATCATTTAGTGATGTCAAGATGAAAGGAAAATTTTAAAAACACATTATCCAGAGTTTTCTCTTATGTATCCTCTGACCTGTTAAAACAAAGCCATGCCGTAGCTGCTTTAGTGGACATGTCCCTCAGGATATGCACGTACTGAGTCCTTCGTTACCTTGTTTGGGTGACTCTACTAAAGGGGCCAGTTATCACATGGGAACTGCAGGTTGTGGTTCCTGCTCCAACTTGTCTTTAAATATGGACTGTGTTTGCATCTCCTAAAGGAACTGTGTCTTTTGACTCAAAGAGGCAACTCCAGCAGTGCTGTTTGGGTCTGATAAATGAAAAGGACAGTGTGAGTTCCCATAATTCATTAGGAATTCTGGATGGGCACAGCTGGTTCCATCCTGCACATTTCTATTTTCAACAAGATATGCTTGCTGTGGCTAGAGAGATGCTCAGAGCTTAAGAGCACTGGCTGCTCTTCCAGAGGATCTGAGTTCAATTCCCAGCACCCACTTGGCAATGCACAACTGTCTGTAGTTTTAGTTCCAGAAGATCCAGGGCCCTCTGGTTTTCATGGCACTCACAGACATGCTATACAGACATAAGGCAAAACACCCATCAAGATGAAGTAATAAGATGAACTAGAAAAGAAAGAATTGATGCCTAATAAACAATGACACAGGCAGTTGTCTGACAATCCAAGGCAAATTTGTCTATGTCTGTGATTTAACTGAACCTCAGTTTGTGGTCGTTAAACCATAATAAATTTTACACATCAATGAGATTTCCTTTACTTCCTGTGATTCACACAAACTGCATTGGCTTGGAGCATCTGAAACACTCAGCACGATCAGTATTATGGACATGAAAGATGGGTGAGCAGCCTCCCTGAAGTATGCATTCATGAACTCATCATCTGTAACCTCAGTCAGCTTTTTAATCAAGTGATTAGTCTAATTTGTTGACATTTTTGCTGGCCTAACCCACAGCATCCGATAAATTCAATGCACTTTTAATTAAAAAGATATTTGTTGAATATGTGTTCCATGGAAGGATGTGTGATTGGATTTGTTCTACCAGACGCCAGGGAACATCCTACTAGACATGCCGAATAGGTCCCCCATCTTTTAGTAGTCCCAGAGCCCTCCCCCATCTCCAAGTGGTCCCGGAGGCCTCTATCTCTGAGAAACCAGGAAGCAGAGAGAAATGTCTGCTCCCCATGGTGTCTCTCTTCCCTCCTTTCTTTCCACCATGGTCCTCAGTCTATAGGATGGTACCACCCACACTCAGGGCAGGTCCTTCCCTCTCTGTGAGACACAGACAGTCCTGAAGTGTGCTTCCCTAATCTCCAGGCCCTTCTCAGTCCAGTCAAGGTGAGGGTTACAATCAACCACCACAGCCTGGGATTGGCTGTGCTGACTAATGGTTAAAGCTAATTGGAAACGTGAAAGGATGGAGCAGTAGCCAAGGAGCCAACAGAAGATCTGAGTAGCTGAGGATAGACGGGGTGTCACAGCCTGCAGGTCCACATCCTGGCTCTCCAAGCTGCCATCACCTGCTCTCTGCATTATGCCAGCCCTTCTCAACTTTGCCATGGCTTGTGCACAATGTCCTGCTTTTGTCACTGAATTCTCCCTGATGTCTTTTTTTTTCCCCCAAACCTGCTTCCTTGATTTCTAGTTATAAACATTTCTCTGGTTTAGGACAAGATCAGCACCTCATGCCCTCAAAATGTTTTGCCAAGACTCAGGTCACTCACCCGTCTCTCTTTCTCAAGCTCCAGAGCATTGCAGACTGATCACCTGTACAAGCCAATCATATACACGTCAGTGCTGTTTAAGCAGGTCAAACACAAACGCCTTCCTTGTTCTGTCAGTGGAGTACAAATGCCTGCAGGGTAAGGATCAATGTTCCTCTTGTACCAATTAAGAATGATGTTTCACTGCTCCAAATGAAGGTCCCTAAACAGAAGACTAAAAAAGAGAGGTTATAGTTTTCCCATAATGCGAGAGGCATGGAGTGGCGCACCCGGAGCTGAGGGCTGTGTTTGGGTAGGAAGAGAGAAACCTCTCTTCACACGTTTGCTCAGCTTTAGCATGGATTTGTCTTGTCAGCATCGCAAGCCAAACTGATCCTTCTCAAACACAGCGTCTCTGCTCCAGATAGTGAGGAGCAGCCAGGCAGAGGGAGGGCTGCCTTGTGTGACGAGCCTTTCTGGGTACTCCATCCCATAACTCTGCCTACCCCGTGTGTCAGCCATGCTGTAGGTGGCCTCCCCTACGTGTAAGCGATGCTGAAAATATTATTTTAGTTCGATATATAGCTATCCCCAGCAAAGTCTGTACTGTTTTGGCCAAGAGCTGTTGCTAACTAGTTTTCTTTCTCCTCACTTGTTTGTCTCTATGATATGATATACACTTAGAACGCACGCTTCTGCATAACGATATATATGTAAATACGCATACATGTGTACACACGCACATGTATTTTTTCCTGCGGGAACTGGTTCTAGAACTGTACTCCTTGCCAAGATCTGAGGATGATTCCCATACATAAAATGACGCACTTAACTGCAGTTATATTCTCTTATACAGTTCAAATCTTCCTTAGTTACTGTTTGATTTTGAGATGAGATCCCACACTGAAGCCCAGGCTGGTGAGAACTTACTGTGTAGCCCTGCCTGGTTTTGAAACAATCCTTTAGCCTCAGCCTCCAAAGTGGCAGAAATTGATACTACATGACACTACACAGTTGTCACACTGCAGGCAGGAACAATGGCTAGAAAACCGCCCGTGCATATACGGTTTTTTTTTTTTCTGCAATAATCTCAATCCGCACGTGGCTAAATTCACAGATATAGAATCTATGGGTGCAGAAGGCTGACTGTACATTTAAATTTTTGTTCATATTTTGACATAGATATCACATATATGTTATGTATTGTATGTAGAGAGAGGTGGAAGCAGAAAGACAGGTTACACTGTAGCCATAGGTACAGAGAATGTCGTGTCTTTACATTTGAATAGAAATGTGGATATGTAGATGCTCACAGTGGCATATTAACTAACAGAAGTCAAAGATTAAAGCAAAACTTTTCTAAAACATCAGGTGTTATATTAATTACCACGACTGTTACGGTTAAATGCAAGTGGAGGTTCTTTTCTGTAAGTGGCTATTGCCACTCTGTGTACAGCTAAGACAGGCCTTTTCTGCTATTATAGCCAGATGCTTTTAATTGTTTAGCATTTGTTTATTGTGTTTGTTTGTGTGTATGTTTGTGGGCAAGGGCATGCTGTGGTACAGTGTGGACAGTCAGAGGACAGTTTGAAGGGCTCTTCTCTCCTCTTCTCTCCTGTTGGTTCTGGAGAAAGCAGGTGGTAAGAGCTGGCGGCAAGCACCTTTACTTGCTGAGCCATCTTGATGTCCCCTCTCTATCCCCTTTCTGTTGTTTGTGGTCAGCCTCCCTGCTGACAGAACTCTGGAGACTCGTGGCCTCATGTTCTCTTGAGTTAACAGGTCCCTGATCAGTGACCCAGGCTTACTTCCTTCACTCTCAAATCCCTGGCATCCTTCCGTGTTGATGCTTTGGCCAGTGATTCTACAACTGTGTTTGTAATTGAGTTTTGAATCTGAGAATCATTATCATCACCTATGAAGGATGAGGAGACATTAATGTAGCCAGAGGAAAGATGCTGAGACACCAGACAATGAACCCATCAACCACAGCCACCATAACAGAGACACAGTTGACCCACTTGTTTTGGGCCTGTGGTGCGGCAAAACAACACAGCTAGCTGGTTACCTCATAGTCAGAAATAAACAGAGGAGAAAGAAAGAGCGGTTCGACCACAGTTTCATTTCGGGTATTCCCAAGGCCCCTGAGCAGGCCCCATTCCTGTGTGTGATATAGGCACATTTGTGTGCATGGATGTATATCATGGAGGCCAGAGAAGGGCATCAGGTGTCCTGCTCTGTCACTCTCCGCCTTATTCATTGGGGTAAGAGTCTCTCGCTGAATCTGGAGCTACTCTGGCTGCCAACAGGCCTCAGCACACCTCCTGGCTCCACCCCTTATGTCACAGGGGCATTAGGCACACACAGCTATGTGTGGCTTTGCACCAGTGTGCTGTGGTTTTTGAACGCAAGTCCTGACCTTTGTAGTATAAGTGAGCCATCTTTACCCATGGAGCCATCTCCCAGTTGCAGGCTCCACATCTTGAAGGGTTTATTCCCTCCTGAAGGTGTCCTCAGAAGGAAGAATCTTGAACACCCACCCAGACCTTTGAAATATGTTAAAGTATCCAAACTGTAGCAGGATCAGAATGCAGGATCTGAAACCCTTGGACTAGACTGTAGGGATGAGATGGCATTTGCTGGAAGTCCATTTCCCAGCCTCTCTTCCTGTCACTTTGTAGCCTGTGTGGTTACATCCTGCAAGAGAAGCAGAGGGAAGTGTATTACTGACATCACTGCCATCAAGATGGCAGGGAAGTTTCACATTCCCCAACACAACAGTTCTTTCTGCCTGTGGTCCAGGCAGAACTTAATCTGTGACTGAGGGGCACACGACAAACATTTATTCTATTTTTATTTCTTGAGAATTTCATACACGTAACTAATATGAACAAAAACACTCCCTATTCATTCCTCTCCAGTTCCTCTTCTATGCCCACTATTTTTTCCTAATTTTATGTGCTCTCTTTATAAAAGCTACTAATTCCACTTAATGCTGCCAGTATTCGCTTTGGTTGGAGGCCATGTACTTGGACATAGGCCGTCTTCAGGACTATGTCCTTGAAGAAAACTGCCTCCCACCCCCTGAAGTTAATGGTTGTCAATAGCTGTTCAGCTAGGGGTGAGAATTCACTCTTCTTCCTCCATCCATGCTGGGATTTTGTTTGGCTCGTTCTTCCTTAGATCTCATGCATTCAGTCACAGCACACAGTTGGTTCCTGTGTGCAACCTCTCTGGGCAGCTCTTCCTCCCTCTTCCTCTTCTTCCATGTTCCCTGGGGCATGACAAGCATTTTTTGACTCTAGGGCTTCATGGAATGCCTGCCTGAGTATCATCAAGTGGGTGGATGGAGGACCTGTGCTCTATCTACTAAGGGGCCGAGATGCTGAGGACAGGAGGGATGGAGTCATAGAACAATGGGAGAAACAGTTAAAGATGATGAGAACAGGAGGAATGGAGTCACAGAACAATGGGAGAAACAGTTAAAGACAAACAGCATCAGCTGGAGCTTCCTTGTTTGTTTTCTTTTGAAACCTTAAAGTTATCCAAATGGAGTGTTAATTTAACAAAAAGGAATGTTTTCTTGGGAGAAGACAATATTTTGAAATGTTTTAATTTATGAGAGCCTGTCTTCTTCAGTCTCATTGCCGCATGAGGTTGAACAAATGTTCACCACAGCTAATTAATTAAGTTTGCAGAAAGGACCAGCAGGGGACTGGAAACTTGAAGTGGAAGTGAGCATTTGACTATAAACACGCTGCCTGCCTGAGAGACTTTATCTGGATCGAGCAGTCTCCGACTTATCCAAAGACACGCTGTATCTCTGGGAAAATCAGGCTTGGCAGGGGAGAAACAACAATTGCTTTGGCTGGCAGCTCTAGTCATTTATTTCCTGGGTTTTTTCGTGGCTCCATCCACACAGAATTATTCTAATGTCCTCTCTGTGCATGAAGGTGACTCTACAGGCTTGACCCAGAGAAAACGAACCTCCTAGGGGAGGAGCTGTGTGTGTGTGTGTGTGTGTGTGTGTGTGTGTGTGTGTGTGTGTGTTTGGTAGGAGCCAGGCACTCTCTAAGTCTCCTTTCTCTGTGAGGAGTCTCATTTTACAGATGAGGAAACCCAAACTCAGAGAGCTTAGCAGCTCACACAGGATCCATTTTTAGGCCATAGAGAGGGGGTGTGAGCTCACACCTCCCTGATGATGCTGCTTTAGTGGCAGGGTGGGGAAAGATGGCTTCCGGGGTAACTTGGTAGCCTTTTGCATTGTTTTGTGGCCAGGTGAGGACACTTCTGGAAAAGACTCAAAGCCACAGAATTTGGAAAATGATCCTCGTTCTTGATTTGTAGACCACACACTGAGCGATTCAGGGTCACATTGGATTTCTGCAAAAGACTTCCTCTCCCAGGGCTCTGTGGGCTTCTGGTTACAGTGGGCTGGCCATGCTTCCCTCAGAAGTTTGAATACAGACCTAATATTGAAAAGAAAATGAGTGTATTTATGGCAGAAATGGAGACTGAAAGATGACAGTGCAGAGAGAGCCTCAAAGAGCCAAATTCAGATCCTCTGTGCAGAACAGCTGTGACCAACAAGAGGAGGCTTTTTCCAGACAGGAGAGGTGAGATAGAGACACAGAGAGGCATGAAGTGAAGACATCACCAGCCTCCAGTTTCCACAGCCCGTCAGCCTCTCAGGCGCCCCTTCAGTCTCACCATTCTGCCCCTCACACTGGGCGAGGTCACTGCACGGAATGAGGCGTGTGGAGAGGTTTTGTTAGAGTTGCTCCCACGGCTTCACCCTTGTGTTAGTTTGCTTTCTGTGCTGTGGTAAACACCGTGACCAGAAGCCAGGTGGGGAGGAAAGACTGGTATTCCCAGGTTCACATCTAGCCACCTCTCTTGTGCAGGCCAGGCCCGCCTTTCCAGGTGTGGCAGCACCCACGGTAGGCTGGACTCTACATCAGTTAGTCAGCAAGAGGATGTCCCACAGGCAGTGTCCCATAGGGCAACCTGATGGAGGCAATTCCTTAATACGGATTCCAAATTCCTGGGTGTGTGACTCTGACAACCAAGTTTAGCCATCACAGTCAATTCACAACTCTTTTTTTTCCTTAATTTTCTTAAATTTTAAATATTCATTTTATAATTTTTATTTTAAGTTTATTTATTTTACATCCCAAGTGTGCTGCTCCTTCCTCTCATCCAGTCTCCTCTCCACTTCCTGTCCCCTTCCCCTCTCTCTTTCCTCCCAGAAAAGAGGACTCCCCCGTATCATCCCTCCCCGCACATCAAGTCACACCAAGACTGAACATATCCTCATCCCCTGTGGCCAGGCAGGTCGGCCCTGCCAGGGGACTTGATCTATTGCGGGCAACCACAGCTGCTCTGAGCTCACGGATGCAGTGATCCTGCCCTGTCCAGAAGGCACGGCTTCAGTCTGCTCCATCCCTCCCAGGCTCTGGCTCTCACAGTCTTTCTGTCCCTCTCTTTCTTGATGGCTGAACACTCCACAGACACTTACGCTATGTGCTTTGACCAGTTGTGAGTTTCTGCCTTAGCTACCCTCCAGGGCACAAAGAAACCTTTCTGATGAGGCCCAGGAGATGTGCTGATCTGTGAGTATGCAGATACAAGTTAAGAGAACAGTTTGAATCTGTGTCTGTGTAGTAGCAGAGTCACCGCTGGGGCCTATGAACTCCCCAGCCATGGGCTTGTGGCCAGATTTACAGGGCACTAGGCGTGTGTGTCCTCCTGTGGAACGGACGTTAAATCCGAGCAGAAGGAGTTGCTAACCCTCCTAACATTTGTGACACTGTCACACTGTGGACAGATGTTGCCACGCTGGCCAGTAGGGTCTGCTACTGTACGGTGCAGGCAGAGAAAAGAAAAAAGCTTTTCTTAAAAAAAAAAGATTTATTTTTATTTACATGCAGACGTGTGTATGTGTGTGTGTGTGTGTGTGTGTGTGTGTGTGAGAACATGTGTGAACAGGATGTTTACAAAGGCCAGACAAGAATATCAGATCCCCCTGCAGTTACAGGTAGTTTTGAGCAGCCCCATGTGGGTGCTGGGAAACAAATTTAGGTGAACTGCAAGAGCAGCAGGCACCGCTCTTCAGTTCCTGGAGTTGCTTTTCTAGATTTACTCACTTGATATAAAAAACAGGAAGGGAAGATGTGAGGATTACAGAAGCAGATAGCATAGGGCCAGCGGGCGTTTGGAACGTGTTATATCACACAGAGGCCATGGATTTCAATCGTGATGTCTCTTTCTTGCAGAAGACAGCTATCTTTTATGGTTAAGTGTAGGTCAGTACTGTCGCTGTGCTCTGCTGTGGCTCCTGAGGCTGTTTGCCTCTTTAGTTCCTCAGACAATACTAGTCAACCCTGGTGCTGTACCAGGACTTCCATGACCTCTCAAATATGTAGTCTGCTTCTGAGATTGGCTACTCAAACCTGAAATCAAATGTGCGTCTATGAACCCCTTTCTCCTGGCTGCCTCCACTAGTCTAGTTCTCCCGCAGGGGCTGGAGATATCAACCGTGGCCTTTCTACTCAGGATCCAAAGTCCCTCAGTCCCTCGGTCATTTCCTCTGCTGGAGATAGACCCTGGTCTCCTATCTGTGCTTATTATCTGGAATTTAGGCTTATATACACTACATTTTACTCATTCACACATGACTTCCCTTAATGATTCTTTTTATCTTCAAGACTTTTGTTTATTAATTTAGGATTTGCTTGCTTTAGTGTGTGTGGAGATCAGAGGACAACTCACAGTGTACTTGATACCATGCTACATGCTGGGATGAGAATAACGAGCAAAGTGCTGAGACCTGTTCCCAGAGATTTACACTCTAGTGGGGGGATCAAGTGGTCAACAAATACATAGTCAACTACAAACTGTGGCGATCACTCTGAAAGCTGAGAAGAAAATTCTGAGAAGACACAGCAAGCAGGGTCTGATCCTCTGGGCTAAGAGAGCAGGGGGTGTCTTCTGAGGGCGTGCATGTGACGATTGGGGTTATCCCCATGTGGAGGGAAATCACAGAGACAGATCTTCACTTCCCAGCATAACCGTTTCACCCACTGCGCATCCTCTGTCATAGTTAGGTTTCTATTACTGTGATAGAACACTATGACCAAAAGCAACCTGGAGAGAAAAGGATTTATTTTGGCTTATAGCTCTCAGGTCATACTCCATCACTGAGGGAAGGCAAAGCAGGAACTCAAGGCAGGAACTGGAGCAGAAGCCGTGTTGGGACACTGCAGACGAGCTTGCTCAGCCTGCTTTCTTATAGCACCTAGGACCACCAACCCAGTCCCTGGGAAGATGAAGACAGTTGTCCAAGTTTGTAGTTGAAGACTCTTCCTAACCAGGCTTGATAATGGGTTCTGGTCACAGGGGAAACATCTGGGAAGCATGGCCTTGGAGAGTTTAACAAGCCTGTTTCATAGCATCTTTCTCGCTCTGTGATGTCATCCCTGGCCCAAGTCACATTGGTATGGGGAGCCCCCCAGAGGTGACCACACTGACAGGGTATGTAGTCGATTGAAAGTCTTTATTTCAGGCGGTCGAAACTATACTCAGGTACCTGGGACCCAAGTAGAGCATCATGTGTTTAGGGTAAGAAAATTTTAAAGGCAAAACAGGACCCTGGTATCTCATTCAGCAGTTTCAGGGGGACGTTTTGTGGAAGCAAGCAGTTTAACAGACACTAAGAAGAGTTAGCTGGGACACCATGACCTCGGCTTCCTAGAATAGTGTGGGATGATTTCCCATGGAACTTTCCATCAAGGCAACCAAGTTTTAGTTACACCTGAAATGGCCTCAGCAAGGATGTAAGGCAGAGGAGCCTCTGCCCTGTCTGGTTGTGCCATGTTCCCACTGGTTCTGTGGGAATGTGTAAAATCGCTGACCGCAACTGTTCTACAGTGGCATAGTTGGTCTGAAGGACTAGTAGCGTCACTGAGTTTATCTCTTTTGGATGTAGTTGGCTATGCAGGTGAGGATGCCAGGGTCCCACTGGTAGCTCTATCAGGATAAGAATCAACTAATAATAACATAATTGTGTTGCAAGTAAGGTCTCAACCATGGTGACTAGATAAACACAGACTGATACCAACTATCTGACCTATGTCTCCTTCTGTTTCGTTGAGGTTTTCTCTGACTGTGGCAGGATTTTTCGTGATTACCACTGATTGGTTGCCATAGACGTGGCAAGTTTCTCCTAAGGCCATGCAAAATCCTCCCTGTTTCATAAAAGGGGATCCAGCCCCCTTCAGGTCTGTAAGACTATCTCTATGAGGGAGTCAACTTAGCTCTCCAGCCTGAAGATAGAATTCCCCAAATGGCCTAGGTCTGAGTGTGTCTGGGAACTGAGTTCCCTGAAGCTTTGGTTCCCAGCAATCAAGGCTGAGGTGCCCAGGGCAGTTGCACTGGTTATTCCTGTCCAGGGTCAGTGTGGGCGTACCCCTCTTCTTCATTATGGGCACGTATGTGGGGGCAATATAGACCAGTAGACATAGACTGTAGGGTAGTGCATCAGAGGAGACACATTTAGTCCAACTGTTAGTACAAGCAAGCCAGGAAACTGGAGGACGTGAGGTAGACACTTTGCTTGGCAGAACAGGCATAAAGCTGTAAATCCCTGGCCTTTTCCTAGCTGGTTTTCTCATCCTGGGTACTGACTCCAATACTGCCCCTAGACCCAAGTTGTTCTACCTTGGAAGGGACGTAAGGGAGCAGAGTCCCCACGTCCAGGTTTGGGGCTGATGGAGATTGTTTATCCCAGCTTAGCAAACTCTGGCCAGTCTTATGTTTAATGGGCCCCCGGTCCATCCATCATCATATTTAGTGGTTTTCTCCCCAGCTACCTTGACAGCATTTGGGGTGGTGAGAATGACTGGGTAAGGTTCCTTCCAGACAGGTTCCAGGGTCAGAGCAGGGATCCTCTTTATCCAAACCAAGTCTCCTGGCTGGAATTCATGGGGACTATGGAGGTGGGAGATGGAGGATTCCCTTCACAGTCTAGTCAATGGTCTCGCAAGCTTCCTGCAAAGCCTGCAAGGACTTGAGAAGGGAGTGATTAGACATTTGTGCCTAGGGAATTGCTCGTGGCTTGGGGAGCTTGGGAAGTGGTCTCCCAAACAAGTTCAAAGGGAGTAAGCATCTCCCAGTAAGGCGCATGACAAAGAGGAAAAGTTTGGCCCAATTTTTTGCCAGTTTCCAGACCAATTTTGTCACTCTCCTTAAGAGTTGTATCCATATTTTCTACCTGACTTTAGCATTGTGGCTTATATACACAATGTAATTTCCAATTAATGTTTAATACCTTTGTCAGATTTTGAGACACTTTGGCTGTGAAGATCAGACTGTTGTCTGGCCCCAAAGCCAGGGACAATCCAAAGCTAAGAATTATTTACTGAAGAAGTTTCTTAGGAACTCTTGGTCAGTCTCTGCTAGGCTAGTGTGGGCCTCCAACCACCCCGAGAAAGTGCCTTCAAATAACAGCAAAACAGTAGGCCTGGTTTTAGTAAAGCTCAACTCCCAATGTTCCCCAGGCCCATTCCCTCAAATCCAGACCTGTGGGATCCTCCTTCCCCCTTTGGGGTTTACCCTAGCACAGGTTGTGTATCTAAAAATGGTGTCTTTAATCAGGCTTTCCAAATTTGGAATGTAATCCCTGGGTCTGAGGGTGAAGCAGTTTCTGTGGCCCCTGTGTGGGTGGCTTGGTAGAGAGAGCTCTGCAATTGCCTTCCCAGACTTGTGGGAAGGAAGGGTCAGCCACCTGGCAGCACCGACCATCCTTGCCTGTTGCCTGTCCTGTGCAGTTAGTTCTTGGTTAGCCCAGTCAGTTTCACACTGGGGTATTTTCTGGGTGGCCTAAGAAGCCGGGTTCCAGCAGGGCTGCCAAGTCTTGAAGAGGCCCCACTCGTTCAAGGGCCACTTCCTAGGCAGCTAAGTCATTATTTTGTTGCCTTTGGCTTCTGGGAGAATCCTTTATTGGTATTTTTTACAATGGATAATGGCCACCCTCTTGGATAACCCGATCGCTTCTAATAGAACTAAAATTTCTTTCCCATTTTTAAAATCTCTTTTCCAGATGAGCTCAGCAATCCTCTTTCCCTGTATAGAGCCCCGTGGACATGGGCCTTGACAGAAGCATCTCTGCTGTCAGTGTATATGGTGATAGCCTTGTCTTTCCCCACACAGTGCTTGGTTCAAAGCTAAAAGCTCAGCTTGTTGAGCTGAGGTTCCCCTGCTCAAAGATAGTGCCCAGACAGCCAGTCCTATCTTAGGTCCCCACTGCTGCCGCTGCATGCCTGATCCCATCCTGTGCTAAACTGCTCCCACCTGTGAACAATACGTCATCTGGTGTCACCAATGGGACTCCGGTCAGGTCAGGCTTGGGTCAGGTGAGTCACCTTAGGGCAGTCATGCAGGGGACACCTGAGGACATCTGGTAGGAGACTGTCAGGGTTGTGGGTTGACATCTTGTGGAACCAAATGCAGGATTGATCCAGAAGCAGGCCTTAGTATTGGGTCACCCACGTATCACATCCATCTCTGGGGTGCTCCCCCCAAGAAGACCTCAACAGAGTATGAGGTGTTCTAAAGTTAATTTGTCACCTTCTTTAACCAGCAGGGTGGTGAAGGCTATGGCCCTTACACATCTAATTAAACCTAAGTGGCTTCAGCCAGAATACAAGATGGAGGAACTTTTGCACTGCCTCACCCCGTCACAACATTGTTAGTGACTCCTTACTGCTAGCATCAGGAAAGGTGTGACGAAATAGCATGCTTGCGCCAAGTCATCTGATATCTCTTGATGAAAAACATAAAACATATTTATGATATTTATGGATCTTCCTTCGTGGTTCTCTTTCGTTCTTGAGTCCTTAATACTCACTCAGATGACCAAAAGGCTTGAGCAAGTGGCTGGCCTTCTGATCTGTGCTGCCTTCCCCATTTGAAGCTTTCTGTCGATCTGTCTCTTCCTTTCCAAGTGACAGCTGCTTGTCTTGCAACTACCTTGCTCTCCTCTGGTTTCTTCCATCTGAATGCAAACACAACTTAAGCAATAATCACATTTTTTTTTTTTTATCTGCCAAGAAGGTGGCTGTTTCCTGTAATACCATTCTTATCTAGGAAGTGAGTCAATTACTTTTGCCTCTGACAAGATGATCAACTTTAGTTGACTTACTAAGAGGACAAGCCAGAGAGGATGGGCATTCTGCCATCACGGTGTGGCTAAGGAGTCTGGAACGTCTTGCTCTCAAGCACAGATTCTTTTCTTCCTCCAAAGGGCAGCAAAGGCCAGGGCACTGCCGTGCAGATTACCTGCAAAGTGATAAAGGATGCACTTCCCCAGCTCCTCATCTTTGGGTGCAGGATGGGGTAGGAGGGAGAACAGGGCAGGGGATGGGACGGCACAGTCTGTCCATGGTGTGGTCACATTGGCTTGGCCTGGAGCTACATGCACCCTGGAGCAGAGACTGAAACCACCGAGCCAGTATCATGTGGAATGCCAACCAACTCTGGCTTTGCTCTCTGAAGGTGAGTGGTCCTGGAACTCACCTGTGACAATCTTGGGCCAGGTTGGTGGACTGGCTTTCTGCATTTGCTGTGTATTTTTAATGCCTTGTTGGGACCTTGTGCACCTGCTCTGTTATTTATTATATATAGCCACCAAAACACTGTCCTGGTTTGGGGTTATGAGCAGTGAGCAGCCTCTCAGTTCCAAGAAATAAATAAGCCATAACATTCCTTCTTCCCTTGAGTCCTCTCACCCACCGGGAGCAAAGGGAACACTGAAGTGCTGCTCAGGTCATGGGGCCGGGCTCCTGGCCTTGTGTGCATCCTGAAGACTTATCTCCTTTTACATCTTTCTGCTTTCTTCCTGTTCTCCACCTCTTCTCATTCTCCTCTTTCCAGCCATCTTCACGTAGAGCTTTCAGTTGGCTGTCTCAGTCTTTCCATGGATCCAGGCTTTTAATTTCAGATGTGGGTGCTGGCTCTATGAGGACATGCCTTGGTCATTATTTCTAACTTGATGGGTAAAGAGGCAGCAGGTGTGATGGAAAGAGTAATGGTTATAGAAAGAGGCCACAGGGGCCTGTCCCAAGTCTGTTCTAACTAGTGATGACGCTGTAGCAGGCATGCCCTGGCTCGGGGTCTCAGTTTCCTCACTGTGAAGTTTGCACAGGAATCCCACTGCTCATCTCATTTCACCTTGTAAAATTCACCGCTTCCCTGTGGGTCTCTTATTAGGAAGTACTAGCCTTGCTCCTCTGTGTCTTTTGAGAAACTTTATTGCTCCAAACAAATAAAGGAAGAGATGTGAGGAAAATCCTTGATGTAGATGTTATGTGACTTTTCTTGGGGAGACATGGACAAGTATCTATATACCCCAGATAGGGAATCTAGAAGAGATTAAAGAAGCAAATCCACCTAAGTCTAGCTAGTGAACCAGTGAGTTTATTAAGGTAATTTCCAGGATCATGGGAGACTCCGAGGTATCACTGAAATCCCACCCCAGCCTGGGAGAGAGTTCCTTGAGCTCCCTGAACAGTTTGTAGGCAGCTCTACAGAAGAGCTTCTGCCCACTAGCAGTTGCTACTGTTGTTAGAACCTTTGGTGGGGCAGACAGGGCTTGTGAACTGTGTAAGTTTTAGGAGCTTCCTGAGACTTGTGAATTACTTGCTTCCTAAACCTTGTCATTTCTGTTTACTTCCCTAGTCTTAATGAGTCTTCTTCTAGTAGGGACCCTTTCAATTTTGAAGAACTTGCAACACTCAACTTTTCAAATGCAGTATAATGAGGGCAAAACCTATTTTATTAAGCTTCAGTTTTTAGAGGCTTTAGCCTACAAATAAGATTCCACCTCCTGCCTTGAAGGGAAAACAGTATTTTCTACTAGCTAAGAGAGTGATTCAAGTGGAATTCGCTGCTGATTTTAAGGATTGTACTGTAACACTGCACATCAAATTATTCAAGTAAAATTGTACTTTTGGAAGGAAAAGGTTAAAGTTGGCTACTGATGTTCATCAGGAGATGGATATTTAATCTTTAATCTCTCGTCCTAGGCCTCCACTTTGGATCAACTCATTATCCCGAATAAATGATGTGTCATTCCCATTATTTATGTCTCACTGCAGCCAAAGTATCTGGATCTGGCTTTAGCGGGGCCATTCACTTCAGCCCATTCGGCATTAATCTCCCCGCTAACGTCTTTCCTGTCCTGTGTGCTCTTCCCTGTTTGCTTTTATGTTTTCTGCAGAATGTTTATAAAAGGATAATCTTTTACAAAGCAGACAGAATTTCTGTGTGTGAACTGCTCTGTTTAAATGCCTCATTGATACATCATCTGAAAACTCAAGTGGTCAGCAAGCACTGAGCCGTTGAGCCGGGTGAAATTGGGGGAACGGCTCTCTTCCCCTCGGGAACAACGCTGATGGAAGGTGCCTTGGCTTTGTGGTTGTAGGACACACAGAGCCCTCATAGCCTTGACAGAGCCAGGCACCCGGAACTTAAAGGGGCATGAGGCATGCTGCGCTGAACTCTCTGGGTCAGGGCTGAAGAGTGTGATGGCTCTATGGCCTTTTTGCAGGTATTTTTTCAGAATGTGTTGTGATTCTGCAAACACTGAATCCACATGTTCCTCTGCCCTGGTTTTAGCAAAACCCACTTGAATGTCCAGAAAGTGACCACATGATGTGGCTCAGTGGCTCCCGTATGTGTGTCCTGCAGAGAGGATAGGACCCAAGAAGGAAGCTGAGGGGGAGGACAGCCTCCTCCCACCTCCACCTTCTCTCTCCTGGGCCCGGGACTGCGTCTAGACAGCTCTCTTACATGGAAGAGGTAGACACCATTGCATTCTACAATGGACAAAGAAGGCTCTTTTGTGGCCACCGATGAAAAGGCATAACAGATGGACCCTGCGAACAGGAATGTGTTAAAGAAAAAAAAAATAACTTCAGTGGAGCAGGGTTGCAGGTCTGGGTGCTGTGGGAGCTGAGCACAGAAAGCCACACTGCGAACACACTCTAGCTCAGACAGGGCCTGCTCGCCTGGTGGAGATGTAGGCCCATATCTGAGACACAGACTGTACTGAGCTTGTGGTTGGCAATGCTGTAGGAGGAAAAAAAGTAAAACCTCCCAACACGCAGGGTGCCAGAATTGTATGTGCCTTCAAAGAGGGTTTTTCTCTAGCAAATTGATCACTTTGATAACTCAATAGGAAGGCTTGCTGTTTTCCAAGGCACGTCTTTTGCGTACGCGAGAATTTTTGCTAACACTTTTACATTTCTTAGGGAAAAATTCAAAACAGACATACGGCATGTCACTCCAGTGCCCCAGACCCTGCAGTACTGAGGGACTGCCAAAATCACTGCCAAAATCTTTTCTACGATCTAAGCTATAAAGACACTCAGCATTTATCCATCGAGGCACTATCACCAAGAGGCGTTATTTGGTATTTTGCTTTAGCTAAATGCCTCTATTGTTGGCCTTTTATTGCAGTTAACTAGTATGATGCTCTGAGTAGCGACTGGATGAAAGTGGGAAATTCTCACAGAAAGCTGGGTCAACTGAACTGTCAGACAGAAGGACGAGGCATCATGGCAGAGAGCTCCCTTCTGCCTGCAGTGAGCTCGGGGTGATCTCTGCAGCTCTGAAGGGCTCCTTTAGAACTCACAAGACAGTGCTGCAGGGTCGCTCTGCTTTCTGCGCAAGAGTCAATATTAGTGCATTTACGTTCTCTGTGTGTGGGTGTTCATGCAGGTGAGTGAGTATGCATGAGGTCAGAGGTCAATGCTGAATGTCTTCCTTAGCCACTATTTTATTTTTTTGAGACAAGATCTCTCGCTGAACTGGGGCTTGCTGATTCAGCTAGACTAGCTGGCCAGCAGGCCTGAGGGACATGCCTGTCTCTTCTTCGGAGCTGGGATTCTAGGTCGTTTGCTGCTGTGCCTGGGTTGTCAACCTCAGGTGTATTAGAGACGCCATGTTCTCACTTTACTGACTGAGCCGTCTGCCCATCCTGCGGCGCTTTACTTGGAGCTTTATTTTCTAGCTCCTAGTCCTCTTTTTCGTTCTACAAATGTTTGCCCCCGCCCTTCTTCCTCTATTTCATTTTCTTTGCTTCCCTTCCCTTTCTCGTTTCCTCTCTCGTTTCCTTCTTCAGCTCAGAGTGGCGGCTGTGTGCAGTGACTTGGTCTTCTGAGTGTTTGCGCTGTTTGTTGTTCAGGTGAACACTACCAACACCCAGGCATCCGGCACGAAGGCAGTCAGTCAAGTGTACTTTGCATTTCAGCATCCACCACCCAGAAGAGGCTGCCAGAAGCCCCGTGAGGAGAGGACTCTGGGCTCAGAACAATGCTTTGAGGGGACAAACGTCCTGATCAACTAGATGTGACAGCAGAGGACAGGAGAGTGACAGAAACGAGCCCATCCTGGTCTACACTGGGCTTCTTGACTGTGGCCCAGCTGACACTGTAGCTGCCTGTGTCCTTGCTGTGGGGCTGTGCTGTACGCAGTACGCATGCGGCCAGGTGCCCGACCTCTCCCCAGCACACGCTGTAGCACCCCCGCGGTGGTGACAACCCAAACTGCTTCTAGACACTGCCAACTGTCCCCTAGGGGACAATAGTTCCTGCTTTAAGACCAGCATTTTAAATAATTCCCACAGAACGGGTAAGGGCAGTAAGCGAGAAAGACAGAGCTAGAAGGACAGACGGCTCTGTGAGTGGAGACACAGTATGAGGAGGGTCCACCGTGTCCCTGCTGTGGCCCCCCAGGCTACATGCCACACTGATGTCCACGCTTCTGGTTCACACTCACAAACCAGGATCCTGGGGAACAGAGCCACAGACCGAAGTAAGAGGGGGCCAAAGTGGCACTGGAGAGCTTTGACTGAAACTCTGGGCCACATCGTCAGTACAGAAGCAGAACACTCAGGGTAAGGATGCCTCTTGGGGCGTCTGGGGGGGGTAGCGCAGTAGCCCGGAGTCAGGAGGAAGGTTCCCTCTGTGGCCCTGAGAATCGTGTGCCTGAGTGTATGTGTGTTGTATGGGAATGTATGTGTGCATACATGCACCGATGTATGTGTGCACACGTGTGTGAGGTTGTATCTGACCTTGGAGGCCCATGTGGATGTGTATTTCCTGGTTGCTTTCTACTTTATCTAGTGAGGCAGGATCTCTTGCTGAAACCAGAGGTCACCGATTCCTGCTGGTCCAGCTAGCTAGCTTGCCTGGGGGTCATCTGTCTGTGCTTGGATTGTAGGTAGTCAGCTAATCTGACTACCAAGCCTGGGGTTTGGTGGGCTTCCGGGATGCAAACCCTGGCCTCCAAGCTTGCATGGCAAGCATTTTATCCCCTGAGACTTCTCCTTTGTCTTTTGTGGTGCTGACTCCTACTAGACCCTGGGATTCTAGGAGACAGACACTATCCACTCCACACGGTTTTTGGTTCAGTCAGAGTCTGCTAAGCAACAAGCAGCTCCTCGTCTACTCGATGGAACAAACCAGCGGCTCCAGGACACAGTCAGAGTGTGCCAATCAGTCCGGCCCTGGTTCCCTACATGAGGCTGACCTTGGAGAGCAGGTCATTGCAGGGGCCAGCGGTGTGCACTGCTCTAGTCTGAGCTCTGCTTCTAGCTCAGAGACTGAGAGGTAAAGAGCAAGTCCAGCCACAGCTCCGAAATGTCTGGGCTCTCAGGCAGGGAGGGGTGTCCTGCCTCATGGGGAGGCTCTGGGGAAAGGCTGCAAGCCAGGACCCAGTGGTGCCATTTTCTTTACCCTGTGTTTCTCGCTCTCATCCTGCTCATCCTGCTGTCATTTGCCCACCTCTCGTACATTTAGGAAGTAGGAATAGAAGGCCTTCTGATTTCTTTCAAAAAATATTTATGTGTACGTACATGTTTTTCAGGTGTGTGTCAGCATACTGTGTGTGTGTGTGTGTGTGTGTGTGGTCAGAGATCCACCTGAAGTGTCATTTGTTCACTTTTTTAAAGACAGGCTTTTGTACTGCTCCAAATTTATCAAGTAGGCTGGGCTGTGGGCTGGGGAGCGCTGGGGACTTTCTGCCCCCATCTCTGTTGCTCAAGCCTGTGCTACCACACAAGGGTCAAATTCAGGTTCTCACACCTGAAACGCCAGAACTTTACCAGTCTCTCTACCTCCCTACACGGAGGGACCTGTGTTTTGATTAAGTTTTCCTTAAGGCTGCCTTCAGCCACCTTCTCCCACCTCCACGAGCAGCATCACAAGTGAAACACTCAGGCTGCATAAATGTCCTAAGGCCAAGCAAGGTCCTCTGGGCTGCTAGACAAGAAGATGCCTTCCAACTGCTGCTCTGCCTCTCTGCAACCGTGCCTCCTGCAGAACGAAGCACTCTACAGTGAGCAGATGTCTATGATCTATTCTTCTCATACAGTCTAGCCACTTCTCTATTTATTTTCTAACCTGTATGCGTATCCTCGTGTATGTATGTATGTATCCACCTGTCCATGTGTCTGCAGAAGGGAGGTAACAACAGTACTTACAAGGTTGACAAACAGACTCCATGACCTCATGAGTTACTAAACTTAAAGGACCCCTCATAGTGTCTCAATAATAATTGTTGTTGTTTTTAAACACAGATAGAGGTTCAAATAGAAGTCAAGATAGAGGTCAAGTCTCACATAGAAGGAGATAAGGGTGCTGAGAAGGCAGGACAGGCTTTATGTTGCCACAGAGGGCTCTATGCTTTGGCAGGAAATTTTGCTGTTGCTATGTCATAACAGATCATAAAATTTTGAAGGCTCTTTAGTATTTTTTCCAGGCCCTGAAATCATGTATCGGATTCTACAAGAATAGAGAATCCATTAAAAAGGTGTCCAAAAAGGAATTTGTGAACTCTCTGGGTCTTGAAGTTTCAGAATTCCTACCCCACCCCCTGCCCTGAATTCTGCAGTCATGAAAACTGCCACAAGACATTCATTTTTAATGACGTGTTATGGGCTTCTTAGCAATATATCTTTGGGTATTAAGGTGTGGAGTCAGAGACTTAAAATGATTAATGTCTCTGCTCCACATAAGGGTTCTCCCACACTTACCTAGCATCAGATTCCACTGGGAAAATTTATGGGCTCTCTTGGCAGCCTAAGCGGCCATCAAATATTAATCAAAAATATGTAATAACTAATATATACTTAAAGAATTGAAGAAAATTAATATTCAAGGGAAGCATTCAGGGACCCATAAAAATAACAAATGCTTCAGGGACTCAGCTGAGGTTGACAGGCCCACACTCTCTGCTCTCAGGGGTTGAGATTCTGGGCTGCTGGGTGTGCTTGCTGAGAACAAGTTTCCAGCCTTTCCATTGGCTCAGAGCTCCTGGTCAAGGGAGCAAGCCTTGACTTCCCCCTCTGTCCTTGGCATGGCTTTCTCACAACGCAGAGCACAACCAAATTGCAACTATTTCTTGATGGGTCTTTCTCCCGGAGGCTCCTCTGGGCTATCTTTATCTCTTTAGTCCCTGGGACAGTGGCAAGCTGAATTATGCATTTTCAAAAATGGATGCCTCTCAACCTTTTATCAAGGTTCTGTTTTATAAAGGTTACACTGGTTCTTCACTATAGAATTAGAACTAAACAATTGCCCCAGAGAAGGCTTGGAAAAGTCCCAAGTTTCCTCATCTCTTTGACTGGAACTTGAGCTGATCCCTAGGCCTCTGTTCAAGATTCAGTTGTTTGTTGGAGAAGGCTTATGGTGTCTTTCCTTAGCCAAATACGGGGATGGAGACATGGTCTACCCGGCAAGGAGGCTTCAACTGTATCCATTGATACTTTGAGCATGTTTGCGTCTGCCATCTTTTCTCCTCTTTCTTGGTCTTAAAACTATTCCTTTCCCTGTTTGCTCTGCTCACTGTGTGAATGCCAGGTGCAGAAAAAGATAAAGTGACTTTTTTACAAAATATTTTTGTTTTAAAATAACAAAAAAACATGTATGTATTAATAATGTACAATGCAGTGCTTTGATATCTGTGCACATTGGGGAATGACTAAATCAGTTCAGTTACTATAATACACCAATTCATATGTCAGGTGTGTGTGCTGCAAACAGGTAAACACATACTATTAAGGGGGTCGATTAAGTTACTTTTGTTTGCAAAAGAAAGAGAAATTGAGCATCAGGACTCAGATTTGGGGGTCTGCCATGTGTGGTTTTCTAGATGATATTGGGGGAGGGGTGACCAGGCGCCCTGGGGACAAAGGGCTGTTCTTCCCTCCCTGGGAAGGAGCAGATACAGCAGATAGTGAGGGCTTGGAAGGAAAAGCATGTCTGGTGCTGGACCACACGGCAGTTGCTGGTGTCTTCTGTTATTGTAGGGAATCAGGAGCGGGGCCTGTCACTTGTCATCTGTTCTTTGAGCGTAACCAACTTTTCTTCCATGGGCCATTTGGTGTGACTGTGAATGATGGTTCTGGCTAAATGACACCCTCCTGATGGTGGGATAAACAGAAGTGAGGCTGGAACAGGCGCCTTGGATCCAGCTTGTGTTTTCTGAGAGCCTCAGAACGAAGCCTGGGACTTAGAGGAGCTTTGCAGCACAGAGCGGGCACACAGCCCCTCCCCCAGTGCCACCTGCGGTCCCTCCTGTGTGGGGAGCCCGAATCCCAGAGTGACTGAGCGCATGGTCCTCTGAGAATGGCTCTGCACAAACTCACCCTCCGTGTGTCCTCACGGAGCCTCAGGGTGCTTCCGAGATGCCCAGTGGCGCAGCCACACCTCACCTTGTGTCTAAGTCAGAAGAGGGAGGCTCCGAGAGGCCAGGAGGCTTCTGCAGCCAGCTCACATGGCTTGAGTGGCCTAGCAGAAACGGGAAGCAGCTCTTCCTGCATCTATCCCCATACCATCACCTCTGCTCTCATGGCTATTTTTTTTTTTTTAACCAAAAACCCTTTCTTGGGATGCTACGTTAAACAATATGCTAGTTAGAATGATTAAAATACATTTTGGGGGTTAAAATATAATTACACCATTTACCCCTTCCTTTCCCTCCCTCCAACCCTTCCCATGTACTCCTGCTTTAGCCCCTCTTTTATCCTGCTCTAAATCCATCTCAAGTTCATGCCTCTTTTTCTATTATTATTGTTGTGATGTGTGTGTGTGTGTGTGTGTGCATAACTAGAACTATATAAACACAACCTGCAGTATGTACAGTACTTAGTATTGTGTAACCTATTAGGGTGCAGGATGCACCTTTAGGGAAACAAAAACAAAACTGAGGTAAGGAGCCCTACTGATCTTCTGCAGTGGCCCACACCTGTACTCCCAGCACTCAGGGAGGCAGAGGCAGGTGGGTCTCTGTGGTTTTGAGGCCAGCCTGGGCTACAAAGCAAGGCCAGGACAGCCAGGGCTACACAGAGAAACCCTGTCTCAAAACAAAAAACAAAAACCAAAGCAAACGAAACAACAACCCCCCCCCCTTCAAAAGAAGCCATATTGACTAGTGTATAAAAAACAGCTCTTAGGTTTTGGAAAATCACCCTACCTCCATCCCCTTCTCCTCCTTCTCCTCTCGGACAAGGTCCTCTCCGTGTCTCCGTTTGCCACCTTGGAGCTTAAAGTGATACCTACTCCAAGGGTTAGTGCAAGGGACAAGTGAGAAGACACAGCTTGGGCTCCTGCAGAGCCAGCACCCCTGCCTCTGGCCTCTTAGTTGTGTGTGTTTGTGATGTGGATGTGTGTGGTTGTGAGGGAGGCGGTGCAGCTCTTGGGAAGCCTTCCTGGTTTTCTGCTTTAATCCGCTTGTCATGGAGGACGCTTCCTGTGCCTCTCAGGCTCCCCAGAGCCTTGGTTTCTGAAAGCATCTGCTGGTCAGAGGACAGGCCCTGCTGACTCGGGGTGTCTCCGGCCTCTCTGCTGCTGTCTGGATGGCCTTCCCAGCACCCCCTCTCAGACGCTGATTAGCGCTGAAGGAGGTAATTCATGCCTGTGCACACATCTACCTGACCCGCACCCACACGGAACAGTTGTCTAATAAACGTCGGCAGCGATTGTTACGTGAAGTCGTATGTGAGGGATGGGAACAGAAGATAGCCCATCTGACAAACTGTGCTCGGCCCTCCCTTCTGCTGGCAAGCGTGTCCCCCACGTGCGCTCACAACCCAGTTGGTGGGAACAGGGCTAATTCTTTCTGTTGTACAGATGGGTGACTGAGGCACTGAAAAGTGATATCACCAACAGGCAGTGACCTAAGGAGTCAGGGCCAGAAGCAGGTCTGGAACACAGACTTCCTGGATCCTGACCCCGGCTCCCTTCTGCTGTGCGGCCTTTGGAAGGCTGGAAGGACCGGGGCCTGTTTGTTCCAGGGTGCTCTCGCTGCCCTTAGAGGAGAGCACCCTTATCATCTGTCCACTGACTGTTGACCAAAACCAAGCGCTCTCCTGAGGAGCCCCTACAGGATATCCTGCTGAGAGCCCCCCTCGATCAGTGCCTCACTGGCAGATGAAAATTCAGCCCCATTTGTAGGAAGTCTGTAAAATAGTCTCATCTCCATTGCAAACAATTTCTCCATCTGTCACTTGGCTGAGAGGGTCAGACTCCAACATCCTCATCCGAGGGAGGGTGACACAGGACAGCAAGTTACAGGAAGTGGGAGTGCTCCCGTCAGCACGGTCTGCCTGATCCTCTGTTTGATGGTTAGTTGGCTGTGGTAAGCAGCTGGTATTTAAATTAAAAAATCACAGCTATGTGTATCAATAGTTACTCTGCCTATTATTTGGCAAAGCTGCAGCTTTATAAATACAGTGTATAAATCAGTACAAGGAGGATCAGGGGTCTGGCCCGGTGGGTAGAACACCCGAGTCCCAGGTTTGATCCTTCGCACTCCGTAAGCCAGGTGGTTCTGCCTATGATCTCGGCACTCGGGAGGAAAACACAGAGAGTCAGAGGTTCAAGATCACCTTGTGAGTGAGCTCAAGGGCAAACCTGAGTGCACGCACGGCTTCTAGCTCAAGAGATAAACAAGAAAGTAAGTAAATAAATCTGTAAGAGGAACAATAACAGCGCAGGGCTTGGTCTGGGGTGCAGCTAGGTGACGGAAAGAAACAGTGGAGGCAGCGTGGCACCCGCCTTTAATTCAGCACTTGGGAGGCAGAGGCAGGCTGAGCTCTGTGAGTTTGAGGCCAGCCTGGTCTGGCTACAAAGAGAAATCTTGTCTTAAAACAAAACAGAACACCCTTGTCAGTCCAGTCTGTGGTCCAACAACGTAATATTCTAAGAAACTACTCAAGAAAGGAAGACGTGTGTTTACAAAATGACTTCCATGGAAATGACTATAGATTTTCCAGTCTTAACAGACAAAGATTGAAGGCAGCCCCACTTTTCCCTGACAGGAGAACGGCTAAGCAGGTGATCGTCTTCCTGTCAGCAAGAGACGAGACTTCTGGTAGATGAGGGAACACCAGAGCCGGCAGTAAGAATGCTCTGTGTGGTGTGAATCCACTTCTGCGAGGTTCTAAGGCAGCTCACAATGAACTCATAGAAGCCAGAGCCTGGAAAGAGGCAGAAGGAAGCTTTCTGGGCCGATGGAGACGGTTTCCATCTTATTCGAGTCTTTGTCTCGCCACTGTTATAATTGCCAAGGTCCATTGCATTGAACGTTGAAAATCTTTATGCACTTTACTGTGTAAGTTGTATGCCAATTAAAAAACAAACAAACAAAAACTCTGGGTCATCTATTTCAGAGTTTTTGTTCTCAAATACTCTCCAGCTTTGGGGGAGAAGGACAGGAAGTGACTGGTGGAAATGTCCTTCCTTAGGCACACTTAGGTGGAAGCTAATGGCTTGCTTGCTAGTTGGGACACACACATTTCTCAGGCTGAGCCATGCTTGTGTGGCCGTGTGGATACGCTGTTGGAGTAGAGACACCTGAAGCTGTGCAGCTGGCATCCCTGTCATACTTGCTGTGGCCAGGCCCTGGGTGTACGGACCCTCTTGGGGGGTTCTAGGTCTTTTCATCTTATGTTTGTATCTTTCCCTTGCAGTATGTCTGTGCTCTTTCGTGATTCACAGAGGGTGGTCTTTGGCAGGATGGAACATTTGTTGAAGGAATGAAGCCATTTAATAAGGAGGAGGCCATGCTTGTGTGAGACCCTGCGTTTGGATCCCCAGAATCTTCGAAAAGCCCCGCACAGGAGCACCTTTCTGTAATTCCAGTGTGCTTACAGAGAGATAGGAGGCGGAGACAGATCTCCAGAAGCTCTTGGGCCAGATGGCCCATGGCACCCAGTGGGGATCAGCAAGAGACCTTGTCTCAGAGGAGGTGGAGGTGAGGAAAGGCAGCTGGGTTGTCCTCTGACCTCCACGGTGCCCATGTGGTGTGACATCCACCTGCAATGACACACATGAACACACAAACACACATGCCATGAGTAAGGGGATTCAAAAGAGTGAGCTGGTGGATATGTGAGCTAGACTGTGGGGTAAGCCTGAAGATGCGGTGTCTCTCTCCACAAGTGTTTAGATGATTTATTGAATAGACAAAGGACAAGGAAAGCCTTCCCCAGTTTCCCTTCCCTCTGAAAACCAAAGAGGAGCACTAAAGAAGATGACAGACAATTCACCGAGTGATCTTGTTTTCCATTCTTTTCTTCTCATGGTAAGGGCCAAGATGATGACAGCTGGCCCTGTGGCTAGGCGCTGGGCCATTAAACTGTTTTGCAAAAAACATGCACGGCTTATGGAAAGCGGCCATGAGATAACCCCTTTCTCTGGTCAAGAATGACAGCAACAGTTGGAACTTCTGGGGAAAACACCAACTAAACAATACCCCCCCAAAGCAAAAATCCCTTCCAAGCCAAAGAGTCAACAGGATATAAAATACATTAAATTTAGCTAAAAATGCCAAGAAACCTACCCTTGGAAGATGTAGTCATTGGAAATCTTTTGTCAGATTTTGCTAACTGCCTGACTAACTAACCTTGGTATATACATACAGAAAAGTAATTAATAATTTTATATACAGAATTTATTTATAGAAATAAAAAGGAATTAAACTAGGTCACAACAGTTTTGTTCTAAGAATTTTTAACATAGTGATAAAAGAAAATAAGATTAATAACCAAAGTGTTGAAAATGGAATGTAATAATTTGAACTAACAACTTTAATGAAAAAAACGACCAATTATACATATTTTATTTAAGATGTTAAATATTTGTAAATTTTTTGGACTGAAATTTTATACTTTGGCTCTCAAATTTAAAGCCCAAGCAATGTGATGTTTATTAAATTGCTTATTAAGATTTTTCAGGTTAACACAAAAAGTTGAAGGATGTTGTTTCTCTGTTGTTCCATGGAGTTTGTGACTTTTTTGCAAGAGTACACAGTCTACTATGAATTAGATGTACTGTAGTCTTGATAAAAAAGACAGAGGACAGAGATTATGTGTTACAGTGTGGAGATGTGGTTAGAGAGAGAATCACAGGAGGGGAAAATCTCTCAGATATATTCCCGTCCCTCACGCCTGTCCTCAGCCTCCTCTCTGCTTTCTCGTCCTGCTGTCCTCCCCCAGCAGTCAACGCCTCTTTTCCCCCTGTGGTCTCCTCTCTTGTATCCACACTCATACAAACTGTGTCCTTCAACTGGCATTGGATTTCAAAATTTGTTATTTTCTAGGGATCAAGTAAAAAAGAGAAACAGGCAGGAGGTATATCTCTGACCAAGAGCACTCACTGACTGTCCAGAGGACCCAAGTGTGGCTTCCAGCTAGCATGCTCGTTGGCTCTCACCACGAGTAACTCTAGCTCCAGGGAATCCAACACTGCTGGCCTCCATAAATGCCACACACACACACGTACACACACAGAGAGAGAGAGAAACACAAGTTAAGGGCATGATCTATGCTTACTAAACTGATCCTAAGCAATGAGTATCTTTTTCGAGAATTCTTTCTTTATTATTTACTATAATTTATTTATTTTGTGTCCCAGCTGTGGTTCCCTCCTTCATCTCCTCCCTGTCCCACCCTCCCTCCCTCTTCCCTATACCCTTCCCCTAGTCCATTGATAAGAGAGGTCCTCCTCCCCTTTCATCTGACTCTAGCCTATTAGATCTCATCAGGACTGCCTGCATTGTCTTCCTCTGTGGCCTGGTAAGGCTGGTCCCCCCTCAGGGGCAGGTGATCAGAGACCCAGCCACTGAGTCCATGTCAGAGACAGACCCTGCTCCCCTTACTAGGGAACCCACATAGACTGAGCTGCTTATGGTTTACATTTGAGCAGGTGGTCTAGGGCCTCTCTAAAGATCAAAAACTCAAGTGACCACACATGCTGGAGACGTTGTGGAGAAAGGGGAACCCTCCTCCACTGCTGGTGGGAATGTAACCTTGTACAACCACTTTGGAAATCAATCTGGCGTGTTCTCAGAAAATTAGGAATAGCGCTTCCTCAAGATCCAGAGTGAGTATGTTAATAAGAAGAGCTGGGTCCTGAGTGTTCTTCCTGGGATATGAATGGTGACTCGTTCTTTCAGGATGACCTTCTTCATTATAGCTGCTGATGTAGGTGGCTCCTGGCCCACCACTGTTCTCAGCAGTCTTTTCAGTAACACCCTCATGCAAATGCCCCCCAAGTCTTAGCTAAATTTTCGCTAAGCTGCCTCCAGTTCTTAGCTTTTCTTCAGCTGATGTTGGTAGGTGACACAGGTGATGTCTCTAAGTGGGTGCCAAGTTAGCGAATATTTGGAGCAGACAAGAGCTGAGGGCTCCAGTGAATGCTCGAGCATGGTGCAGAGGCTGGCTGGACACCCTCTGGTGGGGCTTATGTGGAATGGACTGAGCCAGCCTGGTCCTTGGACCTTCTTGCTCCCCCTGAAGACCCTCTGGAGCCATAATTCAAGGCACCTCTACAGTGAGAATCCAGAACGAAAGATAGAACAAGAACATATTTGACAATCACCCCCGATTGCCTACAGGAGGGGGAGGTGGGTGTGTCTGGAAAACACCCCTGACCCTCCAGGCTCTCCTCACCTGCAGGGGAGAGATTCACAAGCTGAAGAGACAGAACAGAGAATCAACAAAGGATCATCCTGGTCCTTTCCTGCCCGCAGCTGTTCTTAATTTTAATACAATTAAAAAAAAAATAGAAATCTGGTAGTTAAACCAATTCATCGGTGGACGGCCTGCTTTTATTTGATTTATGCCCCATTTACAGGAAGTAAAAAGTAGAATGTGGCTGTGTGACTCAGCAATGACATAAAAACTGGAGGGGCATTATCACCAGATTCTTTGGCATAGGGGTATGGGATCTCCCTTTCTGTCACCAAATGCCACTTAAATCCCTTCCCCAAAGCCATGCAAGTTGACAGATATGTAGCTATTCCTTCACTTCAGAGGACACTGAGCCCACTGCATACTGTGCAACCACCTAGACCATTGTACAGAGAAAGGAGAAAGGGCGACAAACCAAATGAGAGTCTCCCAGGAAAGGACAAGAAGGGTTCTGTAGTGTCCATGCAGGCCAGAGACCTGGGCTGGTAAGGAGGAAGAAGACGACTCATGGTACCCAGGAACCTCGAAGTGCCTCCCAGTGACATTCGGGACACTTCCCTCAGAGAGCGGGGCTCTATCTGAGAGCAGCGGTGGGTAGGCTTCCCTCAACATGACCAGTGAGGCTTAGTGCAATCTGAGTGGGACTTCATGCCCACTTCCTCTTTTCTTTTGTTAACAATTTATTCCTTATATATCCCAATTGAAGCCTCCTCCCTCAACTCCCCCTAGTCCCCCCTCCCTCCCTGTTCTCCTCTATCTCCTTCCACTAGTCCACTGAAAGAGGGAGTTCTCTTCCTCTGCCATCTGCCCATAGCTTATCAAGACTCATCAGGATTGCCTGGATCCCCTTCCTCTGTGGCCTGGCAAGGCTGCATCACTAGGGGCAAGTGAGTTCACGACAGAGGCAGCCCCTGTTCCTCTTACTTAGGAATCCACATAGAGACTGAGCTGCCCAAAGGCTACATATGAGCAGGGGGCCTAGGTCCTCTCCATGCATGGTCCTTGGTTGGTGCATTAGTCTCTGCAGGACCACTTGGGTTCAGCTTTTTTTAGCTTTGTTGTCTCCTTGTGGAGCTCCTGTCCCTTCCAGGTCCTTCTATCCCCCAACTCCCTTTCTTCCACAAGACTTCCTGCGCTCTTCCCAAAGTTTGGCCCTGAGTCTCAGCATTTGTTTCTATCCCCTGTTGGGTGGAGCCTTTCAGAAGACCCTCTATAATAGGCTCCCATCCTGTTCCCTCTCTTCCACCGCTTCTGGTGTCTATCTTGTTAGCCATTCTGAATGAGACGGAAGCATCCTCCCTAGGGTTCTCCTTAGTGTTTAGCTTCTTTAGGTCTGTAGATTTTAGTATGGCTATCCTATATAATATGCCTAATATCTACTTATAAGTGAGTGTATACCATACACGCCCCACCATTCAACAAAGACATTTGTCTGTGTTCTTAGTAGTTTTATTTGTAATAGCCAGAATCGGGAAACAACCTAGAAACGAAGGAATGGATACAGAAATTGTGGTACATTTACACAATGGAATACTATTCAGCTTTTAAAATCAAGGAAATCATGAAATTTGCAGGCAAATGGATGGAACTAGGAAAGATCATCCTGAGTGAGGGAACCCGAAAACAGAAAGACACTCATGGTAGACACTCACTCATAAGCGGGTCTTATGCATGGTGTCACAGCTTCGGTTGGTTCATGTGAGCAGCCGCCCTGCTCTGTTTGCACTGTTTCCTGGTAGACATCTGTCACATCTGGTGCTTGCAATCTTCCCGCCCTCTCTTTCTGGATGGTTCCATGAACTTTGTGGGGAGGGTGTGATAAATGTGTCCCATTTCTAGCTGAGCACTCGAGGCCTCTCATTCTGTGCGCACTGAACAGATGGGGGTCTCTGTGTGCTGTTGGTAGCTTCCGGGGAAGGAGACGTTTTCCTTAAACTGTGACCCTTGGTAGGTTGTCCACTCGTGGCAGACCCCACTCCCATTTGGGCAACACAAATCGGACTTGTGGGCTTAAAAAAAACAGAGAGAACAGGAAGTTAGCTATGCAGGGAACTGGGGCTGGATCTGGGAGGATTGAAGAAGGAAGAGTGTGCACATGATCAGAATACGTTGTATGGAATTCTCAAAACAAATTAACAAGCTACTTTAAAGATTTAGGAAGCTCTTCGTTGAAGGAGGGTTCTAGCACTCCTCTGGGTCCAGCCGCATTTATATCAGTTTCAAACAATTGATGATGCTTACACATTTTGATTCTAAACCTTTCGTGTCTTCTGAGTAGGACATTATCAGTCCCATCACAGGTTCAAAACCTGATCAGGACATGAGATATTGCCTCTCCTTGGAGTACTTAAGGGGTTTGTTTGTTTGTTTGTTTGTTTTTCCTTTTTTATTTTTGAGATATGGTCTCGCTGTGTAGCTCTGACTGTCCTGGAACTCACTATATAGACTACCAGGCTTTAAACTCACAGAGATCTTTCTGGCTCTGCCTCCTGAGTGCCCAGGTTCAGTACTGAAGTTTTAGAGACGTGTCCAAAAATAAAAAAAGAAAGAAAAAATTCCCAGTTGTGTGTTAGGGACTTGGTCCCTAGCTGGTAATATTTTGCTGTCTCCTAAAAATTGAAGCTACTTTTTTCCACAGGAGACTTGGTAAGACTCAGGAAGCAAACACACATGACAAGTCTTAGGAAGCTCTGGAAACATACAGGATTCACAAAGGCCATCCCCAAAGTCATAAAAGCAGGGACAGTTGCTGGGGAGGGGAGGGTCTCCTGCCGGCAGAGCTGTCTGCAGGTTCTGCGGGGCGTCCCCAGGTAGGCTGTATGTGAGAAATCACCTGTTCTGGGGGCTTGTGGTGATGCTCTGGTCTTTGAGTCAGCTCCCATAGGTAACCCCCTCCCAACACACACTTACATTCCTGTAAGAAATCCAAGAAATGGGCTGTTCCACTGATCTAAGCTTGGGTGGGATGGTTTCTTTGGCCTGTCTTGTGTGAGAGACATTTGTCCCCATCTCCTGAGGAAAAGCCATACAATGGGAGGTTCTGGGAGCTCTTGGCAGTAGGACTTAGCCATGGCGAGTGGGTCACTGGGACTGAGGCCTTGAGTTTGTTCATCTTGCCCGTGACCTCTTCCTGTCTGTCATGGGGGTGAACACTCTCTTTCTCCATGTGTTCCCATCTCACCAGGGGAGCAGAGAGCCCAGCGCTGCCACCGGTGTGAGCAAACGTCTGAAGCTATAAGCTAGCAATGGCTAGATATGGAAAAACTAGCTACTACGGCTTGCATTTTAATAGGGACCGTGTAAGGCTCACCTGGCAATGGGCAGCAGGGGCTGAGTCTGGTAAGGAAGGTACATTTAGACCTTGCTGGAATGCCCTACCACTGGAGATATTCTCCCAGCTTCCTGGGGTAGGGCTGAGGAGGATGCACACCGGAGATGAGAAAGAGAGTCTAGATTTCAGGTCAGGCTACTGCTGTTAGGATACGCCAAGGGGGACAAACCCAATGTGGCGTACTGTGATATGGCTACCTCTTCAAGCCAGGGAGCCTCTTCAGCATGAGCCCGCAGTGTGGCACAATGTGATGGCTTCTCGGTAAGAGCACAGCCAGTGCATAGAACCAGGCGATGAGATGTGAAGTTTGTGTTGCTCTGTAGGTAAGGGGGTCACTGGGGACCACTCCCAAAGCGGTGGGTATCTAAGCCGCTGGCTTTCTTTGTGGACACTCATGCATATTCATTTTGGAAAGTTCCACCACCATATGTAGAGGCAGACACATTATTGAGCATGCTCAGTTTGAGAACAGGCTTTCACATACGTCACATGTTTAAAGATGGCAGACAGGAACATCTCCAGGGTAGAAAATTTAGCATTATAATGAGATTATAACGAGCAAAGGTCACCTAGAAGAATGACTGCAATTTTGGCCAGTTCCTTGAATTTTTCTCAGGAGAGCCTTATGTGAAACAAACAAAACCTTGAAGGATTATCAACCGCCACTTAAAGGGCCAGCGGCTTCCTCAGTGCAAGCATGGCTGCCCTACGTTCCTTTCCAGAAGCTATCGTGATGGTGACAGAGTGGAGTCCCTTGGTCTCTGGTTTCTTACGTAGATGTTTGAACTCAGCTCTGTCACACCCTGTGGCAAGGCTTAGCCCACTTCTCCACCTCCCAGCTCCTGGCCTTTAATTTACCCATAAATTGTACCTACTCTCTGTTCCCACTCTTGGCCTGTTGTTCTCATGATTTTGAACTGCTTTAGACCTTCCTGATACCATCCTCTTTATCTGCAAGGTCGGCCCTGGAGAGGTCTAGGCCCCAGTGCATGCTCACGAGGGTGAGTCCAGGAGCCAGAGCTTTGGCCTTGCCAGTTTGGTGTGAACAGGTGTGATCTTCAAAGTGTTATATTTAGCACCTGGTTCCAAGGGAACTTGCTAATCAGAAGAGCCAGGAGCCGACCATCCAAAACGCCTGTCCTGTGCAGACGGCTGAATCTTAGCCCTGTTGTACCGGGATGACAGTTGTGAAAATGCTCCCTGGGCTGAAGGCCTGGCACACACTCCTGTTTTGCTTTCTGTGTCTCTTACAGTCGCTTCAAAACGAAAGTTGGGGCTGGAGAGAAGGCTCGTCAGTTAAGATCACTTTCTGCTCTTGCAGAGGATGCGGGTTTGGATCCCACTGCCCCCGGGCAGCTCACAATTGTCTGTTACTCTGGCTCCAGTGGTTCCTCTTCTAGCCTCTGTCCACACTGTGCGCATGCGCCCGTGTGCTGCCCGTGGTGCATTGATGCATTCGGTGCGTGTGGAGCATGTGAGGCGGAACACCCACACACACAGCTGACATAAGCAAGTCTTAAAAGGCCAATCTCACTCGTGTGCTGTGTAGACACTTGGTGGGCGGCTGGGCGACTGGGGGACAGAAGCCAAGCCTGGTCTCACAGCCTGTGGACATCGGAAGCCATACTTCCTGATTTCTGCTGAACCGCCTGCCCTGGGTCATGTCTAGGCATATTTGACAGTAAAGTACCCATGAAGTTCTCAGTAATTCTCCCCTTTACTTCAGCTTTTGTTTTGTGAGAGGGTCTTGAGGTGTGGCCCAAGCTGGGCTGGGACTTCTGATTCTCCGGCTACTGGAACCTAGGCCACCACCACCACCTGAACATTGTGCTGGTGACTTAAAGCCAAGATGATATTTCATAAAGTTTCTTGAAAGACGTGGAGACTGAGGTCCTGCAGTCCAGCTTCAGGGTGCTGGCAAAGCAGGCGGGCAGCTTTCCTGGGTCACTGGCTCAGGCGAGGTGATGGGCATTACTCTGCTCTTCACAGCATGACGACTAGCCTAGCTAACCAAGGGCTGTGTGAGGCCCTGCAGCTCCCAGCGCTCCAGAAGGGTCAGCATCCATCAGGGCAGAGCCCACCTACCCGCCTGATGCCTGCACTCTGCTGCAGCCATTTCAAGTTCTTTTCTTCCTTCTGTCCCATCTTCCATCACTCTCACGTTGACAGCTGCAGGAACACAAGGAGATTGCTTGACAGCTGCTTGCCACAGATGCTGGGCTCCGGAACGTCCTCTCCCCCACCCCTCACTTGCTGCTCCTGAGTGTTTCTCTGGCTGCCTGGATGTCTTCATTGCTGCCGAGGGGAGGGGCGCCCTCCAAGGTGTGAGTATGGTGTGAAGCCTTTGGGACTGACACTGCTGAGCAGGCATACTCAGCAGGTGGCACGGCTGCATGCTTGAGATCCTCTTTGCCTCTTTTTTCATTCAGTCAGGTTTTTAACTATTTTGTGTGCCTCTCAGGCTGGCCTGGGGAAGACTGTGTCAGGTTTGTAATTTGTTCCGCTCCTCTAGAGCTGCCTCTGTCCCTGCCCCATTTGGGACTGGTTCTTTCCAGCAGCTGGCTCCTAATTTAACTGGTCTTTTCCTTACAACTTGCCTCTTCAACTTCTGTGACTCTGTCCTGGAGACTTTCTTATTACCAAACCTGGCACTGTCCCCACTTTTTGTATACTTGTGGCTGACGAGGGTGATCCGGAAGGCTTGTTGTGGTGGGCATGCCCTCTGTGACTAGATGGGACTTAGCTCCCCATCTCTGCTTCAGCCTCTCTCGCCGAGTAAGGAGATCCAGCTGTTCTGGGTCTTTTTTTTTCTGTGTGTGTATGGTGAATGTTCGTGTACACATGTATTTATAAACACGTATGTGTGTGCAGGCACATGTGTGTGCACACTTGTGTGAGGGCCAGAGGTTGATGCCAGGTGTCTTCCTTGATCACGCTCCATCCGTAGATCAAACCAGAGCCTCCCACCACTCAGTGCAGTGATCCAGCTAACTTCTGTCTTGGATTCCCTGCCTCCACCTCCTATGCACTGGGGTTACAGGCAGGTCTCCATGTCCACCAGTGTCTCAGTGCTGCAGACCCAAGCTTAGCTGTCACATCTGTACAGCAAGCATGTGAGCCATGAAGCCACCTCCCAGACCCGTCAGTTCTTCCTGGAACTCAGTCTCCCATTGTGTCCTTTCAGCCTAGAGGCTGCTTCTTTGTCCTAAGTTCCTCTAGGTTCACGCTGTCCAAGGCAGACAGGGCTGTAGCCTGCTGTCTCCCTTCTTGACTGTTTCCTCCACGGTCCTGGTGTTGAAGCTGCCTCCAGAGCCTTCTCACTGAGTATTTGGGTGAAAGGGCTGCTTCAACAGCCTACTCCATGTCAGGGTCTGGGCGCACACGGGTCTGGTCCTTAAAGGGTTAGGTGGTGAGCCAGCGACACAGGGAAGCACCCTATTTTTAGAGAGTGAAGAGAGCATTGTGATGAGGCAGGTGCAGGGGCCTCCAGAGTGGCCACCTCCCCATTGTGCTTCTGCAGTCTCTGCACTCTTTAGCTCTGTTTTCAGGTTGTCTCCCCATTGGTCTCGAGTTTCTCGAGGACGAGGACTGTCCCTTGCTCAAGGTTGAGTTCCTGGTGCTCACCAAAGCCCAGCCCAGAGCGGAAACTCAAAAGATCTCTGTCCCTAGTGGCACTACATAACTGTCTGGGTGTGGTGGCCCTGCCAGGGGCCTTTCAGTCTGGGCAAACCACAGGTCTGTCCCAAGGAAGTGCCTGAATCACCCTGGGCTGAAGGGCCAAGTATAAAATGTGTGTAAAATGTGGGCTACCATGCTGAACTTACATGTTTCACGTATCTCATTGGCTGTTTGTGTCCCCTGTTGTCTGAGTTGGGTTGTCCTGTTGCTTGTCGCTTCTGTTCAGATTTTGATAAGATGATCTTGGACCTCGCTTCAGTTTATACAACACTTCTCTGAAAGGTGTGCGCTGGGTTACATTTTCAGAGGTGATGGTTTCAAAGGCCTAGCTTTCTTGGCTGAGTATTTGCATTTTCTACTAAAAATGTCTAATGTGTTATAAATTTGACTTTTCTGTGCTTCAGCAGTAACATGATTTTAATACTAATGAACAGTCCGCATGGGCCGTCGGTGACAGCAGCGGCTGTGATCTCACCGGTGGAACCTGCAGCTCGGTGTCTGAGTTGTGATTGTGTGCCTTCCTGTGTTTGCCTCCATGGGAGGTTGTGCTGTGGCTGTGTCCATGTGTGTCTGCGTGTGCTCACAACTGCATATGAGTTCGAAGAACAGTGTGGGGATTTTGTGTATCTTTGTAAAGTGAGGAAAGTTCTGATGTATTTCAATTCCACAAATCTGCTATCAGTCTCCCAAGGGGTACATAGTTGAATGTTTGCTTCTTAAAGTGGGCATGGCAGCTCAGGCCTGCTGTGCTAGCAACTGAAAGGCTGAAATGAAAGGTCCTTGAGTCCAGGGTAGGCCTGAGTTGCACAGAGAGCCTGTTTCAGAGAAGCCCCCACTTACCCACCCATCCCCCAGAGCCCTAACTCAGTCTCATCAGCACATGGATTTCTAAATTTTGATGTGTTGCTAAAACTCATTTTATGTGTGACTCAGTTTTCTTCATACAAGAACCCTTTGCCTCAGCCTGTGACCTTCTCAAAGCTGCAATTTGGGTTCTATCACATGCCCTCAAAACAGACCCAGCCTACAGGGTGCTAGTGACCGACAGAGAAGTAACTGATTTTGTGGGGGAGACAAATGGAAATGCTACAGAACACAACAGGCAGTAATCTAGAAAGACCAAAATTGTGTCTTCCTGCCTCTGAATTCCTATTTAGCCAAGGGCCTCTATGTCTGTCTTTCTCTCTCTCTCTCTCTCTCTCTCTCTCTTACTCCCCTTCCACCTCCATCTCCCATCTCTGCCTCTATTTCCGTTCTCCACCTCCATCTCAGTCTCCATCTTCATCTCCACCTTCACCTCCATCCACCTCCACCTCTTCTCCGCCTCCATCTCTGCACCCAGCTCTATCACCTCCATCCTTGTCTCTGTCTTTAATCTCATACATCTTATAACTCTGCTTACGTTGAGCTCCAGTCCCTTGTGGCAGGATGGACAGAAGAGCTCAAAGAGTCAGTCTGCACTCACTTGTGCTGTCTGTGTCCCAGCCCCTTCCGGACAATGCCCCTGCTCCTCATCTTCAGACTCTTGCTCCCTGAACAAGTTTGCTCCCACAGTCCTCCCCAGAGGCAGCCCCATTTCCACCTCTGGCACTGAGCTTGCCTACCCCCAGCCTTCGTAGCTTCCTGCCTCTCTGGGCAGTCAACCCTCACCCCTCCTGTCCAGGCCAGCCCTGCTGGGGCCCCTGCCTGGCAGGACACCTGTAATGACTAAAAATAGGTGTTGCATAAAAGAGCAGTGAGACCCAAATGATGTCTGAAGCAGGAAATATAATGACCCTCCAAAAATATGGTCCTGGTGCTTCCCCAGGAGCCCAGCACTTGCTTCAAAGCCTCTGAACTATCTTTATTTTGCATTCAAACTATCTTTTGGGGCCAGGTTTCCTTCACAACACAGCTTATTGCTAAACGGATCTGAAGCCCTGGGGAGTTTATCTGTAGTTAGGGTTTCTTTTTTTCTTCTTTCCAGTAACCATGGGTCGGAGGTATTCCAGCAATTCTTAACTAAAGGACAACTCTGTTTCATGACATCTAATCAGGGGGACATCCCACTGGGAGGACAGATTGTGTCCTTTTTCCCCACTCTGGGCTTAGGAGATAAAGAGATAAAACTCATAGGTTGTTTTATTTTCTGAAAAATCAACAGTGTAGTCTTCTGGTGGAGGGAGGGGGATCCTCACGTGAGCCTGTTATGCATAGAGGCTGATGGGAGGCTGCCAGTGGGCTTGTGGGTGGAAAGGGTTGTGTCTACAGTGACTGCTCTTGTTCTGTTCTAAAAAACGCTCCTATTTCAGACCATCTGGAATCCTGGTAGTTCATATGAAAATGGAAAAATTTGAGGGTGTATGCCTGTGCTTTCCATGGGTGTCCTTATTGGTAGGATCTGGTTGTGTAGACCCCTGATTCCCTGATGTCCTCTTTGGTCCGAGATACTAGGCCAACCTCAGTTTGCAGCTGAGGAGGCCTGCAGTGATGTGTCAGGTACCTCCTCAGAGACTCATCCTCCTGCCACCAAAGCCGTGCCACGAATGCCGACGACACAGTTCTCAGAGACTCTGCTGAGCCTTTGTGAAGGGCAAAGGAAGCTTCCAGCTTCAGCCAAAGGCAAAACATTGAGCTTTATGGCTTCCTTTTCTAAACCCTTTAGCTGCAGCAGGAATCTCTCCTGCTTGTCTCCCGCTTGTTCTACACTTGTTAAAGACCCAGGGATTATCAGCAAAGGTCTGAGGAGTGAGCAGTCTTAGTTTGTCTTGGGATTAGATAGCAATAGGAATTGTAGATCCATGGAAAGACAGCAGCTTGTAGGCCACCACCTGGCCCCAGCAGCGCTCTCTGGCTTCCAACTTTCTTCACGTTTGCTCTTTTGCCCTGTCTGGGGCTCACAGTTTGTTTGGTCTGTGCCTCATCTTCTTTCTTTTGCCTTTCAGGGTCCCTTTCATTTATTTTCCTTTCAGTGATAATGGTGCCGAGGTTCTAGGACAAGACTGAGGCCAAGAAAAGTTAAGGTGCTGTGGGGCCTTGGTTACAATGCAACTGGGGTACTAACTTCCCCTTGGGGAGTCACAGTGGCTGCGGCATCCATACCCAGAAAGACTCATTTCCATTGTCAGCTTGAGTGGGGTATACTGAGGCACAGCACTGGCTGTGTCCGTGGGAACATTTTCAGGGAGGATTAACTAAAAGGGGAATGCCTGACAGCAAGTGGCACAATCCCATGGGCTTGGGTCCTGAGCCAAATATGAATTGAGAAGGGGATAGTGAGTCAGGCACTACTACTATTGAGCTGTACAGACAGCAATGGGAGAAGCCCTCACAGCTGTACCTTCCCCTTGACAGACTGTGTCTTCAGAACCTTGAGTCCAAACACCCTCTTCTTCTGTAGGCTGCTTGTACCTTGACTTTTCTTTATCTAGAATTTCTTCTCTTCCAGCAGCTGCCTCTAGCTCAGAGCTTAGGGCTTTCGCTTTTCTTCATTATTTTATTCTGCTTTTTGTTAAGAAGAGGTTTCATTACGGCGTTTTTCAAGTGACGTTCTTTCCATGCTGTTTCTCTCTCCCTCTTCTTCCCTGTGCCTTCCTCCTTGTGTCTTGTCACCCCCAGCAGCACCCTTTCCACTTTCGTGTCACACAGGACCTACCTTTTCCCTTCAACCTCTTGATCCGCTCTTGAGGTCTGCGGTCCAGCACCACATTCCAGTCCCCTCTTAGAACCCGTGTTTACACGTGCACAGGCATCATGATTTAGTACATGCTGAAGAAGACACAAGGTATTTGTCTTTCTGAGATGGGGTCATCTCACAACGTAATACTTTCTAGTATTATATGTAATAAATTTCACTTTCTTGGATTTTCATAATTTCGCTTTTCTTAACAGCCAAGTGAAATTCCACTGTGTATATGTGTCACATTTCCCTACCTGTCCTCCTGTTGATGGACACCTAGGCTGGTTCTGTTTCCTGCCTGTTATGAATAGAGAAGCAATAAACATGGCTGAGCAAGTGTCTCTGATATACAGTTTAGGGTGTAAGTTTCAAGCCCCCTGAGCAGACCTGTTTTCACTGGTCTGTCAGTCACAATCACCCAGGTCCCTCTATTGTCATTCAGGGTTTGGCTTGTAGTAGGAGTGAGTGTCTGTTCTCCAAGCTGTGACACACAAGTTCTTTCCATTCCCATGATCATGAGTCTCTGTCAGAATTGTCACCCAGGCTTTGGCATTTCTGTAAGTGACCAGCAATGGTGCAGCTCTCAGATATGCAGATATGCAGATATAACATACCTCATCTCTTACCTGCTGGTTTCAGGGGCAAGAAACACCTTCTGATGGTCTCAGCCCAGGTCAGGCTGGAGCCATGTCTTGGTGAGCATGAAGGATGTGGACTTGGGTGATGAATCCGTGGCTGAGGACTTTTAGAAAAGTCAGCGAGCCACAGCGGCTAGCTCCTCCAGTCTCAGAGCTCAAGGTTTGTTAGAGGGATGGGGAGTGCTCTGAGCTGCAGAACAGGCCCATCTGCAATGTTCGTGCAAAGCCTTTTATAGTACATCATTACCATACACAGACCACTGGCACAGCAAGTGGCCACTTAGGCCCTGGCACCCACTGTGTAAACTGAACCTCGGTTCTGCCATTTCCTCGGGGAGTCTTAACTTTCCTGCCTATGAAATGGGGATAATGATGTTTGTATCTTGCAGGGTTATTGCATGGATGAGGTGAATGAGCATTGAAAGATGCCTGGAAAACAGTCACTGTTAAAGAGACATATGTCCCTGGAATGGAAATGACAACATTGACATTGAAGAATATCAGTGCCTCAATGATGGTTCCTTTTGCCTCTTGTGTGTGACCTGAGCACAGAGCAGGGGCTCCTGGTGGCAGGACCCAGTCAGTGGCAGCTTTAGGAAGCACTTGTGGCTTGAAGGCAGAAGACTTTGTGATGACTCACATTGCTTAAAAAACCTCATGTCAATGATTCTAGGTGCTTCCTACAGATGAGAAGCTAGAGGCTTGGAGAGACCGACAAAACCATGCAGTGGGGCCAGGACCTGAAGCTGGTGTCTCCAGCAGTCACATGCGTGGTTGGTGTAACCATCACGGCATGTTCTGGTCTTCCTTTCCCTTCTCCGGTGAGTTCCTATTGTCCCTTAGGAATTTTATGTGTGGTGTCAACCCTGACTGAAGTGTTCTGATACCCAGAATTCTTGTGCCACACACCAGCCCAGCTTCAACAAGCTACTGACCACGGCTAGGTTATAAAACTAGGGGATGGTTCCCTACCCAGTTCAGTTCAAATAGGAGGTTCATTCACATTGGCATTCATCAGATATAGGTGCTCTGCAGTTTTCTTTATGAAATAATTTAGGAAACATGGTTAAACAGCAAGGAGCTTTTCCAGTGAAAGCTTGGTCAGTGTGGCAAGCAGTCAGGGCTTGTTTTTCCCAAAGCAGACCAACCGTTGAACTTCCAGAACTGGCACACCAAATGCTGTTCTTCAGAGAGAAGACCTCAGCCTCAAGGTCCTGCCTAGCTCCCACGCCCTCTCCTAACTTTCCCATGAGGTTCATCCATGGTAGGGTTGATTCAGGATGGAACTGCCAGCTAAGGTGGGGAGGGCATGCTGAAGCCCCCAAGCATTTCTGTGACACTGGGGTCTCTGCCTGCATGCACAGGGAAGGCTTTATGAAACCTTTGCAATTGTGAGACACTGGGCTGGCTTGGCATGCCATTCAGAAGATACCTTTAGGTAAAAGGAGAACACAGAAGGGAAAGGGAAGCAGACACTCAGATCCAGGCATCTCACTGTAAACCGGAGGGGCCCATGATGGGCCCATGAAGCGTGTCACTCACCTGGACATAGCTCCCTGAGGTTTGGGTTGCTCTCTTTAATTCCATGGGCCAGCTCTTCCTGCTTCCTGGGACCGTATTGGGAGCAGAGTAGAAATCATGCGATCTCTGGCCAGCTCACCTACGGACACACACATGGTTGACAGTGGGTACCAGAGGCGCTTGCTTCCAGCTTACACATGGCCCCATGGACAGGCTACCATTCACCCTGTAGGCTGACCTCTGAAGACAATGCCAGGTCTCAGTTCCTTACCCTCTACTGAAGCCTTGGGCTCGATCTTAGCATGTGCTTATTGTGGGGCTGGACATGGCTCAGCTGGTGGTGTGCTGGCCACACATCATGGGGAGGGGGTCTGAGTTTGAATCCTGAGCACCCACATACATTTCTTGGCACGATAGTGCAGGTTTGTAATCCTGTTGCTAGTGGGTAAGGGCAGGAGGATCCCTAGGGTTTCCTAGCCAACTAGCAAACTCCAGGTTCTGGGAGACCCTGTCTCAAAACACAAGGTGGAGAACAATGAAGACACCCAGTGTTGACCTCTGGTCTACACATCCATATGCACATACATATTCAAACACACATCTATGTGTTAGTGCACACACCAAAGCACTGGCCCATTCCTAGGTTGCTTAGCAACCTGATGTCATCACCTACCTCCACCAGGTGTGTGTGCACCAGGTACAAAGGACAGGCCCATCACTTCATACTCTCTCCGCCTCAGTTTCTCTCTCTTCCCTGAGGGCCCTCCCTTCCCATCTCCCTCTCATTGTCTTTGTCTGTCCCTCTAACTCTCTGTTTGCTTCCCTCCCCACTCTGTATGTATCCTCTTTTCTAAGCTCTCCCACTGTCTATGCCTCATCTTTTCCATAATAAACTTTCCAATACCACAACCTGTTGCATATCATGTAATTTATATATTATTACAATAGGAACTCACACCTATGCATGCATACACATTCGTATACATACCTAAATGCCCATACATGATCACACACACACACACACACACACACACACACACACACACACACACACTGAAGAAGATGACCACTGAGCATCTAATGAAGGAGTGAGAGGTAGCCCATTGTCCATGGTGGAAGCACATTTTAAAGGCTGCCTTGCTGTTCTCAGGGAATCTTTAGTTCACACTGGAGAATCCATCTCTAGATGCCATGTAGGATGGACACACAAGCTGTTGGCAGTTCAGCATTTTATGTGTGATTAAAAAATAAAGATGTGACCACCAAGCAGAGTGAGAGAACCGAAGGATGTGGAGGGAGAATAAAGATTTTGTTTGGATAGAAAGGCCCGAATGAGCCCAGCCTTTGGCATTTCTCAACCTGTCCTCTCTCTTAGGCCGCTTGGGTAGGGTTTTTAACAGAGAGCCTCGGGATGAGGAGAAGCTATCTCCCCAGCACAGAGTTCCCCCGCTCTCCAAAGGGAAGGCAGATTTGGAAAACTGGCACTGCCTCCGCCCAGATGGCAGCCAGCAGCTGGCTCTGGCAAGGGGAAGTTCTCACTCTCTGCTGCTGGCTGCCCGGCCCCTCCCGGCTTCAGGAAAGCAGGCCTGGCCATAGGAAAGACAGCCTGTGAGAGCCAGCCCTGCCAGCCGCTCCCCACCACCCTGACCTGGCTGCTCTGGCTCTGGCAGGCGAGGAGCCGGGGGCCAGGCCCAGCCACTCAGCCAGCAGCCTCGGCCTCCCCACCACCCTGACCTGGCTGCTCTGGCTCTGGCAGGCGAGGAGCCGGGGGCCAGGCCCAGCCACTCAGCCAGCAGCCTCAGCCTTCCTCTTCCTGCCTCAGCTGCTGGCTTGGCACCATGGTGTCTCACGGAGATGGGTCTGTGGAGGAGGGACAAAGGGCAGCGCTGATTTCAGAGAGCGGCCTGGCCTTGAAACCATGAGCCTCCAGATGATCAGGCCAGCCTGGAGCGCCCAGCCCCACTCCAATACCTCTGGCTTTTAGTGGGTCTATGTGGCCTCCCTCTGTCCCTCTCTCCCTTCCAGTCTTCCTTTTCCATTTCTTTTCTTTCACTCTTTCTGTCCTTCTCTTTCTCCTTTCTCCACTCCCTCTTCCTGCCTTTGCCTCCTTCCATCTTCTCTCCCGCCTTCCTTTCTTTCTGCCTTCTTTCTTTTTCTCTTTCTTTTCTCCTTCCTCTCCTCCCATGATGCATTTCTCCTACTTCCCTGACCCTCTCCTTCTCTTCTGTACTCATTATCTAGTTCAACTAACTACCTGTTACACAGCTACAATTGCACCTCTAGGTTCTAAGCTTACAGGCCAGTGAAGGTGCCTTGAATTGGGATTGTTTTGTAACAGCTGATATCTATGGTGGATGAGCTACACACACACACACACACACACACACACAAACACACACACACACCTCACTAGTATGGAACCGTGGCCCACATTAGGGGTTGGTTGTTTTGTTTTGAATAAATTTTTTTTCTCACTTATGTACCTGGGGAAAGATTTAATATGTATATCTGCTGAAAAATGGAAGGCTGGCCTTTGGATTTAGGCCTGCTTCTGGCTGGGACCACAAGGCTCCAGCCACCAGTTATTCTACATGATCCATCCACCTACTCTGAATTTCCAGGTGGTTTTAGACTCAGATGCTACAGTGCAGATTTGTGGAGAGAGAGAATGAGACTGCAAGAGGGAGGGAGAGGGAAAGAAAGAGAGAGAGGTGAAGAGAAGAAGAGAGTGGAAGAGAGAGGGAGAGAGAATGAGAATGTAAGAGGGTGGGAGAGGGAAAGAAAGGCAGAGAGAGAGGTGAAGAGAGGAAAAGAGCAGAGAGCAAGAGGGAAAGAGGGAGAATGAGAATGGGAGAGAGAGGAAAAATAGAAATGGAGAGAGGGGAAAAATGAGAGAGGGGGAAGGAGAGTAAGAAAGGTAGAGAGAGAAAGAGAGAGGGAGAGAGAGGAAATTGGAAAAGAAATGGAAACAGAGGAAAGAGGAAGAGTGAGAGAAAAAAGAAAAGAGATGGAGAGAGGGAGAGAAGGAAATAGAGGGGAGAGAGGGGAGAAAAGGAGATAGAGGGACAGTGGAAAAGTTTTGGCTTATTAGCCAGCTCTCTGTCACTGTGAAAAACATACTTAAGGTAATTTACATATAAGGATAATGGTTTGTTTTTGTTTCAGAAGTTTTACTGCAGTCAGTTGACCCCATTGCCTTTGGCTGTGTGGAGAAGCAGGACGTGATGGTGGCATGGATGGCTCTTTTCATGGCGGCAGGAAGCACAGAGAGCAATGAGAAGGACACACTCTGCTGACTCAACTTTCTTCCATTAGGCCCCACCTTCTTCAGACCGCTGCCTCCCAGCCATGGCACAGGCTGGATCCCTTGGGACCCTTCAGGCAGTGTGCAGCTTCTGCTCACACATATCTTCTCCTAGGATGCTTTTATTTGAGGGACCATCCTCGGTCCTAGTGCAGGGTGCTCACACCCTCCACTGTCATTCCTCCTGAGGTATTTTCTGCATATCATGTCCCTCCCACAGTCAGAGACGTACACATCTAACCCAGGAATCCTCCCTGGCAGGTTTTGGTGTGGTCTGAAACTTTCCCTTTGAAGATGAAAGCAGCTGTGGTTCCAGATGCTGAGCCTCCCGGGTCCTCAGCTCCACAAGGTGTCTTGTGTCTTGAAACGCAGGTTTCTCATATGGGAACTTGAGGAAGGTTTGAAGACACAGTTGGTCATTAGCGTCACCTGCGGTAACGTGATTAGCATGAGTGGTTCAAGGCTGAGGGCGATCTTTAAGAACACCAGCAGATCCTCACAGCTGGAGGTCTGCTGCCCAGGAGAGACAGTCCAAGCACTGTTGTCTGAGCTAACGAGAAGGTCAGGGGTCCAGCGTCACTTGAGATAAATTACTGAAGGAGAGCAACTGGCCCAGAGCGTGGCTGGATTTCTTGAAAAGAAACTCACCACTGTTGTGTGACTCACAGAAGAGGTTTCCTCACAGGAACACACACAGGTTCACACAAGCTCTCGTCACGGTAGCCTTGTTTCTGTCTGGTTGGGTGTTTTTTGGTTTGTTTGTTTGTCTTATTGGCTTAATTAAAAATAATATAATCGTTGGGAACAAGTAAAAGAAACTTATTCTAAGCACTACCATTTATTTTTCAGACCCCATTTAATCACAGGAAGAAACTAAATTCAAGGTCCCAGGCCCTAGGGGAGCTGGGGACTTCCCAATAGCTGAACCGCTTCTGTTGTAAGGAGACAGTTGTCTGAGTCTAGACATCTCAAGCAAAACTTGTAAAGAGACAGTTGTCTGAGTCCAGCCATCTCAGGGACAACTTTTCCATCTTGCTGGCAGGGTCAAACTAGTTCATGTTCCCAGGCCCAGGAATGAGCTCCTACCCTGACTGATGGACACCCCCTTGCTCAACCCCTTATGTCAGATTATGACTGGACAATGCTACAGCCCACCCTGCTCCTCCTCGCTTTATGGTTTCCTCCTTTAAATATGCTGTACAACATCCTTCAGGGTCGCAGTTCGGCTCCTGAGTCTGTTCTGTGGCCCTGATCCACCAGTAGAGTCTTGATTACCATACATGTTTGTCATCTGCATTGACCCGTGTTTGAGTCATGTTAGATTTAAGCGAATCCCATAACACTCCTAATCTCCAGTCTCTGGATGCGTGGATCTGTTTTGTGGGTCTTTTCCAGAATACTCTATGGAAAGACCCATTGCAGAGCCTGTTGGATCTGGTTTCTCTCACCTAGCAGACTGCCTTGGGATGTATCCGTGCTGTTGAACGTGTGAAGTTTGCTCCTTTTTCATTGCTGACTGATACTCCATTGTTTATCTGTTCACTTGTCGAAGGCATGTAAGGTTCCTTCTGAAGTATGACAGACATTTCTGTGGAACAGTTATGTGGCATGTGTTTATCTCCTTTAGGTACATATCCAGGCATGAGTTTCCTGAGTCCTGGGCTCCATGTTTTCTTACCATTGCCAGAAATTCACAAAAGGCACTGTGCTGCAATCCAACTGGGAGTTTGTGAGAATTCCATCTGTCCCACATGCTTGAATTCATCATGGCCAAATTTTGAGAAACATTTTTAACATTTCAAAGGGGCCATGAAGGCCTTCTTAGTTTTGTGCTTCTGAAAGATCATAGACGCTGGCCTTATCACCTAGCTTTTTTTCTCCACCAATGGTGCTGATCTTCATTTCTGTATTATCTTCTAGAAAGCGTGTAACTTGAGGATTTCTATTTACCTTCATGTCTATGACCCTTTTGAATTTATCTGTGGATATAATATCTATCCAGGTCCTCTCTCTTCCATAACACCCCCCACACACACACACCGAGGAATAGTTTATGATGACCTCTGACCTACAACCCCGGCCCTTCCCTTTCCTTCCCTTCCCTTTCTTCTCCCTTTCCCTCCTGCCCCTTCCCCCTCCTTCTATATAAACATCCAATTGTTTCAGTCCCATTGGTGGAAAGGCAATCCTTCTCTATTATAGGCTCCATGTCTTGTCAAGTGAACAGCTCATCTTTCATGGTCTCTATTGGGGCTCTTTGAGAGGGCTGTTTCTAGCATCTCCTTCAATGTTCTGTCTTCCACAGGAAGTCTTCCTATAGGGTGAGGAGTGGCTTGTGTGTGGACAGGGCTGCTCAGCACCTGACTGGGCAAAAGAAAAGCAGTTTTGTCCTGCCGAGATGAGGACTAACTTCTCTGTTATTTGCAGTACATCTTCTGTGTCTAGGATGTCTTGATCTTGAAGAAGTGAAGGTAGAGTTCTCTGAGCAGGGCTGTGAAGAGTAATGAGGGCCCTGTCTGGGGGAGGGCTGGGGGTTAGCCTCATGAGCACCTAGGTAGGTATTTGTACAACTCCTGTTTTACTTTGTAGGGAAGACAGGCTAGGGGAGTGGAGGTAGTTATGAGAACAAGCATGCTGACAGACTTAAATTCTGTGGTGTGTGTGTGTAAATAATGTGTATATTGAGGCCAGAAAATGATCTCAGCTGTTGTTCCTCCTTCAAGCAGGCAGACATATCCCCCAGCCCTGCCATCAATCCTGGCTTTTCTGTGAGTTCTGGGGATCAAACTTCAGTCTTAGATCCCGCTGCTTACAAGCCAAGAACCTCAGCAAATGGGTTGTCTCTGGAGCTGAGTTCCTTGATGGAGAGCTCGATCTTCTTGGGTAGGCTAAGATGCTGCTCACATCCGTCTGTACCAGCCGCTCTCTCCCATTGCTTGCTTACTTCCTGCTGTGGGGTCAGACACAACTCAACAGAGCATGTACTTAGCATCCAAGTCCCCATTGCATTCCTTCTTATGAACACGATTGTTTTCCCGTTCTGGAATGTGTCTCTGTATCTCAGAGACGCTTTCTACCATGCCACTCATTTCTGATTTTTCATGGCCTTAAAACCGCCATCTGGAGCAAGGCTGGGAAGGGCGCTGCAAGATCCCTCTGCAGGCTTTGGCCTCAGGCCTGCCACCCAGGGCCACGAGAAGCAATTCCATCTCTCTCAGAAAGCTTCTTGGAGCCGTCTCCCCATCTTTGGCAGCTTGACCTTTTGTGCAGGCCCAGCTTTTCCTCCAGGGAATCTACCCCCTGTTGATGGACAGTCACCCTTAGAACACTGGGGAAGGTTTGAACCCTAAAAATGATTTTGTGTTTCTGACCAAGCTTGCTTTGTAAATCATGCTAGCATCTCTAGTCTAAATACCAGCAGTGGAGACAGCTTGTGATTAACCTCTCCCCTCCAAGAAGCAGCCAGCACCAATGATTCTTCCTTCTAGAACACTGTAACCAGTTTTTAATAAAGCCAAAAGACTTCTGCCCAGAGTCCTCTGGTCATCTGTTTTCCTTAATGGCCTTTTATGAGGGACCTTATCAAAAGCTTGCAAAAGAATCTAAGTAAATTATGTTCCTCCGTTCACCTTTACCTACTGTTTCATTAACTTTTTCAAAAACAATATGACATAGTTTTCAACATAATTAAAGGGGTTGGGAAAAGGAACTTTAAGTACCGTTTGACAGTTTGTGATGCTGCCCTGGAGAGCCAGGTCACTGCTCAGCTCACATTCTGCCTCTGCTCTGGGACACTAATTCATTTCCCAGGCTGTCTGGCGAGGTCAGCCACAGGTTCAAGGTGGAAATGACAAGGTTTCAAGCTTTCAAGTGTGTAGCACTTAGCTCTCCAGACGGTCCAAAGGAAGGAAGCAGCTAGTTTATCCAGGTCTGGCCCAGAAAAAGGAAACTGGGGGAAGAACTGGGTGGAAGGGAGAGGGTGGTGTCCCCACCAAGGGGAAAATCCTGGGCAGGTTTGCAGACATTTCCAAGTGCTCTCTGTGCTCTTGTAGGAGGAGGAGAGGAATTGGTGGCAGAAGCTGGGAAAACCCTCTGCTCTCTATGGGAGCTAAGCAAGGCCAGCGGTGAGGATGGCAGTGCTACCTGGGTAAGCTCATAGTAGGAGTGGCCAACGTAGTAGAACAATCTTGTCTCCACCCAGTCATGGTGACACTTGGGAATGCCCCCTGGGTGCCACCATGGATTGTTTGAATATACACACCAGCCTCTTTTAAGCTGGCAGTCCAGCTTGATAGCTGGCATTATCCTCATTTATAAACAAGAGAAGAGAGGAAATACAGCACGGAGTGCTTAAAGGCCTTGGTGAAGACTGTCCATCTGAGGACAGCAGCCCGGCTTAATCCATTTCTCCTTCTGAAGGGCAGGATGCTCATGCTAGCAGCTGGTCAGTTCTTAGCTTATTCAGGGGCTGAAACCACCCACAGGACAAGCACACTGGGCAAGGAGATATTCTGAGCATTCTGAAGATGAAGTACTGGTTTTTGTCAACCAAGTGTCATTACTCAACAGCGAGAAAAATAGGCCGATGCCGTTTAATTCACGATAATGACTCACAAGGCCATTCCAGGTGCTGTCCTCACTGCGTCTTTGTGAGGCTCCATTTTCTCTGGCCTAAGAATTTGGAGGATTACAAAGGATGCTGGCTGACAAAATGCTGGCAGGGTTGGCTCTGCGTGTAGGAAGGAGCCAGTAAGGAAGAATGGAGAAGCTTCCGTTTCTTTCTGGCTTACTTCTCCATTTCCACTGGCCCTGTGCCTGCTTTTCCTTATGTCCAAAAAATTGGTCCATTTTTAGCCTTTTCTATGACTCCAGAAAACCGGTCTTTATTGGCCACCACATGCTCCACACTGTATGGGATGTGATGCCTGGAGTCGGAAAGCAGTTTTGTTTTAATGGCATGGAGTAACTGTGTGTGTTTACAGGGCTGCAGTGTGATATTTTGATACAGGGATTCTGTTTGAAGTGATCAGATCAGGGCATGCAGCACACTCCCATGTTAAAATTCTCCCTTTTACTACTTTGTTGCAGTCTCACCATATCTGCTGTCAGACCTCTGTCTATCGTCTTCAGCCTCATTGCCTTGAGACCAGGTCTCTCCCTGAGGAGCATGTGCCCTCGTCCACCAAGCCATCTCCCTAGCCGACTACTTCTCCCACTTAAACATAACCATTGTTGCCAGTTGACCTCACCTGGTCCCAGCCTCTAGCTGGCATTGTTCTCCTCTCCTCTCACTTCTGTGAGTTCAGTCTCTTTAGACTCCGCACACAAGTGAGACCTTGAAAGCGTCTTAAACAGCATCTTTCTAGATCCGTGTTTCCCCCAGGATGCTCTGGCTGGCTGTCATGTTCCAAGTGGTCAGGGTATGTGAGTCTTGTCAAATGTGCAGAATCTAGGGAAACAGAGTGGTGCCTGAATGCACAATGCCTGGACAGGCAGCTCAGAATTGGGAGATCTGGGAAGATCTTGATTTGGAAAGACAATGTCCCCTCAGACCTAGACCTCAAGAGGCCAAACCACCCAGGAAGCACCTAGAGCTTTTCTTCACAGAGCTGCTAATTGAAAAGAATATGTCACCAAAATCATGGAATGCCTCAGACTGGGAACTAACAAGAGAGATATCAAGGCTCTTGTCTGGGAGACGAAAAGCCTGTACTGATGGTTCTCACTGGGGTCCCCTAAAGCCAGAAGCTGGCATTCTGAAGAAACATTTCTAGATCCATTTTCAGGGGACAGTTGACATCCACCCTGTGTGGCTATGGACTATGTGGCCATAACAGAGTCTGGAAGATGCACTGAAACAGAGGGAAGGAAGGAAGGAAGGTTGGACTAGGGGCATGTCTGCATGTCTTGCTCCAAGCCTTAGTGGTCTCAGATGAGCTGACTTCGACACTCACCAGAGTTTCCCTCCCTGTGTCTGTGAAGCAGGAACAATGCCCAGCCATTCTGGGTTATCGGGTAGTGTGAGCACAGTGCTCCACACTAGCACACGGATCCTCCCTGTGAATGTCTTGATTTGCTATAACTCAAAATGCCAAATATACATCACTAGGAAAACAGTGTGCATGGCTTTAAAATATCAGTTTTTAGAAACATGCATGGCTCGATGGCTTTCCCCCAATTGGACTCAAGACATGAAAAGAAAAATCATGTAATTTAGTAACAGAAGAAATGATAAATCTATAGTGTTTATGTGACATTAGGTGTATTTCTATCCAACCCAACATTCATAATTTAAAGCAAGGACAGGGTCTCTCTGTGTTTGACTAGTGACTTTGCACCATGACTACATTCTGGAGTTAAAAATGATGTGCCGAGTAAGAAGTGTAGAAAATTTTATCTTCTCATAGCCATCCATCCATCTCTCTATATATCTGTTTATCACCTATCATCTATTTATCTATCACCTCTCTCTCTCTCTCTCTCTCTTCTCATCTATTATCTGTTTCCCAATATCTATGAAGGCATAATCTATCACATCTATTAATCCATCATTTCTATCTACATATCCTTTCTATAATCAGTCATTTAATCAATCTATCTATCTGTCTATTCATGCATTATATCTATTACAAATGTATGTATGTATTTATGTATGTGTATATACATCTATTCACCTATCCATCCATCCATCCATCCACTCACCCACCCACCCATCCACCCACTTATCCATCCATCCCCCATCCATCCATCCATCCATCCATCCATCCATCCATCCAACCATCCATCCAACCATCCATCCATCCATCCACCTGCCCGCCCACCCACCCACACATCCGCCCATCCACCCGCCCATCCATCCATCCAGCCAGCCACCTGCCCACCCACCCACACATCCATCCACCCACCCACCCATCCACCCGCCCACCCATCCACACATCCGCCCATCCGTCCACCCACCCACCCATCCACCCACCCACACACACATCCACCCACACATCCGCCAATCCACCCATCCATCCGCCCACCCACCCACACATCCATCCACCCGCCCACCCACCCATACATCCGCCCATCCACCTGCCCATCTACCTCTCTGAGGCAGATTTACAGAGTCACACTGTGTAGCCCAGGCTGGCTTGGAACTCTCAGCCTTCTGCCTGTCTTAGCCTCCTGTGTGCAGCAATTATAGGCTATCTTATTTGTTGATGTTGCTTCTTATCTTGCTACAAACCCATACCCATCACTGACAGGAGGTGGAGGGATCAGTTAGTACTCACAGATAATGCCCGTAGCCAGATCCTGCTCTTCTTGACAACAGCGTCTAAAAGCTGAATGCTCAGTCTTCCCCCAATGATCTTCTCTTTCCAGAGTTGTCAGCTGGATGGGCTTGCATTTCCTCACAGTGGTTGTGGCCTTCGCTATAGAATAGGTCTTTCTCTGCAATGCTGGCTATGGAGCGGCTTCTTCATCTTGGCTTTTGAGATTTGTGCACACTCCTGAGTGTGGTTCTGGCCATTTGCCTCTGTAGAAGCCATATGCTCTGTGTGCATTTTATTCTATCTCCAGATCCCATAGTTTTTCTTCTCTACCATGACATTCTGCTGTAGGAACATTTTGGACTACCGGACCCCATGTGTATCACACATAGGTGTTAGGAAGCCAGGTTCTCTACTGCATCCACCTCCACTGGACCTCTGCCTAAAGACCTTACCTTACCTTCAAAGGCGCCTCTTGCTGAAGAGTCAATGTGAACATGGGCTTCTCTAGAAGTTGGGTATTGAGATTCCCAGTGTGTCCACCAGGGAGAAAGGAAAGTCAAAGTGTGGAGAACAGGGACAGGGCTTTGGGCCATCAATGAAGTTGTTCTCTCGGCTCGATGGCAAATCTTCTCTTCCCAATAGGGAAGTGATTTTATGCTGCTTAAGTTTCTGCACTTTGATAGCATCATGTATCACTTCACTTATGTAAATGAGGCTTTTGAAATCGAGGCTTCTTTTTCTCCAAAACTTAGCTTCCAAGAATATAATTTGCTTTAGCACAAAAAAAAAAAATCTTATTTTGATGGTAAGTATTAAATAACACTTTCTTTTCAGCCTGGTGTTATTCACTACCCGCAGACTGAGAAATGTTGATTCCATGAATAAAGCCCTCAAAGGGTCATAAATTAAGGAGAAGAGTAAGTACATCCCACGTTAATGTGAAATATGCAGTAGCACACAACGGTAGAAACACACACTTACACACACACACACACATATCTGTTAGGTATGAGCCAGCCTGGTCATCCGCTGTCACCTGCTTGTGCAAAATTTAAGGATGGCAGATGCTTGTGCGGAGTCTATAACAGCAGTACTTAGAGAAATGTCTACACTGAAACGCCAGATGTTTCAATGGAATGGCTGATTTTTCTGGTTATCTTATTTCATCATTTGGTCATCTTTGAATTCCTTTCTTATGATTTTATACAAACTTCCTGCAAAAGTTATCAGTAAACGTGGATGCTGCGTCCTGACAGTCTCTACCCACCCACATCATCATGATTTACATATGCCTCAGACAGTTATGTGTCACACCATATTCCATAGTTAGAGGATAGATAAACTGAGATTCAGGAAAGTTCAAATTACTACGGCTACACTAGGGATGGGTGGCTCCAGGGCCCATTCACTAAACCCAGATCTTCAGCGGCACACACCAGCTGTCTGCTTTCTCCTTCCACACCAAGCTTGTTCCAGAAGATGGACTCAGTTTAGCTTCCTGAATTAAGAAGTTCCTCTCCAAGAAGAGCCTGCAAAAGGTCCTCCAAGGAAAGTCCCCAAAGAGAGCTTCCGTGACTGCATTAACCAGTGACACAAAGAAGAAACCAACCTCTGTGTGAAGTCAGGGAGATTGTTTCCATAGCCATTGACATTTTTTTACTCTAATACAGAAATTGGTACCAGAAGTGGGGTCTGGACATTATAAAATTGTATCACTTTACTTTTACCTTATCCTAAATACATCAATTTTGTAGTCCAGAAACAAATGAAACTCTTGCCAGAGAATGAAGAAAGTGGTAATCTATGTTTTACAGTGTTCAGTATTTGTTATAAACATTCTTACTAGTTTGTAATTAGTTCATGTAGCTGGTATATAGCCATAGAGAACAGGTCAGAGAGCAAATTTTAGTACTATTATTCCATAATAGGGAATCACATACACATTATTGAGTTTTCAAGTAGAAGTAGAATGGAATGCAGAGACTCCAAGGGCCTCATAGAATTAGGAAAGATAAATTTGTTTTGTATTCATGCAATATGATAGAGAACTACAAAGAATTTAAACAGCACACATTCAGCAAAACTCTTTATGGAATGAATGAAAGAGCAAACCCCACTCATCTGAGAGGTATGACTGTCTCACTTTTCATCTTGCATACCCTCGTGTGTTATATTGCAAGAAAGATATGGAGGTGAAGACATAGAGGAGAGCAGGGGTAGGGGGAAATAAGGGGAGAGAAGGGGGAAGAAGAAGAAGGACAGAGAGAGGGACGGAGGGAGAGAGAAGAAGGAAGAAAGAGAACAGAAATCAGGGGGAGCATCTCTGGACAGGGGAGGCCCCCAGCAGTCTATGAGGTGACCCTGGCTGAGATTCCAAGCAGCAGGGATATAGCCTGAAGTGGCCACCTCCTGTAGCCAGGTGGGACTTCCAGTGGAGGGAGAAGGATGCCAACCCACCCACACAACCTTCGACCCAGAGTTTGTCGAGCCTACAAGAAATGTTGGGATGAAAATGGAGCAGAGATTGAGGAAATGGCAAATCAATGACTGGGCTAACTTGAGACCCACCTCATGGGAGAGAGCCAACAAGGATACTCTGCTATGCTCACAGACCGGAGCCTAGCACAAGTGTCCTCTGAGAGGCTCCATCAAGCAGCTGATGGAAACAGATGGGACACCCACAGCCAAACAATAGGCCGAGCTCAGGGAGTCTTGTGGAAGACTGGGAGGAAGGATTGAAGGAGCAGGAGGGATCAAGGAAAGCACAGGAAGACCTATAGAGTGAACTGACCTGGGCCCATGGGGCTCACAGAGACCGAACCACCAACCAAAGAGCTTTCACGGGCTGATCCTAGACCCCGACCCATAGTAACAGACTCTCAGAATGGTCATCATCTGGGTCCACTAACAATCAGAGGAGGGCTAGCTCCGACTGTTGTCTGCCCTTGAATCCCTTCCCCTGAGCTGGGGTTTCTTGTCTGGCCTCAGTGGCAGAGGATGCGCTTAGTCCTTCTGTGAGTTGAGGGGCCAGACCGGGCTGGCACACCTTAGGCTCCCCCACCCTTCTCTGAGAAGAAGGAGAGGGGGAAACGGGAGGGTGGGGGCTTGAGGGCGGGACTGGGAGGAGAGGAGGGAGGCGGCTGGGATCAGGCTGTAAAGTGATTAAATAAAACAAACAAACAAAGGGGAAGATAAAACACAGCTGAGTATATGAGTGTTCCGAACAGAAGCAGGACACAGCTCTCCTTTTTTCTGGGTAGGCTTTAAACTATTTCTATCTATTTTCTGTTAATGTATAGGAAAGCAACTGATCTTTGAAAAATACTTTCTTCTGAACTCGCACAGAGCGGTAAAATCCTTGGACTGTTCAATGTAAATAAATATCCTGCTTCTGTTAAAAGGTTGTTTTGTCTCTCCTACATGTATTTGTTCCTTCCTCATCTTCCTCCTTTTGCCCTCCACTGCAGGTATAAATAGAGGTAGCATCAGAGGTAACTTTTTCTTTCCCAAATTTGAAGAAAACGAATTTTTCAACATTAAGTGTGATGCTGAGTGTAAGGGGGAAAGAGCCCTCCTGCTAAGGACCTCCAGCGAGGACCTCGGGACTGGCTGATGGCACTCGGGCCTGACTGACAGCGAGAGGAGGGCGGACACGCATCCATGCTTTCACTACTGGGCTTCTGAAGTGCCTGAGAGCCTGGACTCCAAAGGGCTTGCTTGTCCCCGGGTTAAAACAGTTTCCAATTCCCACCCTCAGGTCTGAGTCAGGCTCCTAGAACCTTGAGACCTACTTATGGGCCAAGATGAGGGGGAGAGGAGGATAAATGCACGGTCTCCTGGGAGGCTGGGAGCACTGGCTTCCTGGGCTGGTCCCCAGGGGCCCTAGTGTCACAGGGTCCACAAGGCTGGGTGCTGTTATTTCCAATTTTGGTTGATCTGGTTCTCTACTCCTTTCCCTATCACACTATATTGGTTACCATAGTGATTACCATAGTGAGAAAGTTGAAGTAGGGACTGAGATCTTTTTAACTTCTGGTCCCACAGCACCCCAAGTTCTGGATGTTTACCCACAGGTGATGATGTGATGGGAGCTCTTGCCACCACGCCCACTTGCCAGGGTGGGAGAGTAGGTGCTGTGAGAGGAGAACCACACAGACTTTCGACGTCCACAGGACACACTATGGGGTTCAACTTTCAACAGTAAAGTTGTTTAAATCTCCGTGGGCCACATAGGACAGCACTGCCTCCAGGCTGCACATACCAAGCTCTGACCAGTGGGGTGAGCAGAGGCAGCAGCCATCACCTCCACCATGCCAAAAGTACTGAAGGCGGCATAGTCAGCTCTGCATTCTTCTCTTACCCCAACAGAGGCTTCCAGGGTGTTAGAGCCGCAGGACGGAGGGAGTCTGCTGCAGAGCTGTCAGGTACAGGAAGGCAAGCTGTCTGACCAAGACCACCACTCCCCCAGACGAGCTTTCCACGTGTGGATTTGGAAGCTGTGTTTTATAACAGACTGCACTGCTAACTTTGATTAACATCATTTGGATTAAGACTAATGCTGAAAGCTGAGGAGCTCTTAGTACTCGCAGAAAAGTGAATTATCTGGTCACTGGCGTTCTCACTGTGGTCGGCCTTGTCCATCATTTAGGCTGGGAAATACATAGACATATGTATGTGCAAATTATGAAGTAGACTTACATCCTGAGTGCAACACCACAAGCACCTAGCCCCATCCACGTTCTGGGTGTGGGAGGGGCAGAGAGAGGTGAAGTTCAGCAGAAGAGGGGACATACATGGCAGAGTTTTCTAGACTGATGAGGCACATGAGAACGGAGGTCAGGAAAATGACAAGTTAGAGTTGGAAAGGAAAAGAATTGTTGTTAACCCCACCAGTAACTTTATCAGCTTGTCAGAATTACTGGTTTCTATAGAAGAGTCAGGCCATGCGGGCTTGACCCTGGTCTGTTAGAGGAGGTTAGCCCGGATGGATGGGGGCAGGGTGTGGATCGTGTACTGTGTAAATGATTTAGGCCCCGCCATTTATTCCTGCCGTATGGACCAGACCACTTGTCCTTATTTCATTAGTACCATTGTGCTGCAGCGGGAACTCATATTTATTATATCAGATTCATGGAATTGCTGGGCAGACCTGGCAAGGAAAACACACGAAACCTGATACTGAATGACACACAGCTCTGTGCTTTCAGACAGCTAGCAGCGCCGTGGCTGGCATGACAGCAGTACCCATGTCATTGCCCTGAAGGACACATTTTGCTGCTGGTGGCAGGGGACTTGTGTACCTGGGCTGGTACACCCACTGAGAGCCAGTTAGAGGGAAGGCTTGCTGACATGCAGGAGGCAGGCAGGTTGTGAGCCTAGTGAGTTTCCCCCACGCATACTCAGAGCAGGAGCCAGGACCGGAACTTGAGGACCCTGGCCATTTTAGCCACAGTGGCTGGTTTTGCAGGTGAGTGGGTAAGGCTGTCAGGAAAAATAATCCTTAGATCTGAAGAGAGAAGATGAGCAAGCGAGGATGGGGGATGCGGGGACGAGAGTTTCGGAACTGAGGTTTACATAGGAAAGGCATCAAGTGTTCACTAGCCAGTCAGCTCCATCCTCCTGGCCCTAGCACACAGGGAGACACTGACCTCCACACTGAGAGGTTCAGGGTGTGTCAGAGAGATCTGTCAACCAGATATGTTTGTCCAAGTCTCCAGACTGGAGGGTGGTGAGTGAAATGAACCTTTGGTTGGGTGTTTCCATGTAGCCCTTACAGAAGCTCTGATTCAGGCACAAGGGTGTCGCTGGGCCCCATAACTGAAAGTCTCGTTGAAATCCATGATGAAACTACAGTCAGATCCCTCTAACACCCCAGGAATCCTACAGAGGTACCTATTTACTGGTTTGTGCTTAGGTCCTTGTGTACCTTAAGAAAACGATCAGCTGCTGAGCCACAACAGCAGCAGGCTGAGTCACAGCGTGAACGTTTGCAAGGTCACATGGCCCTCAGCACCAGCTACTGTCCAGGACTCGGAGCCTCATCAGAGCATGTGTGAACCTGACATGTCGAGATGCCGTGGACCACTTCACTTTCCTCTGTAGAGCTCTTTAAGGATGTGACGGAGGTGGAGACCTTTAATCTTCCCAAGCCTCTGCAAGACACTGTCAACTGAGTGTTCCTTAGGGAGTCTGGGAGGTCTAGACCAAATGGAGCCTGGGCTGGAGGCTCTACAGACAGTTTGGCCACCCCACCCACCAGTAAATCCTGGAGGCTTTCGCTCTACCTGCCCCCCTTCACTGCACCCTCACTTTGGGAAGAAGGCCTGAAGGATTACACAGCACTGGCATTAATGGTATAAAAAGCTACCTTCTCATCTGAGTAATGCTAATTTACCTCCATCCCCAGTCATTTGCTACCTATTAGAGATACCCTAACAGCCTGCGCCTGGGTTCCACACGCCCCGCTTTCCAGAGTAACCTTCTGAGGAGGCTGGGGTGTTTGCCGGGACTGTCTGATACCGGAGCACTCACACTCATATTTTCAGAAGCATCTATCAGCTAGTCCAACCTTTAGTGTACTGTAGGTACTTTTAATAATCTCCATAAAAGCCTGATTTCCAATCCCTAGGCTCAAGCTGACAGTGTAAATAAAATCACCCAAATCCACAGGGAAAGAGAAATGAAAATGACATGGATTAAAATTTGGTCAAACCTCTTTCTTTTTAAAAATTCTGCTTCCCTTCCAATTGGATCATGACCCTCTGTGTGTTCAGCTTAAGGCCAGACGGCGTGCTTTCACTTTTATTCCTCTCTGTAGCAGGCTTACAGTATTTAGTGGGAGGCTGTAAGGAATGTGTGCTGGGTAGAGAGTTAATACCATAATCCCCATCAGTGGGGTCAAATGCTGAATAGAGGAAAAGAATTAGGAAATATGTGACATACAATGGAAGGAAAAATACATCAGCATGATGTTCGGCGAGCAGGGTGTTCATCGCCCAGGAGCAAAGGCTGTGAGGTAACAGAGTGGGCATGCCTGAAGCCGAAGCGAACATGGAAACCAGGGTGGAAGATTCCAGCAACTGTCTCAAGACCCACGAGCCATTGGCCGCCATCTTTTTTTTTTTTAATCGTGTCTGTCTAAGCACCTGCCTGGATTCAGTTTCTAAGCCACACATTAGGTATGGATTGCCCCACAGAGTGGAACATGAATTAGCTCTTTACTCCTCTGCAGTGTGTGTGTGTGTGTGTGGGTGAATGTGCTTCTGTCTCAGGGGGTTCCTCTTGACAAACAAGTAGGCATCTGAGGCGCCTAGGAAAAAAGTGTTGACAGCCACCGTCCACTGTATCCTGACAAGGCCAACCAATCCCCCGGAGTAAAGCTGCAAGCAAGTAAGTAACTGCGTGGAAGTTATATAAAAAGAAGTTTCTCCCCCCCCCCCCCGTGTGTTGGTGTGTGTGGCCATAAAGTGACAAATAGATTTTTTTTAGCAGTATCCCTCAAAGTCAGATCTAGTAGACCAACATCCAATGTTAATTTAGTTTTAAATTTGCATATAGTAAAAAGCTCTCTTTTGGGTGCAGAGTCCTACGCTTCTGAGAAGTCTGTGCCATTGTGTGAGGATGGCCCAGTCAGAACGTGTAGTTTCACTAACCCCCACAATGCCCTGGGACGATGCTCCTTTAGAGTCTTGCACCCGAGCTCTAAGAAGGACCGACCCATCCTTTATCCCTATGTCTCTCCCTCTTCAGACTGTCGTGTGAATGGAATCCCAGGGCAGTTGCCTGCTTCTTCTGGCTTTGTTGTTTAGAGAGCACATTTAACATGAGTCCGGGGCACAGCGCCCAAGCTTGCTCCCCTCTGCTCTTGAGCAGCCTTCCACCTTCATGGCTCCTGGGGCTGCTTCAAGGGCCGAATGTTTATAGCCTCAGTCCACACTCTGCGCAAAATGAATGTTTTCTTCTTCAACACACAAATTGGTGTCTTGAACACCACCTCTAGCCCGATGGGCTTGCTTTGAGACAGAATCTCACTACGGGATGAGCTCACAGAGTGCGGGGACAACATGCCAAGCCACTGAGGTGTTGGTGTGAGTGAGGGAGCAGTGGTTTTTACTCAAGTCTGTAAAAGATCATGACAGTTGTATTTGAGATTTACCCTACAGGAAGAAAAGGGGGTGAAGAAATGAAGGAGAGAAGTGAATGTGTGCTCGTAAGTGTGTGTGCATGAGTGTGTAAGGATGTCAGTGTATGTGAGTGAATGCAAGTGAGTGCACACAAGTGCTCATGTACACGAGTCTGCACATGAGTGTAAATGTCACGGGTCTGTGAGTGTGCTCGTGTGCGCATGAGTCCTGGAGAACACAAGTGTGTGCATTTGATGTGTGAATGTGCTTGTGACTGCATGTCTGTGCACCAGTGTATGCTGAGTGTGTGAATGCGCGCACATGTGTTCATGCATGTGCACACGGGGTGTGGTGAGTCTCTACCAGGCCTGCTAGCCATCAGTTCAATGAAGGAAGCTGGCTTCCTCTTTCTTGTGCTCCACCAGATAGTGTCCCCCCAGGCGCCTGAAGACCGATGGTCCCAGGAGAAAACGCTTAGGCACATGAGTCAGGGTTTGGGCTGTCTGTGAAGAATAGCCTCCTCTTTGCTGCGAGACACTTCAATACCTGAAAACCCCAGGGGAGGCCGGATTCTAGCCAGGAAGCATAAGCCCGGCCGTGAGTGAGCTGGCATACTGTCTCTTTCCCACAGGGCGTATGGACTGAATCGCAGGAGAGATCTTGTTTCAGGTGAATAAAGCATCGTTGTTTAGGACAGAAGCACCCAAGTGTCTTCAGTGTCATTCACTGTCTTCTCTACATTTCTACTGGCCCAGCGTCTGCCTCAGTCTTCCTTACTGTAACCCCTCCTTCACCCAGCCCATGACCATCCATTTCCTTGCCTCCCACTTGATCGATCTTCGTGGATAAATCATCCACAGCCACAGACAGAGCGGCTCTGCGCACAGCTCCCAGCTGGCTTCCTCCACACCTCTGACTTCTGGACTTCTCGCTCTAGGTGTCCCAAAGTCACAGCATGAGCAAGAGAGTTCCCATCTGTGCACACATCTCTCCTTCTCAGAGAATCTCCTATAATCCTCCATTAGCTCTGCTCTCTCCTCCTGTTTCCTCCCCGGCTGAGGGTGACAAGCATGTGTCTTTCTCCTAGTGCCTGGCATGGTGCCTGGCATATGGTGGGCATTTATACATACGTGGACAAGGAAAGAGAGCCCAGAGTTTGTTCTCCCCCAAACTCTAGTGTTTATAAATGACTCTTAAGTGCGTGAGTGGCTGTGACACCTCTGTAAACACAGGCGCTCAGTCGCTTCCCGTCACCAGCCACCATGTCTGCACGAGGTGGAGCCATCAGGCAGCGCAGGCTTCAGACAGCAAAGGAAACAGTTTACACGGCGCTCTTCTGCCACGCGTCTCTCTCACTGAGGTCAGGCTTGTTGCTGAGCATTTTACGTGCTTCTCCATGTCCTAAACTTAACGCGGCTATTCTGTCCTCTGGCTGAGTAAGCCTGCTCGAGAGGAGCCCTTCCTGGTTGGCAGCAGAAGTCCAGGGTGAAGGACCCCGAGGGCCTCATAAAGACCTGAACTCCCACTCAGCAGTCCAGACCCCACTCTGCCCTTCTCAAGGTGTGGAGCCCGGGCCAGTAGCAAAAAAATTACCAGAGAGATAATTAGAAATGCAAATTCTTAGGCCACAGAGATTGCTCAGCAGGTAAAGGTGTCTGCTGTCAGCAGAGCTTGATGACCCGAGTCCCATGTTGTAGAAGGAGACAACCAACTGCCACAAGCCGCCCTCTGACCCCATAGAGAACGCACACGCAAAAGGAAAAAAAGAATAAATGTGGATTGGGGGCTCCACCTACACCTTCTGAGTGAGAATCCACCATGGAATCTCTTGAGCTTTGATTTAACAAGGTCCTCAGGAGAAGAACAGCGTCATTCGCATTTCAGGGACGTCTGCCTTCTCTGGAATGTCTCCTATACCAGAGCTGGTTCCTCATACAGGCCTCTTTCCATTTACAAACAATTCTTAAACTGAAAAACAAAACAAGAAAAGAAACCCTCTGTTCTCAACTACATGTCTGAAAGAAATGAATTGTGCTTTTGAAAAACTTTCTTCAAATGAAATATTAGTCAGAAGTGTGGTGTGTGTGTGTGTGTGTGTGTGTATGTGTGTGTGTGTGTGTGCTGATTGAATGTGGTTGAAGGGAAGTCTCCACTCTACTGGGCCTTTATCCACTCAACCCGTTTCCCAGGACACCCCAGGAAGGAGCTGGGAGCCCTCTGAGGCCGTGTGAGGGATTTAGAAGTGGCTTGACCCGGCCCAGCCTGGGTCTCTGGGAACTTCAGGCATCTCTGGGCTGTATGTTCCCCACTGGAAATGTAAAGCAATGAATAAATACTCTCTTCTGGGTAGAAGTTAATTTTCCCCTATAGGATAGATTTTTGTCTCTAATAGAAGTGAATCCAGGTCATCTCAGAATTGATCTCTTCCGTGGGGACACAGGACTCCATGTTGTCTTTGCCACTTACTGGTCCTCTGCCCCCCCACCTCGGTGCTGACCTAATAACCAGGGCCAGTCTGCCACCGTTCAGAGCACCAATTAAGACCATAAAGATTCTGGGAGAGCCATATAAACATCCAATAGATTGTCAGCCCCAGCATTTGCCAGGGTACATGGCTGCGGCGTGGTTTGTGAAGTACACAGAATGCTGGCTTTCTGTCCCCCCTCCCCTCCACACTCTAACTTGTTCCCCACTTTTCCTTCCTTACCTCCCCCTCTCTTAGAGGCCGACAAAATGTTCATCTGGAATGGCTCTTCCCACCAACCAGCATCTTATTTATTTATTTTTATTAATTAGTTCAATTTACATCTCAGTCATAGGTCCCTCCCTCCTCTCCTCCCACTCCAACCCTCCCTCCTCTCTTTCCTCCTCCCTCCCCCTAGTCCTCAGAATAGAGGAGCCCCCCTTCCCACACACCCCAGCTCATCTATTCACATGAGGACTGAGTTCTTCTTCCTCCCCTGTGGCCTGGTAAGGAAGTCCCATCAGGGGGAAGTGATCAAAAAGTAGGTACCCCAGTCCATGTCAGAGATATCTCCCACTCCTCTGACTATTGGGCCCACATTAGGACCAAGATGCTTATCGAGCATTTGTAAGTTGAGGACCCAGCTCAAGACTATGTGCTGTCCCTGGTTGGTGCTTCAGACTCCAGAGGCCCCTCCGGGCCCTGGTTGATTGGCTCGGATGGTCCTGTTCCCAGTCTTCCACCATCACCTCTGACTATTCTAGTTTCCCTTCTGAGTGAGATTTATGAGTCCCTAGGGTCCTCCTTGTTACTTATCTTCGTGGGGTCTGTGCATTGCAGTATGTTTATCCTGTGCTATATGGCTAAAACCCACTTATAAGTGAGTATATGCTGTAAGGTCTTTCTGGATCTGGGTTACCTCATTCAGGATGATCTTTTCTAGTTCCACCAATTCGCCTGCAAATTCCATGATTTCCTTGTCTTTAATGGCTGAGTAGTATTCCATTGAATAAGTGTTCCACAATTTCTTTATCCTGGGCAGAACACCAACAGCTTAGGCTCTAAGATCTACAGTTAATAAATGGGACCTCATGAAACTGAAAAGCTTCTGTAAAGCACAGGACATGGTCAGCAGAGCGAGAAGGTGGAGCTTCGTGTACTGAGTGGAGACCCTTAACTGTGTCAGACCCTGGACTCGAACCTGTGGCAGGAAGATGAGTGACAAAGGCCCAGGCTCCGTGACACCGTGCTTCCCATGGTACCTCTGAGAAGTCTGCCTCTTTCTCCCACATTCTTCTCTTGCTCCTACCACTGCCTCCTCCAGGGAGCTTCCCGTCCCTGCCTGAGGACTCTTAGGGATGACTCTAAGCTGGCTGCCTGGCTGGGGACTGAGAGCTCAGGGAGAGGTGAGGGAGGTGAGGGAGGTGAGAGAGATGGGATCCACCCTCTGAGGTCCTGATGTGATGGTGAAGATGCTGTGTATGTGTGAGTGTGCATGTGTGTGTGTCTGTGTCTGTGTGTCTGTGTTGGGAACAGGGGTATAGTCATTGGGTGGGAGGTTGCTGTGGCAAAGAGGACATTTCCTTAATCTCTGGTACCTTCCTCCATCTTGTGACCCCTACAAAGCTGTGTGAACAGGACTCGGTTCTGACCAGCGAATCAGTTCAGCAAATAGACTGGTTCTCAGACACTCAGATGCGGCCTCAGTCAGCAGCTCCCTCCGTCAGTCCCTGGTGGACCAGAGGTTCTGACGGAAACCCCAGACTCTCCTGTTAGATCTGCAAATGACCTGAATAGAGAAAATCTTTGTTGTAGCTCATATCTTGCATTAAACCCCACTGCTGTTCACACACAATATTTTTTAAGTGCAATTTAAAAGAATTGAACCTTTATATAAGTTGTTTGCTTTTATCTTATGGAAAACCAAAGTACCTTCTCCACATCTTTCTACTCTGTCCAGTGAGTTCAGCTCCCCGTGGTCCAGGCTCCTATCCGTGTGCAGGCGAGTGAATGTGCCCCCACCCCACACATCTGTGCACTCCAATACTTAGAGCTAATGTCCAGGGTCCAGCATTATCTGTATCTCCCCACAGCCCCTCCTCTCTCCATCCTCTCACTGAGCCCAGGCCGCAAAGCGTGGTTTGCCAAGGCACCATCTCAGGTCCAAGGCAGCTCAGCAGTAGCTGATCACTAACAGAGTCGACATCCCCAAGAGAGAGCGGATGCTTTCCTGGGAGTGACTTCTCCCTGGGAGTGTACAACTGTCACCTCTCCTTTTCTGGTGTCTGGTCCTCAGTCCTTTCTGGTCTTCCATGCAGTCTCCTGTGATCCAGTCTGTTTCTCGGTGCTGCTTGCTCTTGAGCAACACCACACCAGCCATGAACCAGCACCATGTGGGTTCTGGGAGTCTTCAAACTCACATCACCAGCGTTTCCTATCCTTCTCCTAGGTTCCACATGTCCTTTGCAATGGGTTCATTTTACAGCTACCTCAACATAAGACCTGTTAAGTCAAAATGATGCTGCAAACTCTGAACCTTCTGCTTGCCAGACAGCAGCATTCCACCATCCAAGGAAGAGACTAACTCTTGCCCTAGTCTCCGTCGAGGCTATCAGTCAGGCTTTCCCCCCGACACCGACTTTAGCTTTTCTTGCTAACCTGTCCAATACTATTTCTGCCCATCTTTTGCTCAGATTGTGACAACTGATCATCCAGGCCAATGCCCTTGGGGTCCTTACTTTATCTCTGACTCTTCCATGTCACCTTCAGCCCACTGTCCAGATGGTCCTTCTAGAGCGAGGCTGCCGAGGCCGCACAGACAGATATAAATGTAAATCCATTAAAGGGCAGTTTCTCTGGAGCTGAGATGTCTCAGTGGATAACGAGCCTGCTGTGCAAACATGCTCAAATCCCCAGAGCCCACACAAAGCCCGGCTTGGTAGTGTGTATCTGCAAGTTCAGTGTTCCTACAGGGAAATGGGAGGCAGAGACAGGGGAATTCCCAGGAACACGGGGGCTTGCTAGTCTGGTTATGCGGTGGTGAACAAGAGGGAGCCCGGGCTTAAACAGGATGGAAAGTGAGGCTGACAGCGAGGTTGTCCTGTGAACTCCACACGAGCATCATGGCAGGTGTGTACCCATACTCACGCATAGCCCATGCATGCACACACACATTTACAGACATTACACACATATATACACACACATACACCCCCCTGCCCAGTTCTGTTTCTCATTCAGTCAGTCACATTGGAGCTAATTGCCACAAGGCCCATGGTCTCCTGGGGAAAGAGAAGACGCTTCCATCATCACGGGATGTGTGGACAGGGTCGCTCCGAGCGTAACCGTGTCACATCCAGGCTGCTCCAGTTTTCCACACAGAAGCCAGAGGAACCTTGTCAGCTTGGCACTCCACATCCTGCCTCAGTTGTGCCTGTCTCCAGGCCGCCCCGTCCCTCCCAACTCTGTGCTGCTCTGCTCAGAAAGGTTGGCCTCCTCCAGTCCCCTCCATCCATGTAGAACGCCGGAACTGTCACCCCGGCCCCAGCGTGACTCCACTGTGAAGCTCCTGCTCCTTGCTTTTCCGGTCAGAGTGTGAGCCCACCTGTTTAAGATTTTTATCTGGCATTTTTACTGTTAAGACACTTGCCATTTCCTTATGCAAAAAGTAGGAGGTTGCAAAATGGCTGCCCAAAGATGCCACAGCTCAGTCTCCATTCTCTGTGTGCAGGTACCTTCCATGGCAATGCAGACCTTACAGATGTGACTGAAGGTTGTGGGATGGGAAGGGCAGCTTGGATGGCACAGAGGGGCCCAAAAATGTCACCACAAGACAAGCGTCCTTAGGACAGAGATTCAACAGGGTCAACGTGAGAAACAGGCCGTGCAATGATGGAGACTAGCAGGAGACACCTGGAGATGGAGAGATACAGAAATGCAGGCATGCCCGAGAAACAGAGAAGCAGCCCGCCTCCACTGAGTCCCCAGGAGCAGCCTAGCCCTGCTGATGGGCTCAGACTCTCAGGGTTGTGTCATAAAGACAATGCTGGAAAGTTTGTGGCAATTCACCACAACCATTAAAAGCAAACCTTTCCCCCTGAGCTGGACCTTGCAGGTATTCTGAGACTTTCAGCTGATGTGGGACGGACTTGTAAAGCCAAACCCTACAGATATGCGTCTCCCCTACATTGGCATAAATATGTAAAGCTTGATTTACAATTGGGCATGGCAAAAGGTTAACAGTGATAACTCAATAAGGCTGGTTTTTGTTTATTTTTTTCTTTTGGCTTCCCTTTGTGTTGTCTGACTGTCCAATGTTGGTTTTGTACGTCAGGACCAAGATTAGTTAAAATAAGAGTTGCTGGGCTGAACGAACTGTGATGCACAGATCTGACGCCTGAGCTGGCTACTGAGTGACTAAAGGGAAGGTGCTCAGGGTGGAGTCATGGGACAAAGGATGACTGACGGCCTGAGAGTTCGTCACCCTACTCAGAAAATGGTACCATTTAAAACTTACAGACTGTTTACTTCTGGAATTTTCTCATTTTCTGTTCTGAGGTTGTGGCTGACCTTGTGACTGACCCCATGGAAGGCGAAAGTGCCCAGTGTGTGTGGGTAGGGCTTTCTAAAGCATCTGCTCTTCCGTGTACCCATCCGTGTGTCTGTACATGCCTGATGTCCATAGTGGAGTCTTGTTCTGGGGCAGATCTAAGTTTCCATAGTAAGCTAGAGCCAGCCTTGTTGAGAAAGGAGAAGGCAGGGGTCCTAGAAACTCAGAATTAGAAAGGAAGCCAGGGGCTGGACTTCATGGGGCCCTTCCGTCTGCTGTGTGCTGCCGGGAGCTCTGACCTACAGAGGATTCCAAACGACGGAGGACTTTGCATTACTGGTTTGTGATCAGACCTGCATGTGACCTGCTTTGGATGTGAATCAATGTTGGAGGCTGGCAGACCGAAGGCTGCCACGGTCCTCTGGAAGGGAGACAAGAAGGGCAATCAGGGAAGACACAGGGTGATATTTAGGTGCTATTTCAGAGGCAGAGTGGAGAGCGCTTTGTGATCAGTTAGAGGCTGCGCACGGGAGGGCAGAATCCAAGATGACTCGGCTCCAAGATGACTCCGAGAACAGATGACTCTAAGCTCGGTGCCTGGCACGCAGCGGATAAGACGCGATTGTCTTGAATTGAATGGTGTGGCGAGAAGACAAAGGGGCGGATGATCAGTGGGAGGAAAGGATGATGCCAATGAATATGAATAGTGGAGGGAAATAAATAGAAGAATAAGCATGTGTGCGCGCGCGTGTGCGGGTGTGCAGGGGGCTGGAAAGCATGCGAGGCCGGTGCCCCGCCGGCCGATATGATTTCTACAGCTCCGCTTGCGCTCTGCTCTGTGAGCCAGGGCCACGCTCGGAGAGTGAGTTTAGGAAATGCTCACCACCTTGCAGATGCCAGCTCTTTCAATAGCTTACCAACTGCTCCGGTCTGTGACGGTCTGAGGAGGAGGGAGGACGGCGCGGGTTGACTTGTAGGGCTCTCCTTAACAAAGGAGCTGCCCCCCTGTCTTCTCCCTACTTGCTGCCCACACCTGGGGCAGTGCAGAACCTCTCTGGCCCTCCCCAGGGACATGCGGTGGTGTGTGTTCTGTATATCAGAAGGACACAGACAATCTCTGCCCCGGCAGTGGCCTCCTGGTTCCGCCACACTGGTGGAGGGATAAACAAACCGATCCCGAAGAGGCCCTGATGCCTTGCTTCCCACCAACCTTGTTCTGCTGTGGCTCAACCACGGTCCCAGTACAGCGTATCAAGGAAAACGGTGTGTGGGCCAACCTTTTCTCGAACTCTTGTTTCCAGACATCAGCCTTCTACCTGTAACTGTGACTTCACAGGCCTGGACAAGGGGGAAGGCCTTACTGTCTAAGTTTGGTAACTCTGGGTTACCAAATATTGTACAAATATTGTACCAAATATCGTGCAGTCTGGATGTATAATATTCCTCAGCCTGCATGAGTTCTGAGGCCTTTTCACCATAACTGAGAAAGAAGCGAAGATTTTCATAAACATGTTTGTCTCCAGAGCCTTGTAAAGCCCGTGTGGAAAGGCAATTCATGAGGCACAGCTGGGAAGGAACCCACATCCAGGATTCTTTCCTGTGCCTGGCATGCTCAGCAGGAGGCCAAAAGTATGATGCAGCCAGCATCCATCTTTCCAGTCACCAGTGAGCATCTGCCATCAGAGACAGACCACAGTGGCAGGTAGCTGGACCCGTCTCCTCGTTTTCATCGCATTTGGGTTCTAAAGTCCAACTCTTCTGTTGAACAGGGCATCGTTCTAAACCAGGTCCATCCCGTCATCTTCCATCACCCTGGAAGCTCTACCCATCTTGTTCCCATTGGGCGCTTTACAAATTTACATCATTTTGCAGTTTTCAGAGCACTTTTACCTCCCTTTGTGTGTGCGTGTTAGGTGGTGTGACGTGCACATTCGTGTTTATGTATGTGTGTGCACAGGTGTATGCACAGTGCTCATGACCACCAGAGGCTGCTGTGAAGACCATCCTTCTGCTCTCCCACATTACTCGTTAAGGGAATGTCTCTCAGCCAGATTCAGAGCTTGCTGCTATGGCTAGTCTACCCGGCCAGCTCTCTGTGGGACCCCCCCCCCACCTCCTGAGGCTGAAATTACAGGTGGCCGCCATTCGCACCTGACAGTTGTGCGTTCTGGGGATCTGAACTGGGATCCTCATGCTGGAGCAGCTGCTGAGCCATCCCCACACCTTGTTTTCAGAGGTCTATTGCAATGGTCTCCTTTGAGCCTTCAAATAGCACCTTGACGAGGAGTCACTCCAGCTCCAGTCTATAGGAAAGTAACAGACCAGTGTGTGACTGCCTACTCTGAGCCAGGTACTCTGTGAAGTAAAGCAGCCGCACCAAAGGAGAGCCTGCCTGGGTTCTCCATTAGAGGGTGTATTGTTCTCTTATTAGAATTGGAAAATTAAGGGCAAGAGTAAAATAGCTTGCCCAGGGCCTTTACCAAACAGAAGTCGGCTCGGGTGTTTGAGCACCCACTACTCCACCATCAGGCCCACTCTTCTTTCCCAACACCACCCTGAAGGAGCCATCTGAGACCAAAGGCACTTAGGCATTCCCTTCTGAGTCTGTAAAGTATGGGAGTCAGGGTCTGACTCCCCGGACTTCCTCCCAAGGCTCCCTCTTCTGCCTGTCGTGCTGACCACTCCGAGGTATGGTCAAGGGTCCCTGACAGCAATGGCCGACGTGAGTAATGAGGGGAAAGAGCAGCTTAGCAGTCCCATGCCCAGAGACACGCATCCTGTGTGTGTTCATGGGTGTGTGTATACAAGAATGCCGATAGAGCTCAGAGGTCAGTGTTGGTGTCTTACTGCTCACCATCTTGTTTTTTCAAGGCAGGGTCCCTCCTTGAACCTGGAGCTCACCAATCAGCAAGTCCCAGAGATCCTCCTGTGTATGCGTCCCCAGCACTGGGTCACAGGTGAATACTGCCACTCAGCTGCTGTTTTCTGTTTGTTTTGGGTCTTGGCCCCCATAACATCAGCTCTTGATGCTAGTTCTATGTTGCTCTAGATCACAAGAGACAATCTAGTCGTGCTTGCTTGTTAAGCAACTCCTGTGGGTACCAGGGCTGAGCCAGATATGTCATCTAGGGACCTGAATGGAGTTCAGGGAATGAGACGCACCACTGAATGGGGACCAGCTGTATGGAGATCAGGAAATGAAGTAACTGACCCCTGGCCCGTGGGACGAAGGGAGAGCCTTTGGCTTCTTGTATGTGATGTTCACCCCAGTCACTTAGAACATGGCCAGGGCACACCTACTTAGCTGTCTACAACAAAGGTGTTTACAGCCGTCCCTAAAAACACAGCAGGATGAGTTCTTGCTGTCATTCCCTCAAATCCACATGTCAGTCCCATGCTTGCAACTATGTTCTCTGAGGTGATGTCAACATGCTGACTTTTGAAGGGACACAGACAATGCCACTAAAGTTTCAGTAACTCATTCTCATTCCTTACTCATTCAAACTCTGGGGGTCGGACAGATGTGGTACAGGTCCTGGGGACCCAGACACATGGAACAAACACGAGGTAGCACAGAATCCACCTCCAGCCCCTTTCAGGCTCAGTCACTCGCCAGGGCTTCTTCAGCTATTGAGAGGGAGTCGGGCACCAGGCCTGCCTCCCCTCTGTGACTAATGGAAAGTTAGAGCAGTAAGAGGGAAATACGGAAAAGGGTCCAGGCGTCCCAGAGAATAAGTGGTGTGTATAAATCTGAGGCAGTTACAGCCCCCTGGGGAGGGGCTTCGAGAGTTTCTCTGCATTGGCCGTGGTTAGGTGTGCCAGTTGCCCAGTCATTTTCCCTCTTGCACATTTAGGCTTCAGAACATTAGGCTGAGAGAAACACGCACTTCCCTTGAGGAAATTTTGTCACTAGGTCCCCTCCCCAACTCCCACAACCACAGACTCCAAGAATCTCTGAGCATCTCTTGGAATGGACTTAAAAGTCATTTAGCTCGACTGCCAGGATATTCCCTTGGTGAGCAGACAAGAGGGAATACAAGATAACAGTGTGGTTCACTCTCCATTATTTGGACACAGAATCTTCAGAGACGGAGAGTGAGAGATGAACTCATTTGGACATGGGGGTTGGGACTCTTTTCTTATCTTTTCCCTTTCCAAGCAAAGCAAACCCATATCGCTCCGGTGTTCCTCAGAGAGCGGATTTCAAACTTCTGAAATCACATAAATCGAAGCCACCTTCATCTAGCTAACGTGGATGCGGGCTTCGTTTTCCTTCCAAAAACTTTTGGCGATTCCCTATTCAGGAGGGATCGACGGCATTTGAAATCAGATGACAGAGAATTACCCTTCAGCTACTTCCCAGGACCGAGAGGCTCCGCTAACCGCCACTGCTAATAATGACTGCAATCGCGGTGCCATCGCTGAAATGAATTAAATTATTAATTTCAATAGCACCCCACGGTGCGTTTATAAATCCCACCATCTGGGGAACATAAATATGGAGGTCCTCATTCTAAACTTGGAGGCCTGGTGCTGAGTGCCAAGGGCTGTATCTTTGAAGGCAGTTAAGATTTTTCAAGATACTATATGTGGAAGAGCAAGCTGTGCGATTCTGAGAGGGTTGTCCCTGAGCCTCTGTTAGCTTTGTCATTTATTTGAGCCTCTGATGGGAGCCTTTTTCTTTTTTAACTGGTTCTTATCAATAGACTCAATGAATTTTTTTAAAAAAATCTTCATTTAAGAAGGATCTAAAATGGGGGATAAAATAAAACAGTGACTTGACTGTTTCGTTGCCTCCCTTGCCTTCCTGTCGGCTTTCCTTTCATCTTCTCCCGAAGTCTCTCTTCTTACTCAGTAGCTTCAAATATGTAGCTATCTGTGCTAGAATGTGACCCTGAGCCAGCTATTCTTAGATATTGAATATCTTCCAGATCTGTCTAAAACGTCAAGATAATTGTTCCTAAAGCAAGGGGGATGAAGAGCTAGGATGGGCATTTAACCGACTCCTGTAAGAGATTGAATTCTCCTTCCTTACGTGGAACCATTTGGCCAGATGTTGGGGTTCAGGGACCTTCCCTGTTTGCCATCTGTGACATCCCCAAGGGCTGGTGAGAGAGGGGCACTTCTAAAGAGCGCATGTAAATGACTTCCACAGAGCCAGGCAGGGGCACTGCAGGCTGCCTTCCCCTCATATGGATTGCCAAGTCAAAGCTAAGTCACAGCCCAGCCTTCAGAGGGTCGCTTTGCCACGAATCCTCATGTCTGCGGCAGCCTAATTTCCAATGCACGGGGTTTCTTATGAGACCAGGAAAAAATGGAAATGCAGTTTTCTGCATGGCGAATCACTCTGAGCTTTGAGGTAGTCACACAGCTCTTGTCCTGTTTTCTGCGTGGCCGGGGCTTTGGTGCAACTTTCTACCTTGACTCCCGCCCCACCTCTGATGTGGTGACCAGCGTTCTGCAGTCCAGTGCTTCTTCAGGGCACATAAAATTGGACAATGTAGCTGGCAGCCTCAATCAATGTGCTCTGCAAACCAGGGCATCCCCCCCCCCACATACACATATGTGTCACCAACAATTGCTCTTCAGGGGCCAATGAAAGGCAGCTCTAGAATGTGAAGAAAATGGAATGTGTTTGAGGATGGGATGTTTCCAGAGTTTGCCTTGTAGGTGGAGTCCCTGTAATTTCCAACAGAGGTGAGCATCAGTGTAAGGGGCACTCGGTGCCAGAGCATGCCAGGAATGGGTGGGTTTGTGCTCCATTAGAATTTCATTTCTTTAGTATTGTGGATGCCTGTCTTATATCACTTTGCCCAATTAGCCTGCCATGAGCCCTGCTAGGACAAGCAAATAAATCGAAGCTGCAATCACCATGGGCTTAAACGAAACTTCTGATCTTCATGGCAAAGTCCTTGCCCGTAGCCTAGCCTCCTTTGTCCTCTCTGGGTTGTAAAATCAATGTACATGGAATTTGAGGGAGCTGATCCTTTGGGGACTCCCATGTCCTGGGCTCATTAATGACAACGAGGGACCCAAAGTCAGTGATTTATGCGCTGTAGACACGGCTCTCCCCAACCTCGGCTGGAGTTAGTAGACTGGAATAATTACAGACTAAATAACGATGATAAGAAGGAAATGTACTGTAGTTGGAGTTAGTGGGCTGAGAAAACAAATGTTTCCAGTCTCAGGAGAATCTGCTTGCAGTGACAGAGGAGGAAAAGACAGAAGCGAAGAGATCTTGCCTTGATCTGCATGAGCTCAGTAGCTGGGAGAAATTGTGCTCTATTGTCAGGAGCAACACAATCTGATAATCAAGACAGGCCCTTCAGCACCCTGCTTGGTGCCAGTTCCCACTGTGCCATGGAAGGTTACGACGCGCTGGGCATGGCTGTTGAGGTGAAAGTCTAGAGTGCTCACTGCTGTGCATCCAGGGAAGCTGCTGCTTCTGGGCCTGGAAGAGCCAATGTGCATTTGAACTTGAGTTTGCTTCCTACAGAGGAACACCCTTACTCAAGAGAACTGAGGGAGTCACTGCCAAAACCAAGCTGTGCTTGTTTGGTGAAAGCATCTGCATGGCTGCCCTTGGTAATTTCAGGATGTGATGGCTGGTGTTAATTGTCAAGTTGGTGCATCCTAGGATCATCTGAGGAGGGAGTATCAACGAAAAGTTATCTGCATTAGGCTGGCCTGTGGCCACATCTATGCAAAATTATCTTGCTCAGCGTGCAGATGGCCCACTGTAGGTGTCACCATTCCCTACACAGGGGAATCTAGATTGCAGAAGAAGGGAGAAAGAGAGCTAAGCACTAGCAAACATACATGCATTCATTGCTTTCTCCTCTTGACTGTGGATGTAATGAGGCTAGCTGCTTCAAGTTCCTGCCTTGACTTCCCCCACAATGATGGGCAAATACACCTAGAACTGTGTGTTACATTTGACTGGGTGTATTATCACAGCAGCAATAAATGAAACTAAGATACAGGGCTTCTTTTATTTTGGGGAGTTCCGGAAGCTCATTCTAAATAACCAGTACTTACATATTTCTGAGCTGAATCCTTTAGCCTCCAGCTCAAGTGTCTTGGCCTGATGAAGGAAGGCTCATGGGTAAGCATGGCTTTCTGCTGCAGCAGGCAACAGCTCCCTCCCATGTTTCCCTGAGTCTGTCCCTGGACAGATGCACCAGCTGACACTGTTCTGTGGTGAATAATGGAAAGAGAGAAGACAACCCTCCTTTCAGATGGTGCCATTGAGCAGGCTGGGAGAAAGATGCCAGTGAAGACGCAAAAGCACACCAGCGATGCCTTCAAGGCCGCGGAGCATAGAAGAGATGTTTTCGTACTTCTTGGGTAGCATGTAAACAGCCTTCACCCGGGGAAGGAAGAATGCCTGCTGAGCTCAGAATGCCAGCTCCGCATCCACTCAGTGCTTCCTGTTCAAGGGTACCTGCTTGTCCTAGCAAACCTCTGTCAGGGAGAGTTCTTTACAATAAGATTTGATGGCCAATTTAAATGACCCCTGAGGGCACAGGTTAGAGAAGCTACAAAGCTCTGCAGAGAATTATTTAAGGAAAAGGACACAGGAATCTAGAGCGTTTTATTCAGTCCCATACGATAGGGCCATGGGAAGGTGTGTAATTTAGCAGGCATGGAAATAAGATCGTTTGAAGGTGTGGTGTGTGTGTGTGTGTGTGTGTGTGTGTGTGTGTGTGTGTGTGTGTATTATGTGCATGCAAGTGTAGGTGCTTGAAGAGATCAGAAGAAGGTATGGATTCCCTGGAGCTGAAGTTGCAGGCAGTTATAAACTGCTTGGTTTGGATGTTAAGAGCAGGTCTTGGATCCTCTTTATGAACAGCGGACACTATTGATCATTGAACTCTCTCTCCATCCCCAAATGAGATCTTCGTAGGACTCACCTGGTTTCCTGCAGCCTTCATTCTCCTACTTGGTTGCTTACCCCTCGAAGAGAGTGGGGCCAAGGGGAAGGCACCTCTGTCTGGCCAAGGACAATTTCCACAGAGAACAGTTGGCTGAGCTTTGTCAGCTGGCAGTATGCCAGACAGCTGGGGGAGTAAATGCATTCCTGAAGTGGGCTCTGGTGGGGTGTCCCAGGACTCACCATACCTGGCACAATCACTCTAACACACACAGCTCAGAGCTGTTTAATTGAATCGTCTGTCAATGCCACAGTGTTTGAGTATCATCGCGTCACTTAGTGTGGGTCATCTCAAGGCCTGAGAGCCTTCCAGCAGGGGTTATCTCTGTCTCCCAGGCCTCACTGGACACCAGATCCCTCATCACTGAATAGTGTACAACGCCGTCCCAGCTCTCCTAAGCCACTGGGATCAAATTCTCTACAAATTCCAGTTGTTCCTGCTGGTACCATGGGCTAGGCCCTGAAGCCCCTTCACCCTATACCTATACCTTCTCGGCCACCAGTCCCTCAGCAGACACAGCTGGGCCAGACTAGAATTGGCCTGGAAGTTGGCCAGGCAGACATATAGAGAAAGGGGTGCATCCCCTGCCAGCCAAGTCGGAAGGGTCTGTGTGGTTGTCAGGAAATACAGCATGTGTACATCTCAAGGCTCAGCACTCAAGCTCTCCTGTGCTGCCTGTACAGAGGACTCGCTAGGACTCCCCAACCTGCTCTGAAACCCTCAACCTTTAGAACCAACCACAGGGCCTAATTCTTAGATTTTTCTAGTCTTTGGGTATAAGGGATGAAAAATTTAAAAATTTTTCCAGGCCGGTCATTGGGCATCCTACCTAACATTGGTGACTAGTGACCCTGGCCTCCCAGCAGCTTCCTTTAGAGCAGCTGAGGAATGGCCATTTAGTTCCATCATTCCTACAGTCCCTATGCTCCCTAGGGCTCCCAGACACCTGAGATTTTCTAACCCAGTTCATCTCACGTGACTGGCCTCACTCCTCTATTCATCACACTGAACATCTTAGCTACTGGATCACCAAAGCCCCCTGGAGTTTGTCCGAATGGAGCTTAATACCTTATTGGGTTCTTTGTTGCCAGCTGACCAGCGGACAACCCAACCTCCAATCTCTTGTAGAATTTTGCTCCTTAGACTGCTCCTGACAGCGACACCCTGGAGTCTGTTCCCGAGGAAATCTCTTTTGAGATGGAGCAGATTGGAGTGGCTCCTTGGAATATCTCTGTCAGAGACAACACCTGTGAAGGGATGAAGAGGAGGCAGAGGGGCGGGGAGGCAATCTCCACAGTGGTTGCAGGCCATGCCTCAGGTTGCACTGGAGCAGCATGTACCTAGTTACTCCAAACAGAGACAGGGCGCAGAGGGGTCAGACCTCCCCAGCCAAGAGTCATTGGCTACAAAGAGCATGGGGAGAAGGAAAAGCCCCAGGGGACTCGCCAGCTCTCTGCACTCCAGGGTGGCGTGTTCTCAGTCACAAGGGAAACTGGCCATTGAGCCCCAGCACTCAGAACACTGCTCCAGCCCTACAGACCAGGCTCTACTCGCTCCCCCGGCTCTGCTTTAACACCCCAGCAACCAGACAACCCCCTGCCAGGCCCTGCCCTGTGAGGTCTCTAACAACCTAGTAGTGCCAAGCTGGGAGCCAAGATTTTACTTAGTGCGGCTTTGGGAGGTGTTGCAGATCCATAGTACAATAGTCCCGGAAGCTTGACGTTTAAGACCAGAGTCTCCCTGACGAGCCCCGGGACACTTGGCCACCTTTCGGCCAGCTGACTTTCTCAGGGTCAACCACCCTGATCTAGACGAAGGTGCCTGGTTACAGCTGCCTCCTTTCTGCTGGTATCATTCTGGCATGACTGTAAATTACTATGTGTCTTTACACTTTCTACCCATATCAACTTTAAGGTGCTCTACCTGCCAAGGCTGGCTACATTCTACAAGGCCCAACTGCTCTGACACGTCTCTTCTCTCAACCGGCTAAGCCTTGCTGCCTGTCACACTTTATTATAAAGACGTTGCTCAGGATATGTATGTATGTGTGAGTGTGTGTGTGTGTGAGTGTGTATATTTGTCATTTAGACCTTTTTTGTGGCTCTATCCAATTTTTACCTACCTACCAGTCCTACATAAAATAGCCTGTATGCGAGTACATGCATGAGCATGAGTGTGCGTGTGTATGGCTGTGTGAAGCTTTTCTGACTCTCTCCTGATACCCATCTCCTCTTCTCTGCAGCCCTGAGGTCACGTGCACAAAAGTACCTGGGGATTAGTAAGGCTTTGGTGTGGCTTGTATTGGCTTTTTGCACTAAAAGTAACAACTCTTTAAAGAAAACCCAATTTCTGTTTTCACAGTGAACACCCAATGAGTTCCCGTTGGACACTGGCTGAGGGAGACATTAAGGCGTGGTGCTTCCCTGCTGGAATCACCACCTGAAGAAGCAGCAATATCCTGTCACATGCAAGGACCTAAAGACTTGCTGAAACTCACACCCAGCCCTCTGTCTACCAACCTGGAAATGCTCTGTACTGAGAAACTTGGCAGTATTTGTGCAAGATCATGAGTTACCAGTTGCCTCTTTGAAGGAATTTCACTGGAAAATGTCACCTCCCCTCCTTGTGGTCTGACCCAAGTGTACTTCACTGTGAAGACTGCACCCCTGAGCCGAGAGCCCAGCCTTGGCAACCACTGTGAAGACTGCACCCCTGAGCTGAGAGCCCAGCCTTGGCAACATGCCAAAAGTCCCCGCCCACCCTCCAAAACACATCTCTCTCCAAAAAAAACCTCAGGACACACTTGGGCTTACCACACAGGTCTAAAGCGCTGCAGTGCAATCTGGAGGACTCCCTCAGGCCGAGGGCTAAAACCCGGAATCATGGACAAGCCTGAGATGTGCCCTGGACCCGGGAGCTCTGTTTTGCCCTCTCTCACGGCTGCAGCAAGACTCCAATACTGTCAGTAGAGGGTCTGCACCAGTGCATGTACCACCTTAGTATGGGTTGACCCTGACTCTCCTGGTACTGAACTAAACAGGAAGTCATAGTAAAGAGTGTTGCCTTAAGCCACTGAAATGTCTGTGTATGTGCGTGTGTGTTTGCATGCATGCACTTGCATGAGTGTGTGTGGGTGCATTTTTGTGTGTGTACATGTGTGTGCAGGTACACAAGTAACATAGTGTTATGCATGTGGAAATCAGAGGACAACTTTGGATGTAGGTCTTTGGGCCAGTTCTACCATTTTTGAGACAGGACCTTTAATTAGCTGAGACTTTATGAGAAGACTAAGTCTAGATGGCCAGTGGGCTCTAGAGATCCACATGTCTCCACCTCCCTCTTTACCATAGCTGAGGTTACAATCTGGGTTCTAGGGTTCCAGACTCAGCTCTTCATGCTTGTGAGCCAAGCGCTTTTCCTGAGTGAGCTGTCCCTATGTCCTCCCTAGTAAGCTGCAACCCCAGTCTTTGGATAATTTCTTCCTGAGTCCATGATCCACTGAAGGATTGGACCTTTTCAGGATGAGTATAGAATTTGGTCTCTCCCAGCTCTACTGTAGGAGTAGATTTATTATAGAATGTCTTCATTCTTGGGTTGCCATGGGATTTCACACACAACTTAATTCTATCCTTGGCTATAAGGCCAAATAGCATTGAAACTCATGTGGGCTCCTTATAGCATGCATTGTTAACCTGACAACCAAGAGCTGAAGTAAATGGAGAAGGAGCAAGCAGGGGAGAAGCCCAAGGCTGAATCTTATGAAGGCATCACAGTCTGGGGGGGGGGGGTCTAAGTTTAAGCCAAGTGAGGGGATGTTATACAAATGTAGGTGGAAAGCAGGAGAATCCAAAAACTACGGTGATAGAAACTGTCAAGTCCTTACTTCAGGCTGATGTTGAGGCACGGTCCAGTTATGTAGTCAATACAGGAGGCATGTTCCATCTATGGGAGGCTATTCTGAGACTAGAATTTAATCTGCATTATGTCTTTTCCTAAGCACATACACACAGAGTTAGTGCTTCATCTATCCTGACTGAGACCCTGTGTTGGCTGCATCATGTCTGTATTTTTTGTTGTTACACAAAACTAGCATAGAGTTCTTTTTCTTATTGGTTTCACAGATGGACAATCCTCTCTTACATGTCAGCAACTAGAGTTTATGGTTTTCTTCTACTCTTGCTGTCAAGTACATCCATCTCTTAAAACAAAGAATGCACTTTATGGCTTCTCTTCTGTGTTTCCAAGTTGCCAGCATCCCCACTCCTACACATCGGGAACACTGTTCAGTAAAATAAAGGTGACATGAACTCATGCTTTATGATATATTCTCTCTCTGTGTCTCTGTCTCTCTCTGTCTCTGTCTCTCTCTCTTTGATAACCAAAATGGGTGCCAGGTAACTAAGGAGAAGATAATCTAAACAGAAGAGATACTGTGGGCAAAGGGAGCATGCCCATCCCCAGTGGGAGTGAGCCAGCTGGAAAAGGATTGGATCACCCAACTCAGCATGCAATGTGAAACATAGGATTGTGTCCTTCTGCAAGTTTCTACTTAACATTTCCAACCCTTAGCTGGCCACGGGTAAAAGGGCCTGTGAAAGGGAGACCCTCAGCTAAGTGGACTGCCTGTGTCATCATAGGGAGCACTTAGGTTCTGGGACTCAGGTACCTATATAAACACCCAAGATGGCTAAGCACTTTCTTCTCAGCTGTGCCAGCCAGGTGGACTCTGGAAAGGAACATCCCGAGGTCCCCATGACTAAAGCAACAAAGGCTGATTCCCTCTGGTCTCTAAGGTCTGGAGATGGTGATATGGAGCTCTGGCCTCTCTACTCCTCATAAACAGCCTCCAGCCCCAGGATGACCCCTTCCAGTGTCAAGTTCTCAATAAGAGGCCCAGGCTTGCCTGTAAGCTTGTTGCCACCGATTCTAGGGGGCTGAATATAAACAATGGGATGATCTTGGAGTGTTCTGTTCATATTTTGTTAGCCTGGACTACCCATCCTGGACAGAGTGGATTTCAAGATGCTTAGCTGCGCAGTCTTCTCTGATCCTGGAAAGAGAGAAGAATGAGATGGAGGGGCACTGTGAGGCACATCAAATCCAGTCACAAGCCAGGCTTTCCCCTGGCTTCGAAGCCTGTGCCTAGTTGGTGGGAGCTGAGGAGAAGCTCCATACTGCTCTGCATTGGGAAGAGAAGAGTGGAGTTGCTAAAATCTTAGGGTCAACAGCGAACTCCACAGGAGAGACACCCTCTAAAATACAGCCAGGAACTGAAGAGCATTTTGGAGGGGTCAGTTCTGGTTTCTGAGAACTGTCTTGTCATTCTTTCAGTAATGAAGCTGCCTTAGCAAGCGAGACCAACACAAAGTGCCCTGTTGCCATTGGGCTTGGCCACTCCCCCCCACACCCCCTCCCCACACACACTGAGGGTGCCTCTTCAGCAAACTGTCCAAACTAGACTTTTCCTTGTTATCACCACGTCAGTCGTCAACAAGGTGTGGGACCTTGTTGACTTCAGCCAAGACGAAGGCCCATGACTAGAGAAAAGCGCTGCTACTAGTCCAGGGACTGAGCCACCATCTTTGGTCTTATTAGCACTGTGTCCTGACTGACATGACTAACCCGGCCACTACATATCAGGATATTACTGCAATAACCCAAATCTATAAAAAAAAATTAATTAGATGTAATTATACACGCATGTGCACATGAATCCTAAACAATTATACATGCATATTGTGATGCAAGTGTTGTCAACTTGATAGAATCTAGCCCTACCTAGAAGATGGACTTCCGGGCAAGCCTGTGGGAGGTTATGCTCACTGCTTTGATTGACGTGAAGAGACCCACCTACTGACTGTGGCACTGTTCCCTGGATGGGGTCCTGGACTATCGCAGCAGGTAAAGACAAGGATCCCAGCAGCAGCAGGCACACGCTGCTGTCTGCTGCTGGTTTGCGGGCGCAATGTGATGAGCTGTTTTCTGCTGCCTTGACTTCCTCGCCATGGTGGACTGTTCCCACGAACTGCGAGCCAGAGGAAGCCCCTTCTCCCTGAAGCTGTTTCTCTCAGACTGCTTTGTCACACTGCTGGAAGCTGTGGACCTAAGATGCACACATATGAGGCGCACATAAACACAGAGCTCCCTGGCAGGACCTTGGAGAACCTCTTTAAGGGGAGTCTTTTCCTTGAAAAACCCAGTCTGGAAATTCCCCAGCCACAGAGTCTTCAGTCAGATGTGTTCTGCTCATAATCAGAACCTCCTAGTCAAGGCCGTGGTATGAATTGGATCCACAGAGGGGGCCAGGGATGGATGGCAGCCTGGATCTGACATTAAGGGAGAAGGACCCCTGCGAACCCCCATACCTCCATCGCCCCTCAGGCTGGGAGCCATATGGACTGCAGTTTTTCATTCAGCGAGGAAAGGAAGGGTAGTGTCTTGGAAAACTCATGAATGAGCGTGTCCTGGTTATCTCGCTGCAGCCACACGCTCTTAAAGCCCAGCCGGCTGGGCTTTGCCTGGCCCCAGGTGAAGAGGTGACTTCCCTCTTTGAGTCAGTGTTCGGAATTGGGCTGTCGGTTAGCCGAGGTGGGGAGAAAACAATGCTAATGAGGTCAGGGGTTCAAGGCTCACGTGGGTCAGTTAGTGTTCTTCTGTTCTTTGGCCAAAAGTCTACATCCAGAGAGCTTGTCCAACAGCAGGGCATGGGGAGGACTGTGGGGGGTTCTCTCTCCAGCCCTGCTCTTCCTGTTAGAGAAAACCAGGCCTTCTGTCACTGATGCCCTCTCCAGCGTGAAGAACCGTCCATAAGCACCAGTGAAGGAACCAGCAGGTCTCATCCCCCGATGGTGGCCATGAGGCTGGATGGGCAGGAACAGCGGGTGCCAGTGGGGTCACTCACTCTAAGGAGAACAGAGCAGAGCTAGCTCCTTGTTACCCTGGAGTGTTTTTCCTTAATTTCTTAGTTGCTGAAGTTTAAACATTTTCTCCATGTCTGTGTAAAGAGTAAAATAGGTTATTGCAAATTCCTTCTTCTTTTTTTATTTCCGTTATTATTTTTTCTGCTATAAACGCTGTGCCCTGACATGACTACAGTACAAAGTTTTCAGAGGAGGCTGGGAAGAGGCCTGAGCATTCCCAGACACCCAGTTGTGGCCCGGGATCTGCTTAGACTTTACTTGTAGTCATAGTTTGTGATTCCCTCTCTTCTGTGACGCTGCA